>NC_056727.1:145507593-145777593 GCF_019279795.1 Protopterus annectens | reverse complement strand
CCTGTTTATGTCTTCCAGGTAATAGGCAGACTGATTGCCTGCCAGCATTCTCTCTTAGGGAAATGGGCATCATCTCCCAATATGTGATTGGACATTATGCCCTGTCATGTGGATGGAAAACAGAAGATGTACAGGACAGGACTGCCCTGTGGAACAGTGTGGTCCACAGAGTAAATGATGCTGGCCTGCACAGCAGAACATATGAGCATGCGCAGCATTGGGCCACTGACCTCAAATGCCATGCCCATCATTCGGCTGCTGCTGTAGCAAGGGACCGGCTAGCCACAGGTGGGAGCCCAGCCATCCAGCCCCCACTAAAACTCACTGAGGATTTCCTCACCACACTTGGGCCACATGCCTAATGCACAAGCCATGGCACTGAGGGAAGCATTGTGGAGGTGGGTTACACACATACACTGGATGAGGAGCATGCAGGTAAGATCCCAGTGGGGATTAATACACTAATGCATCAGACATACATGTATCTGTATTTATCTACACGCATGTGTCAGGTACAATTTCAGTTGTGGATGGGGTTTTCTAATGTACAGAGGTGCACATCTATGGTAAGGACATGACATTGTGTATTATAGCTGTTAGTACTGTAGATGTGCAGACATGCTGCATCCATCCTATACCAAGGCCACATGTGCATCTAATGATAATAACTCCATTTCACAACTACCTAAGACCATTTGGTCTGCATATGGGAGAGCAGCCAGAAGCTGGTGATTATTATATTGTTCTGCTGTTGCCTGGCAATACCCCAGGCATGTGAAGTGCATGACATTTACCATGCACACAACCATCAGTAATAGCTATATTGCTTTATGTATCAGTTAATTGCTTGTTGTGCATGTTTGCTTGTGCTGGGGTTAACTGTATTGCATCACAGTAGTGACCACTGGGGCCTATCTGATGTGAATTCAACATTCCTTTAGCATGCCTCACAACTTGTCAGTGCCGAGATGTTTTGACAGATGCCAGCAAAGTGTGCTGGACAAACAGCCTAAGGTAAGGACATGCATGACACATTACTGGTATACAGTGGATATAAATTGTGTACACACCCATCTTAAGATGCAAGGTGTTCCTGTTACATACTAATTAGGACCACAAAATGACAGTCTACATCTCTTCCAGCCTTTAATGTGACCCATAATAGGTACAGTTCACTTGTAAAACCAAGCATTTGTACTCATGTATTGCACCTACAAGGCAGGCCACCTGTGAGGGTGGCAGACTTCTTATCAGCATGATGTTTCAGTCAGGTATGATACCTCATTCTGTCATATATGTCAGTACACTCACTGTGGCCTATTTGGCTATAATATCACATACATGGGCATTGTTAAGTCGCACAGACCACTTCCAACAACATATAGGTTTCAAACATATGGATATTCCAGACACATCTGCACATAGGACTGTACAATGGTTTACCCTGCTGCATGTAATGAAGGTGCTGTCACCACACTGTATAAAGTAATGGCAGCAGGAGGTGGTCATCAGCCGTGTATGACATATACATTAAAATGGTATAAGCCACACGTGGTATGATCCTCACACACACACAAACAGTTGTCAGCATTAGGATTAGAACTCCTGCCTATCTAGTTATTCCTACTATAGTACTATGCTATCGGATGCACCACTGCTTATACATTTCCATCTCTTCCAAAGGTACTTCTAAGGTGGATGACATCAAAAGGTCTACTAAATTGGAGTGAAGGGAAGTGTAAATGGTAGTGCACAGGTCAAAAATGGTAAGAGCCAGGCAGTACATGATTCACACACACATACATACACACTTGCCATTACTGGGATTCGAACTCCTGCCTATCTAGGAATGTCTACTAAAGTGTTACACAGTTATTGTACATGTTACAAAGCTTACTAAACGTTGACATGTCCAAAGCTGCTGATAACTGCACAGCTGTGGTAAAGTATTACAGGTGGCAGACAGTCTGCCTTCTGTACCACCCGTACATCATGCTAGTTCTTTCTGTCTTGCACTTCAACTAGCATTATGGCTTGGCACTTCACCAGGTTATTGTATCAAGAAGTATGACACACTTGGGAGCCATCAGCAGTACTCGTTCATCACAGATGTCACCCCATACTTATTAGTTATGTCCACCCCTCCTGGCATGTTTGAAGGGTGCTTATCTGTGCTTTTGCCCATTAACCTGGTGCACATGTCCATTCTGGGGCACTGTTGCAACTGCCACAGGTACACAGACAACCCTCCCCTCTAAACTATAAACACTCAGACCTGTGAGGGTTACCCATATATCACCCAATCTGGACATATGCACTCTCTATAGCAAAGACTGGACTATCAGGTCAAGAGGATAAGATCAACACCTGCACCACACCATGTGGAACATGTAGCTCACCATGACACCCACTTTGGCAATCATAACATACAGTGAAAAGCCACACATCCACCTTCCCAGAGGCACTCAATGGACATCTACCCAAACAGCACAGACCAGCAAGGCAGACACTCAATCAGACACCGTGACATGGCACATGCCAAGGGACACGTATTTAACCTACACAGTGTGCCCCCAACCTAAGCCCCTAAGGCTAAACACCTTGGACAATACAGTGATCATGGTTAACTCAATACTGAGGCACACACATCCCACTCACTAAGTTGAATATGGAGCAGGTAACAGCCAAATATCAATCTCATGCCAGCATCTAACACATGATGCAGGCAGTCATGTCACTTCACAACAACTACGGGTATCACTCCATATCCATGTGGGTGTGAATGACTTGTGATATACTTCCCTGGACTACATGACAAGAGACATGGTTGAACTCTCAGATTATGCAGTCCAGGCAGGTGTGACAGTAGCCCTGGGCAGTGTACCACTGTCTCCCAGAATGATGCTGTGTTTCTATCAACAGATGGTTGACTGCAACATTGGCTTACATGTTATGTGTCATTCTCAGGGGATCCAGAACATCTCTGCTTGGGATGGCATAACTGACATAACCCAATGACTTGCCACAGATGTCCTACATCTGTCACCGCTGGGTTGTCAGGTACTGGCTAAGTGTCTTGCCACCCCTGTGGTGCCTTATTAGGCTGTGTTCCTAATATTATCACCACCATAACAGCTACACATGTATGCAATCTGAGGGTCATGCTGCTCAACAGTGGACATCTAACGGTCAGGATGCAGTCAGTCATAGCAGTCGTTGGAGTGGAGGACACATGTCTGCTGTAATGGAGAGGTGGTTCACAGCAGCAGACAGCAGATCTGCAGTATCAGGCTATGGTGCATTCCACAGGTGTCAGCCCCCAAACATGGACCACACCACACCTCCACAGGTGTTGTCTCCATTTTCATTATGGATAGGAACACCTCCAGACTAGTATCCCATCATAAGGCATTGGAGATACTTCCAGTACAACTGCCTTGGAGTAATAGTGCAGTCAAGACCATACCCTGCTATGTGTCCACATATATGTCCCTAGACTGACAGTGCACATTCCTCAACACCCTGCCATCTATGATGGTCCAATGCAACACTGACATACTATGAGTCATCAACTACCCCTCCATCACCTGTGGAAAGTAGCCAAGTACCAGTACAGTGGACCAACACTTCTGGGATTCATCATTTCCAGTGCCCTGGACCAGCTCATACTGACCCCCGGTAGAGGATGCAACAACCTTGACTTGTGTTGAGTACTTAAATATGGGACTGTTGCTTATCCACAGATGTCAATCCCTGCATGGGGAGATCCAAGAAGGCTGTAATCAACATGAAACTCAGCATGTCAGCCACACCCCCAACAAAGGTAACCACTTTGCAAAACCACTCCGAAGCTGACTTTGCAGCCATGAAAACAGGGGTGGATGTCATCACTGCACCCATGGCAATGGGACCTAGCTGCATGACTGTGGAATCATACACACAGGCACTGTACAAGCAGGTCCATGAATGCATGGTACTAGCCAGAGCCAACAGAACCCAGACACTGTCCTCCAAACACTGGGATACAGTGTGATGGTCCCCTGGTATTACTAAAGTGTACATCAGAAGGAGGACACTGTTGCAGGGAAAGGTGGTGTCCCAGACTGTTGAATTTCCTTATTAGCCTCAAACACAACTTTGGATTCCTCATGGAAACCTCAACAGGCACCTATGGCAGCAGAGATGCAGCAGACACTGATGACAGTCTCAACAACCTTTGATAGTTACATCAACGACCTCCACAGCATTAAACACAGGTGCTGCGAGTTACTGCACAAAGCTAATACCTATCCTGAGAAAACAGATATTGGCCGCAGTCTTGGCAACACATTCAGTGCCAACTTTACCCCTCTCTCACCCCACAAGTGAAGTGCTGACTGAATGTGTTCTCACATGCTGTATCCCATTTCTGTTCTAGGCATCTGTGTGTAACCAGGATGTGGCCCTGCAGCAAGGCCACAGGGTATGGCAATGTGGTGACACATCCACCACGTCATAGGCAAGGTACAGTATGTGCATGTAATCCCCAGTCTGTAACACGGTGATTGCATATGCCTCACAGATTATAGGGCTGAAGGTTGTACATAGATACATGTTGATGTACATCATCTGTTGTAGAATGGAGAATGGTACATGTTCTGGTTTGGACACACCTCTGATTGCTAATAACCACAGCCACAAGGGATATTCATCAAGCAAACACACTGGGATTACTACACACACACACACACACACACACACACACACACACACACACACACACACACACACACACACACTTGTCAGTACTGAGATCCATAGTTTCATTTCTTCATGACAATAGTCACCAATGTGGCTCAGGAATATAGTCACTGGAGTGGTCCCCAGGGGTGGGTATTGTATCCCCATCCACTCATTCAGGTTTCTATTGTGGGTGGTCAGTGATGTGTACTGCTGTCCATGTATGTGATCTATATTCCATAACATGGACAGTGTCTGGGTTGTGCACATGCCCCACATGCATCTTCTTTGACATGTGGAAATGTGCTTGAGGTCTCTGGGGCATGTTGTGTGGACAGACTGGTATCTTCTGATGTAGCATTCCTGACCACATTTGGTGACATTTCTGACCTCATTTGGCGAGACCAAGCTATGTAACTGAGGTAGTGAGTGCACCTACATTGACAGTATGATATGGGTATTCAGTGGAGTTAGTGGCATCTGTCAATACAGGATATGTGTATAAGGCATGGTATTCCCTTTGTAGGGTACATTTGCAACTTTACCCCTCTCTCACCCCACAAGTGCAAACTCTACAGTTGTTGCAGGCTTCCAGTGGGGAACATGGCAAAAGGGCCACTGTACACATTGATTGGGCTACTGAGGGGACGGAACAGGGTGCCATGTCCTTTTACTTTCTGGATAACACAAACTCAGTCAGGAGATGTAACACATCAAAGTACTTTCTGATGTCAGTGGCACTGTTGTAGTCAACAGGCATGTAGTCCACTGCAATCACACCGTGGGTACTATCTTTGAGGCAATATGCAGAGGCACTACCGATACAGTGGTTGTTGCCTAGATAAGTGTGTTTGTGTATGATACGTGGGTGGAGAGTGGTCTCTCGGTAATAGAAGGGTTGCCTATATTGTTCACTAATCCATACTGCCATGCAATAATTGCACATGGCACTAGACATTTAGGGCTGTAGATTGTCTATCCCAACCTCTACGGTGTTTGACAACTGTTGGCCTTGTAATGTGGACATTGTGACATATACAAGGTCCTCAACATAATGATTTAGCAAAACCCACCCCCTAATGGATCCTGTTATTACACCATCACACGGCTCCCCACACAAGATACTGATGACAGACAGACACACACTTGCCAGTACTGAGTTTCAAACCCCTACCTGACTATGTATTGCTATTACAGTGTACAACATTTATCACACGCACCACAGAGCTTATAGGATGGATGTTGTCCCAAGGTACTTCTAAGGTGAGGAACATCACCAGCCCTTGTAAATACTGGCATTGGGTGATGTAATGGGTGAGAGATTCCATAAAATATTTTGCCCTACACACACATTTACATTTTCCAGGGGTGAGGTTCAAACCTCTATCTATCTTTTTGGACAATTATGTTTATGCATTTACCACATGCACCACTAATCTTACACAGTTTAGGGTTGCCAACAAGTACTTCTAAGGTGGATGATATCTACAGGACTGCTAAAGTCAGGCACTGAGATGTGTACTGGGTGTAAATGGGGCCAAAATCTTTGAGGTACGGACATACATATGTACACACACAAACACTTGCCAGGGATGAGATTCAAACCCACACCTATGTAGTTATTACTACTACATTGTTCCGCATTCATTGCATGCACCATGGAGCTTACATGTTGGAGAGCTGTGCAAAGGTATCTTTGAAGGTGAGTGACATCAGCAGCAGTGCTAAAGGAGGGGTAAAGGAAGTGTTGAATGTGTGAATGACCACAAAATCAGGTCTCTACAAGGATACACACACTCTCTCACACAAACACTCACATTTACACAATTGCCAGGATCAGGATTGGAACTCCTACCAAACAAGTTTGCTACACTATAGTATTACACAGTTATCGCAAGCACCACAGATATTCTAGGCTGGAGAGCTGTCCAAATGTATCTTTAAAGGTGAGTGACATCAGCAGCAGTGCTGAAGGAGGGGTATGGGAGGTTTAGTGAGTGTGAATGGCCTCAACCACATTCATCTAGAAACACACACACACTCACACACAACTTTACATTTGACAGGAGTGAGATTACAACTGCTACATAGATACCTATTTGTACTGTAGAGTTACACAGTTATCACAAGCACCACTGACACTGTAGGGCTGAGGGTTAACCAAAGGTATTTCTACAGTGAATGACATCAGCACATCATTTGACATAGGCCAATGGAATGTGTAGTGGATGGGACAGGCCTCATAATGGGATTCTCTCTGTCGCTGTCTGTCTTTCTCTTCCCCATGTCTCTGTGTGTGTATGTCTGACATATTATATTATGTTGGCCTTAGATATGTGTGTGTATTCCTATCCAATGTGTATGTGTGAAGTATCAATGGTGCACAATTTAGTGTGTGTGCACAGACAACTGTGAATAATCGATATCTGTAGTCCACTGTGTTGTGAGACATGCCAAGTATGACCTTCTATACTGAGTGTGTGCATCCATTCCAGGGAGGGTTGTACACCAGTTCAGGGTTTTGTGTGCTACAGCTGCACCTAGCAAACTGTTTCTTCAGGATATTTGTAGATAGGTTGCCAATATGGAGACACAATTGGCTTAATATATAGGGGATACTGTAACTATTGCTGTCTGTGCTGCTTGTGTGACATGTTTGGTTATAGCATAGATATTCTGACATATGTACTGCTTTACACTGTGATGTGTCATGTCATCATCTACTGACAGTTATCATTCTTTGCTCACAGTTATTTACCAGGAAATACAAGATGAATGAAGCTGAGACAAATAATCTAAGGCATATAGACTACACATTCTGGCACACACCTGCCATTGTGGAGGGGTAGCTACAGGCAATAGACTGCTTGTTCTGTGTATATGGTGCAGCATATACCTCTCAGCTGTACAGATGCACCTAGGTTATCCAGAGGCAGGACTCATATATCCGGTCAGTTTACTTTCTCATTGTGGTTTACAAGTAGTTTTGTGGCTATTCATTCATGGGTTTGCAGTCGGGAGTAGTATGAGCAGACATTAGAGTTTCAGACTTCACACATTCCATGACATCCATGCTTTTACGTTGCCCTCTGTTATTCTCTCCTCCACCTAACATTATGTAAGCAATATCTCAGAGGTATCCCTATAGTTGGGTCTTTATCCCAGTAGTATTTATGGCCTGATCCACAGTCCTTGCAGTAGGAAATGGGGAGGCATGCTCTGGCATTTGTCAACATGGCCTTGCATTTGTTTTCTGTTTACTGTATTAGGTTGTTAGTTGGGACCCCCAAACATTCCATACATTGGCACTTGAGTAAGGCATGGGCCTTTGCCAGAGGACTGTAGGCCATTTGAAAGTGCTGTAGGCCATCTGTTACTGCATTTCTACATGGGATTGTGGGGGTGGGGGGTGCACACCCACAGACTTTAACATTTCAAATTACTGTACTGGTATTTTGGTTACTCTGTTGGCTTCCATTTCATATTGTATTGTGACCTATCATGCAGACTACAGACATATCAGTAGAGTACACTTGTTAGATTGTAAAGGCATATATTTCTGTTTCAGACATCTTACCCTTCAGAACTGGAATGCAACTGCCAGACCTGTTGTAGTATGTCTGTGTAGGTCTGGTGGGGGGCTGTTCACCATTGCCATCATTTGGGGGCCTTGGCCCAGCCTTTCTTCATGGTCCTCTGCACCTGTCCTGCTGGGTGAGGCTGGTGGTGGATATGTGACCCTCACTGACATCCATGTGTGTGACCTATTGACACCCACAGTTCTTTGGTCCATCACATGTACTCCAGTGGGGGTCTTAAAGTGTAATGCACCCCTTTACATTTAAAGTGGTAAGCATTAATCAATATTGTATTGTATAGATAAAGTTATCCACAGTTAAATATATTCGAATCAACAATTACAATCATTTCCTACTCTTAAAATATTAAGCAAAGCAGCAATAAATAATATATTTACACATAAATGACATCATCCCTAATTTTTTAAAGTATCACATTAAATACATCCTGCTCAACGAATGCAATCATTCCCTGAACAGTTCAGTAGAAAGCAATATATAGACACCTAGCATATAACAATCCTTAAGCAGTAAAAGTAAAAAAAAAAATAATAATAATAATAAGGGCTTAAAAAATATATTATAAAAACTAAAAGAATAATAATAATATAATAATATAATAAAAATAGCCAAACGGAATGTAATAATGTAAATGCATAGATAATGAAAGGTATTTAAAACCAAACATATTATTACAGCTTCTCAGCCCTCTTAATTAAGTAGGGCTTAATGGAAATAAGTTTGTTCAAACCCGGGGGTTGGGATGCATTCAATTTTAACTGCCAGTAGGTTTCCCTACAGCATAGCCAATTCTCCCAAACACCCGCCCTAGGGTTAACACGAACTTGCTCCAAAATTCCAAAAAGAAAAACCGAACGGTTAGGTTCTTCATGTAAATGTCTATATGATGCATTATTCAGGTTCTTTTTCCTAATGTTATAGGTGTGTTCATAAATACGTTTGTTTAATGCCCTTTCTGATTTCCCTACATAAAACCTGGGGCAATCCTTACATAAGGCCAACTATACTATGCCCCTGGTTATGCAGTTACCTTACCTAAAGTGTACAATACTTCTCGTGTAGTTGTCTAATGTTATAACTTCTTTGTCCATAATGAATGTACAGTAACCACATCTCCCACATTTTCTAGTTCCAGGACCACCCTGGAACCTTTCTCCCTCATTACTCCTTTCAAAGAGCCTTTTTAGGTTGGTCCCTGTTTTAAAAACAAAACTAGGGTTTTCACCCACCCTATGTACAATGTCTTGATTGAATTTTAACATTTTTCAATTTCTTTCAATTTATCCTTTGATGTTCTTTGAAGCATTACTGTAATGTAAAACAAGTGCTTTTTTGAATTTTTGTTGTTCAGTAACGGTCATACAACCAGGGATATTCTGCAAGGTACTACCTAACAGAGGAAAATACTTCACACCCCGTCCCTCAGTAACTTCACCAGCCACCTCCTCAATTAAATGACTAGGGTAACCCCTTGCCATGAATCTCAGAAAGCAAATCACCCTTCTCTGAGGTCATCCTAGCAGCCCTAACCATCTGACCTTTCACCATGTTTCTTTTCTGCTTCCAAGGGTGGACACTATTGTATGGAAGGTAAGTGTTACTAAAAGTATTTTTCTGTGTATTCTAGATTTTAAACATTCTTTATTTTTGTCCAACATCACATCCAAGTAATCAATTCCGTTATAATCAAATTTAAATGTAAATTTAAAAAAACTGGTGGTCGAATTAAGGAACTCAATGAAGTCAGTTACAGAATCCACAGGTCCTTCCCAAATTATAAAAATATCATCCAAAAAGCATCGGTACAACTTTATGTTGTTCCAGTAAACAGAATTAAATACATTATCTGTTTCCCATTTTAAGACTAGGTTGGCATATATGGGGGCACATGCTGCCCCCATAGCTACCCTCTTAACCTGTTTAAAGGTCTCCCCTTCAAAATAAATAAACTTGTTCTCTAACATAGTCCTCATAAGTTCAACTAATAGATATATGTCAAAGCTAATGAAAATGGAATATTGCAACAGCTCCCAAGGTATCCAACAGCAACACAATATAGTTCCACAATGTTTTTGAATAAATGCTATATACAAGAATTATTACCATATTCACTAGTGACAACAGCTATCATTAGTTCCTTTGGAATGGAAGCATCTAGCTGAATGGTTATTGAGTTCACATCCACAATGTTGTTGTTTAGATTTTTAGTTTGTTTTTTGGGGTCTTCCATACTATTTCTTTTCTTCTTATATTGTTTTTATGTTTCAACGTGGATATTTTAGTATATGAGATATAATATCCAGCTTTATTACAAATAGTTGTTTTTAAGTTTTTAAAATGTTATTCAACATGAAGTTATGGAACGTTGTTACGTTTCTTTTTAAAGGCTTTTGAATGCGTTATGGACATCTGTCTTTTTGCTTAAATATTGTGAAATGCACATTGTCACTTTAAGAATTTTTCTGAATGGTTAATTAATCAGTTGAATTAGATTAATTAGGTGGGTTGTTTTATAATATAAAAGAGAACATGTGGCATTGTTAGTTAGATCTGATGAAGCGTGCATGCAGCACGCGAAAGCGCTCATCTCTTGGTTTCTTAATAAAGTTGGATTTTTTACCTAAAGTTGGATTATTCGTGGTGCATATATGTCAAAGCTAAGAGATGAACTTTTTTCATTCAAAAGTGCCCAGAATAAATCCAAACCCTCCTCCAAAGGTATACAGGAGAAAAGGTCAACCACATCAATGGTTAGAAAATGCACATCCCCTCCATATTTTTCTAATGTTAGGCCCCGTAGAAAATCCCATGAGTCCTTTAATACATGTGCATAGTCAACCACAATGTGTCTGAGAGTGTGGTCCAAAAAAGTAGCTATAGGGTAAGTCTTAGCTCCCTCACCTGAAGTTATAGGCCTAGACCTTTTGGTGCCTTTTTTACTATATAAGGTATTTAAATAGGGGGCTATTATGTTTATGTATTTCACTTGAAAAAGCCCTGCATCGAGTCAGAGTGGAAGCACTTGTGTGAACTTTTATTAAATTATGTATCTAGCTGTTTCCTGCTGTTGTCTGGACCATTTATTTATTTATACAAGTATGAGAACATACTACTCCATTCAGTAATTGATAGGAAGAGTGACTTACCTTATTGCTGGGCCAGTATTGAGGACAGTGCTGGAGGGCTGACTATGTTGGATGCACATAGTATACTCCCTGTACATGGTAAGGCTCAGAAAATGTCATGTTTGGCACCCCTTTCACTGTATGTGTGAGTCAGAGACAGGTATCAGTCCCTGGGTCCCTACAGTGTCAGTGTGTGGGCTATGCATTGCCTCTTCGAGTCCTGTGCCTGTGATGGCCTTGGCAATGGTGGGGGGCTGTGTGGCCCTTCCCTGTGCTGTTTCTGCTGCAACTGTTTCCACAGGATCATATTGTGTAGCATGGCACATACTATGAACATTTATGTACATGTAGCTGGAGAGTACTGCAAGGCACCACTGGATATGTCAAGATAGCAGAACCGTGACTTGAGCATCCCAAACACATGCTCTACAATGATCTTGGTTTGTGCGTGTGCCTCATTATGGTGTTCTTGTTCGGGTGTGTGTGCGTTTCTGATGGGTGTCATCAGCCATGGCTCCAGTACATAGCCAGTATCCCCCACTATATGGCCACATGGGATGTCCCCCCCCTGGCAAACACCTGATACAGCTGTGAGGAATACCAGATGTGGGAGTCATGATAGCTTCCAGGGATGCCAGCTCACACATTCATGATAATGCCCTGGGCATCACACATGACCTGGCAGCTGATGGAGGGGAATCCCTTGCGATTTATGTAGACCCTGCTCCGCTCACTGGGTGATGCTTTGATGTAGATGTGTGTGCCATCTATAGCACCAACTACCCCAGGGTATTCTGCTATATGGTGGAAGAGATGCATACGTGTAGTCAGCACCTCACAGGTGGTGGGGAAATATATGTGCTCATTGGCATGTTGTGTCATGGCATCCAGGAACTGGTGGAGTACCCTGGATGCTGATGCCTGTGAGACCCTCATGGTATCCCCAGTTGATCTTTGGAAGTTACCTGTGACTAGTATTCTTAAGCCTAGACATACCTTGGTGTCCACTGTAATGGGTTCCCCTCTATTAGTTCTGTGTGTAAGCTGTGGCTGGCACAGCTCAATGATTTGCTGTACAATGTTCCTGTCCACCCTATAGTGCTCTACTATCTCCAGCTCATGTAGGCCATGGTAGGTTACCCTGGGTCTATACACTCTTCTCCTCCTTCACACTGTGGGTCGGTTGTCAGCATTCTCCTCCTCACCACCCTCAGTCTCTAGCACATATTGATGGAGTAAAGCAGCAGCAGCGTCTAACATTTTTAGTTAGTTTTGCCAGTTAAAAGTCCCCCGTATGTGAACACTGGTGGTGTAGAGTTTGTGGGAAAAAAACAGTTTGTATGGGGTTTCCATAGTTTATATTAGTATGCTGGGCTGCTGCATGTGTAATTGTCTGATTCTGATACATTCCACCTGCCAACTACGCTAGTTCTCCTTGATTGCCTTCCTACTGTTGTTTCCCCTTCCCAGTTCCTCCCTATTTAAGCCCCGAGGCACACCATGCATGCCTAGTTCTCATGTAAACAGTGCTGCCATTTCCTCTTTTTTTTTATTTTTTATTTTTTTTTGTGTGTTTAAATCCTGGTGAGCAGTGTGCACACCCGTTTAGTCTATATACACAGCGCTCAGGCACATCTGACACCTCCCCTTCCTTAGCTGTGCTTAGCTAAGGGCAAACATGGGCCACAGAGCTCCAATGCACTTACAGCAAGCATGACACAACCCCTTATGAAGTCATTCCGCTCTTACAATTACACTGTTGTATTGCTGCACCTACATGGTTAGGTACAAGCTGACATTTTGAGGAAAGTGAATTTTCTCATTTTTTCATTTTTTTTTTATTTTCGGCACGATCCCATTTGCATGCCGCTGCCCTAAGCTTAGGTGGCCGTGATCGGCCAAAAAAAAAAGTTTAATTTAAAAAAAAAACAAACTTTTATTAATGCCAATGGCCTTATATTTGGCCATTGGCATGTCTGTTTGACTATAATACATGCTTTCCAAAAGCTGTTCTGCCCGTTTGTTCAGATGCAGAAATGTATTCAGTTATTAACTGAATACATTTTTGCTCTGACACTGTTCCTGCACGGAGTGCAGCCAGCTTCATGGATCGCAAAATCACCTCATTTGCATGTTTTTTACCAGCAAATGAGGTGATTTGCATCCCGCATGGCTTTCTGTGCAGGAACAGTGTAGGGCCACTTGTGCACATGAAAACGGCACTTTCCTGGATCGCTTGGTAGCTACTTTCTTTGCAGGAGCTCCTACACTGTTCCTGCATGGAAATTAGCTGTTCGTGAATCCCGGGGAATGAGTTACATTTGGGTTTCAGACTTTCATATTCTTCAGAAAATACATGTTAATATCATTTCTGTTATTGTAGCAACTTTCTAATTTAATAAGAGCAATATTTAAAATCTGTCCCAATTTTTGAGTCTTTGCCCCACATTATTTTAGGCATTATCTGGATTTTTTAATCTAAGAGGTTGAGAGGTATGCACACGTCTTAATTTTGAATGACTTGCATCCACTGCTTGATCTCTCTCTGTATCCATCTCAGAAAAACACACACACAAATGCACTCACACATGCTTCTACTTTCATTCACAAAAGCACCCATACACTCATACACATAGAAACATAAGCATATTCATATACACCCACTTTTCTATTTTTTTATCCATTTGTTTTAATTTTGCACTTGCTAAACAGCAAAAGTGCTGCTTTGCGAGTAAAAATTAATGTCTAGATTTCTCACACTCTCACTTTTATGCACACATACAATCATACACACACATTCACACACACACACACACTTCTGTTTTTTTTTTTTTTTTTTTTTAATTTTACACTCGCTAAACAGCAAAAGCACTCCAAATAATGTTATCTGTTATCTCCGTTACACTTCAAGCTCCACAAAAGCTTAATATGCTGCTGTAAAGTAGCAGACTCATTTTTCAATGTCTGTTACCTTTACATTAACACTGTGCTTGAGAACGTTCATTCTCCAGGCAATGTACAGGTTGTCCATTCTATAAGCAAGTGAATCATATCACTACACACACACACACACACACACACACACACACACACACACACACACACACACACACACACATTATATTGACTTTGCTGCATTTGAACAGCTGCATATTTTAAGTCCACAAGCTAGGAAACTGTGCATTAACTGCAAGCACCACAAGTAAAGTCTTGCTGCAAGTATGAGACATAACATATTCAAAGGTATGACATCATCTTTATGTTGCAAGTCATATGTGTGGCTTAAATGTGAGTGAAATAATTGTGAGGCCTCTCCCCATGTCAATATCTTACCTGAGTAGAGGTGTATACATCACATGTATTTGATAATCCAATCATCTCTGTCACTGTGCTAAAACACACTCACAATATTTAGAGACTGGCAGACACAAAATGATACAAGTGAGTCATTGCTGGATTCAAACACTTACCTGTCTAAGTACTCACACTACAATACATTATATCAGCAGCCAGCACCACAAGTTAAGTCTGACTCCAAGTGTGAAAGCACATTTGAAAGGATTACATCATCAGTGTGTTGCAAAGCAGATGTTTGGGCTAAAAGAAATTGAAATTGATGGAGGGCCCTCTCTTGGTATAAATGTTCACATCAGATCTGTGAGTGAAGCCAGTCCTACCTTGCACTATAGGCATACACACACACACACACACACACACACACACACACACACACACACACACACACACACACACACACTAGCCAGTCATTGCTGGATGGGAAAACCTACCTTAGTGCAGTACAGTGCATAAACCACCAGCACCACAGATGAATTCAGACTACAAATGTGAGATAGCATATACATTTATTTTATTTTATTTATTATTTTATTTTATTTTATTTATTTTGCATTTGTTTACTGGGATGGTCTAACTGGGACAGTGTCCATTTTCAGCGTAGCCAGGGGAGAAAAGCACCAGTCTAAGATTACACATAAATTTTTACAACAAGTAATAGAAATTATAAACAAAATTGACAAAAATTGAGTGTAACACATTTACAAAATAAAAATGTAAAAACAAATATATACATAGTATCAAACAGAACAAGACTTGAATATAGACAAATATATGGTTGAACTTATATATGTGGAAGAACATAACATTAGTTAGGAAATTAAGCAGGGAAAATCACTTAGGCAAAGTAGTTTATAGTTAGTAATAATTCCGCGGTGAGAGTTGCAGCTAGGAATGTAACTACTTATAAAGAAGTAGTGTTGTTAGAAGGGATATGTTAACAGAGTTAGTACTTAACAGCCTAATTGTATAAGTAATGCTAAGTTAATAATTAACCTGAATTGTTACATGTAGCGTGCATCACATGTTTGGGTGAAAAGGACTGTGTCTTGACAGCCAGACAAAATAACAATGTGTTGATCACAAGTCTTTATATGTTGCCAGAGTACTCATACATCATTTAATTCATTGACATTGTGGTAAAGTGAGTAATAGTTAGCTGTTTCACATTATGGTGTATTAAGCATGTATATGATGCATGATAATCACAGTTGCCAAATAGTACAGTGACACCTAAGCATTCCTGCTTTTTCAGGTCAGGCTCATTATATGGAATTTTTAATTAGTTGGTGTGCCATTGTCAATAGTTCATAATGGTTGTATAATGTGCAATGTAAGTACAAAACATGCATGTCAAACATATGAAAGTACCCCTTGGAAAGTATGTGTTATGAGGTCCCACAACACTGAACATCATTTGCAAATTTAATGTGCTGGAGTTCAAACATAATTCACAGCATGTAGTGATTAAAGAAAATTGCAGTGAACTTATTATAGTTTGATTATAACAAGCCATTAAAACATACACAAGTGATACAAGCAACTGGCATTACTGTCTTTTTGTCGGAATTACTTAATGATGTGCACCACTGATAAGCATACTCGCACAAATGATGGCAAATTATTAGAGAATATGTAATTACTTTCTGAGGAGTTGAACTTAGTGAGGGAATTAGCAGTAGTGTCTGGTGCTCCATGCCAAGCTTCACACAAATAAGGAGTACAGATATATTCTGAGCCATTTCAAACAAATGTGTGTCATGTTAAGGTTTTCTGTGTTATCATTTAAACATGTAATTATCACTGCAGCAAATTATGGCTCAAACCCCATATAAAAGACTCTGAATTAATTCCGCCAAACTACTCCATCATTAGAAAAGACAGGTTCCACAAAAAAGGAGGAGGAGTAGCTCTCCTATACTCATCCTCCTTGTCAGTTACTCCTTATAATAAACCTACTCCACAATTTAACAATGCAGAACTACTTCTCACACTTCTCCAAGTTAACAAACACAAACATATATGTATAGCTTCCCTCTACATCCCTCCAGGGGATAATATCTCTACACTTGAAGATATCCTCTCCTGGCTCTCCAACAATATCAGCAATGAAACAATAATCTTAGGAGATACAAATATTAACTGGGCCTCCATTCAGCCTTCTTCAAACCCACTTAACATCTACCTCTACAATTTTTCCCAGCTGATCAACTCTGTAACACACCCCTCCAAAAACCCCTCTAGTGGCAGTATTCTGGATTGGATTCTAATCTCTCATCCCCATTATTTCTCTGACAGTGGCACTCTTCCCAATCCCCTTAGTGACCACTTACCCATCTTCACTCACCGACTCACCCAAAGTCTACATCACACTCATAATTACATCACTATCCGTGACCAAAATAACTTTAACCCAACAGCCTTTTCAAACTCCCTAAAAGCAATAAACTGGAACACTCTAAAAACGTTATCTCTAGATAATGCAGTTGCCCACTTCAATTCAACATTCTTGAAACCACTAGACTCCCAAGCTCCCTTAAGGACAAACAGGATAAAAATTAAAACTGCCCCTTGGCTTACCAAAAACACACTATCAACCATGTGGCACAGAGATAAAGTCTGGGCACATTACCAGAAAAACAAGAGTCCCCTACTCCATAATGAATACAAAATACTTCACAATAAAGTAAAAAAGCTCATCATCTCAGATCGACAAAATTATTTCACCATACTCCAAAATAATAATAAAACAAACCCTCAAAAATTCTGGAAAGGTATCTCTACTCTCTTTAACCCCAGCAAACCAGTCACCCCCACACCAGACACTAATGCTCCTGACTTAGACTTAGCTACTCAATTTAACTCTGTTTTCATTTAATCTATTTCCAAATTAACCTCTACATTCTCAAACACCACCACAATCTCCAATACACCCCTACCCTCTCCTGCTAACACTCTTCCCTGCACCATTACCACTCCCTCATTACCATCTACTAACTCCCTATCCTCCACTCCATCTCCTAGTCTGACTTCCTCAACATCCTCATCTCCTCTAAATAACCCCCCTTCCAACTCTCCTTTGTTCTCATTAAAACCTATACCCACTTCTACTATAAACTCCTTCTGAAACTGAAACCATGCAGTAATGCTCCTGACAACATCCCTTCTTACTTCCTCAGTAAAGTTGCTGAAGCAATTGCCTACCCCATTAGCATTCTAATCAACCGCTCCATCCAAGAATGTATAGTACCTCAAATCTGGAAAAAGGCCTTTATCATACCTTTATATAAAGGTGGCAACAATAACAATGTTACTAATTTCCGCCCCATCGCCATCTTGTCTCCCATCTCCAAACTCCTAGAAAAATGTATCCAATTTCAACTCCTACCACATCTCTTAGATAATCACCTACTAACCCCTACACAACATGGGTTCAGACCAAATCATAGCACTATGACAGCCCTCCTCTCCTTCCTTGAAACTGTAAATAAAGCTCGCGACTCTGGCCAGATTGTTTCTACCCTTCTTCTTGACCTCGCTAAGGCTTTTGACACAATCTCACACAGCCTGCTTTTAGCTAAACTCTCACAACTTAACCTCTCTCCCTCCTCTTTAAACTGGTTCTGATAGATATCACGCAGTAAAATGGAAAAAGGCCACCTCCTCATTTCTTAATACCCCTACCGGAGTTCCCCAAGGCTCCATACTGGGTCCCCTTCTCTTTAATGTATTTATAAATGATTTCCGCAACTCTATCCCATTCTCAAACATCATCCAATATGTGGATGATTCTACTATTATCTGCTCTGCCACATCCATCCCCACACTGCTAAAGCTTACTCAAGATGCCTTCTCAACCACTGAGCAATGGATGAGAAATAATCACCTAGCACTCAATGCCTTTAAAACCAAACTAATGCTATTTACCCCCTCTAAAGTCAATTCCTTCAATATAAACACTTTCTCTATTACTAGTCAAAATAATTCACCTCTAGAACTGCTGACAGAGACCAAGTTCCTTGGGGTCCAAATTGATAACCAGCTCAAATTCAAATCCCACCTTCAACTAAATATCAAAACAAACCATCAAAAACTAGGTATGCTCTACAGACAAAACCATTACCTTACACCTGCCACTAAAGTCACTCTTTCTACTTCCTTTCTTATCCCCTCCCTTCTCTATGGAGCTCCACTCCTAACTAATCTACAGTCCTCTCTAATAATGCAACTTTCCTCTTGCTATAACAAAATCACCAAATTCGCTACCAGTCACAAATCCTCCACCCACCACTGTTCCTCTCTCCAAAAACTAAAATGGCTAGAACTACCTAATCACCTCACCTACACTCAACTAAGTCTTGCACACAAGCTCATTTTCAACCCCTCCCTCTGTCCCTCCCTTTCTACTGCTTTTAAAATGCACCTACCTGATAGAGTATTAAGGTCTAACAATCAAAATCTACAGAAATCTACATACCAACTCATCCCCCAGGAAAAAATATTCTATCCTATAGCCTAGCACGCCTCTGGAACTCCCTACCACCATCCATTCGCACAACCTGTAACCACTTCATTTTCAAAAAATCTCTCCATTCACATCTAGTATCTCAGTGGGAATGCTCATGCTCCCACCCCACATAACTAACATTGGCAATCTCCATCTCCCTTCCTTCTCCTGCTTACACCACAAATTTACTATTATTTTCACCTAACTCCTACATTATTATTATTATTTCCTATGGTATTTCCTAAAATTCACTTGACTGCACCTCCTAATGTGTATGCTTCCTAATATATAATGTCTTTTCAATATTTACTTTGCAACATTCCTTTCTTAGTCTGTATCACATGTAAGTTTCATCACAAGTCTGTATTACCTCTAATGTTTCATGTACTACTGCAATTGTTTGTTTGAATCTTAATTTTTGTATAATAACTTACTGTAACCTAGATTATTTGAAGCTTTTCTCCCCAGGACTCCATTGAAAACGGGTTCATTTTGGCCCAATGGACTATCCTGGTAAACCAACTGCAAATAAATAAAATAAATAAATTATTCATTAAATGGTTTACTATCAAAAGTCTGAACACAGATATTGGTGGAATGCATGGTTTCTATGCTGTAGTAATGTTGACCTGAAAGTAGTCGAGTGTATATTAACGAAAATGGGTATACTTTTGTTAATATACACTCGATGTATGGAATGAAGATCAGGGTACAGTGCGGATTGGGTAATTTACCCTTTTCCTCACTGTAGTGTGATCTCGGTGTTAGCAGATATAATAAGCAGGGGATGTGGGGTATGCGGGGGGGGGGGCTTGCCACCCCTACTAAAACATAAAAGGATACGCGGACTTTCGAAACCGGAAGTCTGGCATGTCAAATGTCGATCATCTTGTTTATCATGTTTGACATTCTGGCCAACTTTTATTTTCATTTTTGACTTACTCTATCCTTATATTTGCTGACTATTTAGATGTTTATGGTAAGCTGCAGAGTTCTTCATATATTTTTGTTTTTTTACCACATAATTGAATATAAAATTCCCTACATGATAACATATATCTACATGTCAAACTTTATACCCTTCATAATATGCATGCCAGTGCCAGATATTTAATTCTAGCACATTCTAAGTATATAGGAATTCATTTTTATATGTTATACCTAGTGTTTTACAATTAGTATCCCATTAATTCTTGCTTTTGCCAAATGTCTTGGACTTGTAGCTAAAGATGTGAGCAGAGATGGGATAATTGTGAACCATATAAAGGACCACAGGAGTACTGCAGGTGGAATAACAAATGTATCCATAAATTAACAAGGCAAACTTTTATGAGAAATTATATTTTTCATAATTTAAACCTAATGCTGATTCAAACATTTGTGAATCTGCATCTGCAGTCTAATAGACATGATCATTAGCTGATCACACCACAAAGTAAGGCAAATTTTAGTTGGTAAAACACCTGTTTGAAATGAAAATGAAAACAACATGAAGTAAAGGAGTATGTGTGCAGCAAACTTAATAAGCGTAATGACAATTAAGCATCCCGTATGGTGTACATTCAACATTACAGTCTGTTCAACATGTGATAATACCTGTCTCATCACAGTGGATTCAGTCTGTCTTTCTGTAGTACAGTGAGGCTAAGTACAGTAGCACAAGGGCAACATACTAATGCAGCTGAAGCTGTGAACTGCCATTTACCATCAGCTACTACTGCTGCTCAGTGCAAGCATTGCACAAATGCTGAGGATAAGCAGAGGGGAGAGACAAAGAGATAGGGGAGAGGGAGAGACAGATACAAATATTTTTGTTTATGGGCCAATTCTGGTAGTCTTTCTGATGTTTTAATCTTAGGATTGTCATCATAAAAATTCTATCATGCTGTGTACAATACAATATTTCAAACAGGGATCAAGCAGGAGCAGGTTAATAGAACAATGATTAAGACATCAGCAGGATAGTGGTAGGTTCATCACATATGTTGCAAACACTTCCAGGCATAATATTAATATGAAAAAAAAAACATTTTTCCAGGCATAATATTAATATGAAAAAACATAAAAAGTTAACCAAATGTCGATCATCTTGTTTATCATGTTTGACATTCTGGCCAACTTTTATTTTCATTTTTGACTTACTCTATCCTTATATTTGCTGACTATTTAGATGTTTATGGTAAGCTGCAGAGTTCTTCATATATTTTTGTTTTTTTACCACATAATTGAATATAAAATTCCCTACATGATAACAAGGACTACATGAAAAGGGATGTCGAGGAGCTCTCTGATTATGTAGCCCAGGCAGGTATGACCCTGACCTTGAGCAGTATCCTACCTTCACCTAGAATGATGCCACAATACAGTGATAAGATGATCAGCTTTAATAATTGGCTTAAATTCTGGTGTCATTCAAAGGGGATCCAATGTCTGTCTGCCTGGGATGACATGCTGGACAAGCCACGCTGCTTCGCAAGGGACGGCTTGCACCTGTCACCCTGGGCTTCGGATATTGGCAAAGGCTCTTGCCACCCCATAGTGCCTTTTTTAGGCAAGGCTCAAATTCTAAACCTACCACCCTAGAACACCAAAAGGAAAATACTAAGGGTACGCTGCTCAATGCCAGAAGTCTCAATCTCAAGATGCACGCACTCGAGGCCCTTCTCAATATGGAGAACATCGATGTCTGTGCTGTGACAGAAACCTGGTTCAAGGCTCCTGAGAGCACCCCAGCACTAACAGGTTTCACCTCATATCATAATGCTCCGCCCCAAAATCCGGACAACACCAAGAAGGAGGGGGTGTCCATATTCATAAAGGACACCCACACCTCAAGGTTGGTCGCAACGGAGCTTGCATCGGTCACCATCCAGGTGCAATTAACCATAGGCAAGACTGCTCTGCAATTTGTAGCATGTTACAGGCCACCCTCTCAAACTCAGGAACCTCACATGGCCTTCCTGAAAACATTGGAGGGATAAATGTATCTCCAAACACCATCATACTAGGTGACTTCAACTACCCTAATATAGACTGGGAACACTACTCAAGCCCGAACACTCTAACCCAAAGATTCCTGGAGTTCATAAACTCAAATGCCATGGAACAACTAGTCACCATCCCCACAAGAGGTGAAAACATACTTGATCTCATCATCACGAACATGGGATCAAAATGTTCAACACCTGAAGTATACCCCTCACTGGTGAGATCAGATCATAAACTAATCTCTGGAGGTCCTCATCCCGCCCCACCTGAAACAAAAAGACCACAGTGAAAACTTCTCAAAAGCCGATTTCACACTTCTAAAACTAGTGTGGTCTCCTTTAATTCCCCTGAGCCAGTGGTAAACATTACTCAAACCGCTGAATCACTTACAAATGCCTTCTACCAGCACCTACAGGACTGCATGGATCAGGCAATCCCAAACAAAACTAAGACTCTCTGTACCAAAGGCAAGCGTCCAGTCTGGTGGACCCCAGCCATAAACAAGCTCTACAACAAAAGGAGGAAGCTACTACAAGATAGAGCAAAATCCTTGAAAGGTAAGACACCTTTGATCATTATAAGTAAAAAACTAAGAGCTTTCATAAAATCATCCAAGGCAAATTTTGAGAGAAAAATCGCCAAGGACTCTAAAGACAATCATAAGGCCTTCTTTAGCTATGTTAGAAACCTAGGAGGAAACTCCCAGATATGCTCAGAATTAGTTCAAAATGATGTGAAAATTACTTGACCTACACACATTGCTAACATACTGGCTGACAGGTTCAGTGCAAACTTCTCCCCTCCCCAAAAGGAGAGATATCTATTCCAGAGGATTGTAGCCCCCCAAACATCTCCAACGCCCAGGTGAGAACTGCCCTCACTAAGGCAAAAAACACAGCATCCATGGGACTGGATGGTGTCCCCGGCTGTGTGCTTCATGAACTCAACGAGGAATTAAACCCACAGTTAGGAAAGCTGTTTAATCTTAGCCTCACCTCAGGATACATACCCAAGGAGTGGCGCACGGCGACTGTGGTCCCACTTCATAAGGGCGGTGCCTCCACAGACCCTGGAAATTACCGCCCATTAGCTTGACAAGCCTTATCTGCAAAGCCATGGAGAGGATCATAATGGAACTCATAAATAAAGACATAGGGAACTTGCAGACTTTGGATCCAACCCAGTTTGGCTTTGTCAAAGGCAGATCCTGCCTCTTAAACTTGGTTGACTTTTTCGAGACAGTCACCAAGGCCATTGATGAGGGAAAGGCAGTCCATACAGCCTACCTCAACCTGGCAAAGGCCTTCGACACAATACCCCACTCAGGTATCATCGAAAAACTCATCAGCTTGAATGTAAACCCATACATCACAAGATGGGTTGCAAACTGGCTAAGCGACAGAACCCACAGGGTCAGAGTTGCTGGAGCCATGTCAGACTCAAAGCCTGTCGCAAGTGGTGTCCCACAGGGCTCAGTCCTGGGTCCACTCTTGTTCGCATCTACTTTTCTGAAGTACAAGCAAACACAGGAGGGTTATGGCTGACAAAGTTTGCAGATGACTGCAAACTGGGCCATAGTCGAAAACACATCTGACACAGATATCCTCCAGAAGGGCCTCACAGAAACGGATAACTGGTGCCAGAGCCATGGCCTGAAGTTAAACGCCAAAAATGCATAGTCATACCCTTCGGGAAAAACAAGGTTACCCCTAGCTACCATATAGGTGACAATCCACTGAGCACAGAAAAGTCATCAGGGATCTGGGGACCCAAGTTGACAGTAGTCTTTCGTTTGACACTCATGTTGCTAAAGTAGTTAGGAAAACCTTCTATATAAGCCCACCTGATCATGAAGGGATTCACATCTAGATCAAGGGAGGTCATCGTCCCCTGTACTCATCACTCATTAGACCTATGATTGAGTACAATGCCCCGCTCGAATGTATCTGACCAGACACCTGATGCAGCTTGAAAGGCCCCAAAAGTTCCTCACCAAAAGGATAAAGGGTCTCAAAAATATGTCTTATGCTGCCCGACTGAAAGAACTCCAGCTTTATTCAGTCTCATACCGCTTGCTCAGAGGTGACCTGTGCCTGACATATAAGGCCATGTCAAACCCAGATTTGATGAATATGCTTCACCTCAAAAAATCTAGATCCCTCAGAACCACAAGGGCGGAGACTTAAACCTTGACACGGTTATAAATAGAACGTGCTGGAGGGACAGATTCATCACCCAGAGACTCCCTATGCTGTGGAACAAAATCCCGGTACATGTGAGGCAGAGCACCTCGCTGGCCTTGTTCAAGAGGAATCTTGACCAATGGATGGGAGATCGCAGATATACCCCAGGGATTACTTCAGTGTCACTGCTTGACAGAGGCACAGAAAAATGATAGGCATAGTTTTTATTCAAACTAAAGGTGGCGAAGCCACATAACTATGGGCTAGGCTTATAAATGCCCTTGGGCAGATAGCCTAGTATGAACCTATGAACCTATGAACCTATGAACCTATATATCTACATGTCAAACTTTATACCCTTCATAATATGCATGCCAGTGCCAGATATTTAATTCTAGCACATTCTAAGTATATAGGAATTCATTTTTATATGTTATACCTAGTGTTTTACAATTAGTACCCCATTAATTCTTGCTTTTGCCAAATGTCTTGGACTTGTAGCTAAAGATGTGAGCAGAGATGGGATAATTGTGAACCATATAAAGGACCACAGGAGTACTGCAGGTGGAATAACAAATGTATCCATAAATTAACAAGGCAAACTTTTATGAGAAATTATATTTTTCATAATTTAAACCTAATGCTGGATTCAAACATTTGTGAATCTGCATCTGCAGTCTAATAGACATGATCATTAGCTGATCACACCACAAAGTAAGGCAAATTTTAGTTGGTAAAACACCTGTTTGAAATGAAAATGAAAACAACATGAAGTAAAGGAGTATGTGTGCAGCAAACTTAATAAGCGTAATGACAATTAAGCATCCCGTATGGTGTGCATTCAACATTACAGTCTGTTCAACATGTGATAATACCTGTCTCATCACAGTGGATTCAGTCTGTCTTTCTGTAGTACAGTGAGGCTAAGTACAGTAGCACAAGGGCAACATACTAATGCAGCTGAAGCTGTGAACTGCCATTTACCATCAGCTCCTACTGCTGCTCAGTGCAAGCATTGCACAAATGCTGAGGATAAGCAGAGGGGAGAGACAAAGAGATAGGGGAGAGGGAGAGACAGATACAAATATTTTTGTTTATGGGCCAATTCTGGTAGTCTTTCTGATGTTTTAATCTTAGGATTGTCATCATAAAAATTCTATCATGCTGTGTACAATACAATATTTCAAACAGGGATCAAGCAGGAGCAGGTTAATAGAACAATGATTAAGACATCAGCAGGATAGTGGTAGGTTCATCACATATGTTGCAAACACTTCCAGGCATAATATTAATATGAAAAAAAAAACATTAAATAATGTTTAACATACTTCTGGATTCGAACCCTTGACACTATACAAAAGTAGTCAACAGACCTGAGGATTATCTGAACACATCACACAGGTTAAAAATCACGCATTTATGGGACAGTGACAAAAGACTGAAGCAAATGAGACTGTAGATATCAGGCTACATCATAGCAATATTAAGTGTAGCATCCTGTATGGTACATCATGCAGCCTAATAAACATATAAGAGGGCCTGTTTCCTCATAGTGCAACCAGTTTCTATTTCTATAGTACAGCGAGACTAAGCACACTTGCACAACAGAAACCATACTAGTGTGGTCAAAGGTAAAATCTTCCTTCTTTGGGATAGGACATGGATCACCATTTATCAACATTTACCGAGTTTGTTTGATGCTAAGCAATGCTGGGGACCAAAATTGAGGGCTTCTTTTATTGACAATCTCTGGCCACATGTGCTGTGTGTGATTCTATTTTTAAACCAGATTAAATGTGTAAAAAGGGGTTGATAGGACAATGATGAAAATGGGGGGCAAGCAGGGGGTAGGACACAGTGGGACGAACAGAGGAATGTGCAGGATGATTGTGGGAAAGCACCATAGTTATCTATTCTTCACACGCTAACTGTGTATCTGTACAAATAATTTGAGGAATTTGGATAAACATCAGATCAGAAGTAGGTTACAATAACTTAATAATGTTTGTGTGGCCAATTGGACCAAATCAAGTTGGTTAGCCACACAGGTGAAGTGGAAAGTTACGTATGGGATTTTTTTTTTTTTTTTTTTTTTTTTTTTGCAGGACAGGTGCCTGTTTTATTTTTTATTGGATTGAGAGGAATGTTTGGGAAAGTAATTAAAAATAAGAGGGTTGGGTAGGGTATGTTAAGGAGCAGGTGGTCGGGGATACCATAATTGTGGGATATGAAAGGACCATTGGAGGATGAGTACAGTAAGTTTTAGCCCTCACCCTCAGAAATGGCATCACTGTCTCCTTTCACAGATACCTGGGGAAGAACTGGATGGTGCACTGACTTGGCAGTTTGATGCAGGACTGTCTTAATTCTGCAAATGTGGGCACCAAGGCCTGTCTCCATGATGTCCTCCTCCAGACCTGTCAGCATTTGCTTGCATCTTTTCATGTCATTGTAATGGTGATTACATTGTTCAGCAGTGTGTGGAATGCCAGTTACACTGGTGAAAGCCTTAGCCAAGCATTTCCAAAACTCAGCCTTGTACTGAAATCCAGCATAATCCTGCTGTAATTTCTTATGGCTATATCACTTTAATGGGAGTCAAGCAAAGATCTGGGAAGTCTCCTTACACCAACTTTGGGCTCTAAATGGAGCACCGCTGTCATCATTGTCTGCCATATCTTTTCATAGATATCAATGGCAGTGAAGTTTTACCCAGTTCAGATCTCACATGTACCAATCTGTACCCTGTGATGAACAACCTTGACAGCTGCATTTCCATTATAGAAAGTACACAAATGGCCTGGAGCTACATTTGGGTGTGGTTTCTTCAAAGTACACTTTAAGTGCGAAACATGGTAGTAAGACTTGACCATGTGTACATCATGGTTCTACATTGACCTCATATACTTTCTGATGGTGAGATCTGAGTTACATTTGAAATTATATATTGGCATGTCTGGCCTTGCTGTCTGGTATGGTGGATAGTAATCATACATAAACTCTTGTGACTAACAAATATGAACCCAACGAATGTGCACCAAAACCCAAGAAGCTTACATGTGGAAAAAGAAGGAAGAAGCCCCACAAATCCCCCTCAGTTCTGTACTTGATTGAATGAAATAAGTAAAAGGAAATCCAATTTTAAGCACAACACAGTAGTTTATTTAAAAGAAATTAAAATTTCTAAGTGCTTTTATCCCCATGGAGTTGCAGGACTTCATCAGATAACATTGTAACACTACTTTACCATTTTTGAACCAAAAAGCACACAGAAATTACATTGTTGTTACCGGGCCATACTACTTAAAGCTATAGCACATATTCTGTACTAATTAAATGAACTCTTGTATAATTGTAAATACTGTGTTAAGAACATCTCAGTTTATACAGATGTATAAACCACCTTTAAAATTCATTTTTTATCCAAGTCATTTCATTATTTCTTATTAACATTAAAAAAAGAAATGAATACATCATAACTTTTCATATTAAAATCAAGATTGGTTCCAAGAAATATTTGTCAAACTGTACTGGGTCAGGGTACTTGGGAATTAATATCTTAATGCCTTCAGCTTTAAAAAAACATGAGAGGGAAACTCCTTCATTTAAACTATGGGGACCAATGGCATCAGTTTTTATTTGCCACTTGAATTCTTTGCATTCAGTTTTGTTTTCCATGGTCCCCTCTACATTCTACCTGAATGACATCGATGACAAAACAAAAACTGAAGGAGAGGCCCTCATTTCTTTGAATATATTTCTGTAGACTATTACTAGTTTCTTGCTTCTTCATATTCCTTAAATGTTTGTAAATTCTATCTTTCAGTGCTCTCTCCATGTTACCAATATAGACACAGGGGCACTGTGAACATAGGGCAATATATACAACTTTATATGTCGTACAGTTGCATCTCCTATGGCATACAATTCTCTCAAACCCTTTGACCAATACATATTCTCCTACCTTGATGTAGTGACAGTAGGTACAGCTACCACTTTTCAACATCAAATGAGATGTCTGAATACTCTTAGTTTGTACTTTCTCCCTTTCCAAGTATTTTTTTTTATATTACTATCCCTCCGATATATCACTTTAGGGCAGTCACCTAATTTTTCCATATTTAAGCCCCTATTTTCAGGATATTCCAGTTATGCCTCAAAATATCCTGACTACTTCTGGCCTCATTGTTGTAGGTAAGGATACATCCTTTATTAAATTTTGTCTCCTTAACAAAACTTCTGGTCTCATCATCTTTACTACTGCCTAAAAGAGGTTTCAAAAAATGTTCCACCCTTTCTTGTGTTACCTCTTGGAATATTTCATCCAGAAATTCTAAGGTGTATCCTCAGTTTAGTAGTATAACCTTTAATGTTTCCGCTTCCTTAAGACATTTTTCTGTCTCATATATCATCTTTGCTAACTGTACCAAATGTCCTTTCACCAGGGCTTTTTTTCTGGTGTAAAGGATACCAGTTGACAAAATGGAGCAAAGAGTTGTAATATATAGGCTTTCTATAAAGACTGGAAGTAAACCATCTATGTTCCTGGTCAATTCTTAGTTCCACATCCAAATAATTTATAACATCAAAAGATTTAGTCATTGTAAAACTAAGAAAATGGGTCATGTTATTAATGTAAGTGAAAAAACTCATCTAACTTGGCCTCATTATCTTTCCAAAATATAACTATATCATCCAGGAGCTACCTGAAGCAGCTCCAGCAGTTGCCAAAGGGTGAATTAAAGACATAATTATGCTCTCAATAGGCTAAAATTATATTCGCAGAAATGGGGGCACAAGTGCCCATTGCAACACCTTTGGCCTGCTTGTAAATGTTTCCTTCAAACCAGATGAAATTATTGTTTAAAACAATTTCCATAAGGATAGACAACACCTTGATTAATCTGTCACTCAAACAGCATTGAGGACCTGTTTCCTAGTGATAGTAGGGGTAGTTGTATTTGATGGTATTTCCTGAGTGGAGATTGAGGGGGAGACAGGGATAAAATTAGAGATGAATGTTTCTGCCAATAAGTTGGCAATATCTTTTGGCACAGTACAGGTGGCTCTATTAACAATGCACCCTGCTAATCATTGTGTATTGTCCTTGAGGTTGTGGACATAGCTGAAGAATGCCTTGTGGTTGTCCTAGGCTTGGGATGCCAAATTAACCTCAAATTTGACTCTGGCAGACTTTAAATGTCCTCTGAGTTGTGTTTTAGCTTGATGAGAGTGCTTTTATCCTGCTGTATGCTACCCTTCCAAATTTTTTCCATGTTTTTCTTTCTTCTGTTATACAGTTCATTGATGTTGTGATTCCACCAGGATGGACTGTTTTTGAGTTAGTTCCCCACTTATTCCTGGTGAGTACAGCTGCCTCTCTGCAGCTATTAACAGGCTTGTATATGGTTTACTGTGAACAGCTCTACATAGGCAGCAATATTCTCAGGGTTTAGGTGGACTTGAAATTTTGTCAGGTTATGAATTAAAAGTCGGAAGTTAGTTTTAGAGTAGTTCCTGAACATTCCAAGGTTGTCTGGGGTTCCAGATTTTATTTTTACCTCAAAGGAAGCCATTTTGTGGTCTGACTTTACCAGGGAGGACATTACACTAGGGGGTGTGCAGTGTTCTCCCATATTAATTAGGACCAGATCCAGTATGTTTGCATCCCTGGTTGGCATGTTGATAATTTGAGCCAGGGAGTTTGTATTTATAAAATCCAGAAATCTCTGTACCTGCACATTTGGTGTTGTATATGATTCCCAGTTAATAGTTAGTAATTAAAGTTGCCCATAAATATGGTAGTGGGTTGACCAGCAAGTGTTTCTAGTAAGCTTAAATATATGTTTTGGGTTTCCTGGATCATAGATGGGGATTTTGTCTATGGTGATTTGAATGTGGAGAAGCTGAAGTGCGTGTTCCTGTTTTACCAGCCCTGAGGTATATTTATTTTTGATTCAAATCCAGGCACCTCCACCTTTAGTCCTTGTCAGTGTGTTAGCTGGTCTAAATGTGTGGAAGGCATTATAGCCTTTCACTGCCAGTGTGCTTTCTATGGCTTTAAACCATGTCTCACTGACCACATAGATGTCCTGAGGAGATGAAGACAGATTGTAAGGAGTGGAGTTTCTTGTTTACACTCCTAGCACTGAGCAGCAACACCTTTAGGTTTTCTTGGTTTTGATTTGTTAATATCAGAAATACTTTCAGTTTGGCATTGCCTAAAAAAGCACTCTGGGGTGGACAATGTTTACGCTAATATTCTAAAACCTGGAGGGGATAAGTACAGACCATTCCTGGTAAAGCAGCATGGTCTCTTGATCATCTCCGTTCATGTTGACAAACACTACACCCTTTTAGAATGACACCAAAAACTAAGCCAGTTATTAAAATTAGCCATCTTCTGTTCATACTGTGGCATCATCCTTGGAGAAGGTTAAATGCTGCTTATACCAATTTGGGTTGCATACTCAGAGAGCTCCATGATGCCTGTCTTCATATAGTCTAGGGAGACACGCCTCAGATCATTTACTCCCACATGGACTATGACTGAGTCATATTGGTACTTGTGGTCCAATGTCCTGAGTGAGAGTGTAATGTGACAGATCCTGGTCCCTGATAAGCAACTGGCTGTTACTTTCTCCTTAGCCTGGTGAGAAGGACATCACTGTGTCTCACAATGGAGTCTCCAATGAACAGAATATTCAATTGTGTGGTGGCTTTGGGCTTAGAAGTAGAGGCTCCATAAGATGTGGCTGTATGTGTTGATGTGGGTGTTGTTTTGAAAGAGTGCATGTGGGGCTGTTAGGACATTTCTTATGTGTACTTCATATAGTAGGTCTTTGGGGTGTAGAAAGGATACATTTATGTGCCTCAGCATATTTATTTATTTATTTATTTATTTGCAGTTGGTTTACCAGGATAGTCCACTGGGCCAAATGAACCCGTTTTCAATGGAGTCCTGGGGAGAAAAGCTCCAAAACTAAAAAGGTTACAATAGGTTGTTCTTAATAGTTGCACAAATTATACACTTATACAAAGGTTAAAGATACAGAAAAATAATTTGAAAGTAAATACTTAGTAGATAATACAGACTAAAAGGAAATTTAGCATGAAAATATTGAGAAATATTATCATATTTGGAAGCAAACACTTACGGGGTGTGGCTTAGAGCATTATTTCCAATTTTCATAGGGATAGTAATATGTAAGAGTTAGGGATGAATAACAAGGAGAGTTGCAGGAGGAAACAGAGGAAGGAAGGAAGATTTAATTTGCAATTAATATGTAAGAGTTAGGGGTGAATAACAAGGAGAGTTGCAGGAGGAAACAGAGGAAGGAAGGAAGATGGAATTTGCAAGAGTAAGTTATGTGGGATGGGAGTAAGAGCATTCCCACTGGGATACAAGATGTGAATGAAGAGATCTTTTAAAATTAAAATGGCTGTGGGTGGTGTGAATGGAAGGTGGTAGGGAGTTCCAAAGGCGTGCAAGGCCATAAGACAGACGATTTTTTCCTGGGGGACGAGTTGGTTTATATACTTCTAACAGATTTTGATTGTTGGATCGTAAATATCAGGAAGGTGCATTTTAAAAGCTGATGAAAGGGAGGGACAGAGGGAAGGGTTGAAAATAAGCTTATGTGCAAGATTTAGTTGAATATATGTGAGATAACTGGGTAACTCTAGCCATTTCAGTTTTTGGAGAGAGGAACAGTGGTGTGTGGAGGACTTGTAGTTGGTAGCGAACTTGGCAATTTTGTTGTAGCAAGAGGAAAGTTGTATTTTTAGAGAGGACTGTAGATTAGTTAGGAGTGGAGCTCCGTAGAGAAGGGAGGGGATGAGAAATGAAGTAGAGAGGGTGATTTTGGTAGCAGGTGTCAGATAATGATATTGTCGGTAAAGCATTCCTAGTTTTTGATGGGGTTTTTTGATATTTAGCTGTAGGTGAGAGTTGAATTTGAGCTGGCTATCAATTTGGACCCCAAGTAACTTGGTCTCTGACACCAGTTCCAGGGGTACATTATTTTGACTAGTAATGGGGAATGTGTTTATATCGAAAGACATTGCCTTAGAGGGGGTAAATAACATTAATTTAGTTTTAGAGGCATTGAGTGCTAGGTGATTTGTTTTCATCCATTGCTCAGTGGTTGTAAAGGCATCCTGAGTCAGTTTTAGGAGTGAGGGGATAGAAGTGGCAGAGCAAATAATAGTAGAATCATCAGCATATTGGATGATATCTGAGAATGGGATAGAGTTGTGGAAATCATTTATAAAAATATTAAAGAGAAGGGGACCCAGTATAGAGCCCTGGTTATGAATTAATAGTAGGAAGTTAGTTTTAGAGTAGTTCCTGAACATTCCAAGGTTGTCTGGGGTTCCAGATTTTATTTTTACCTCAAAGGAAGCCATTTTGTGGTCTGACTTTACCAGGGAGGACATTACACTAGGGGATACCTGTTAGATAAGTAGCTGGAGAACCAGTTCAGAGAGGAGGGAGATAAGTTGAGTTTTGAGAGTTTGGTTAATAGCAGGCTGTGGGAGATAGTGTCGAAGGCCTTGGAGAGGTTGAGTAGTAGGGTAGAAACAATTTGGCCAGAGTCTCGTGCTTTATTTACAATTTCAAGGAAGGAGAGGAGGGCAGTCATAGTGCTATGATTTGGTCTGAAGACGTGTTGTGTGTGAGTTAGTAGGTGATTATCTAAGAGATGTGGAAGGAGTTGTAGTTGGATGCATTTTTCTAGGAGTTTAGAGATGGGGACAGAATAGCGATGGGGCGGAAATTAGTAACGTTGTTGCCACCTTTATGTAAAGGTATGATAAAGGCCTTATTCCAAATTTGAGGTACCATACATTCTTGGATAGAACAGTTGATTAAAATGCTAATGGGGTAGGAGATTGCTTCAGCAGCTTTGCTAAGAAAGTAAGAAGGGATATTATCAGGAGCATTAGTGCATGGCTTCAGTTTTAGAAGGAGTTTCTTTATAGTAGAAGTGGGTATAGGTTTTAATGAGAAAAAAGGAGAGTGTGAAGAGGGGAAATTAGGGGCAGAAGAAGATAATGAAGTAGTTGGAGTAGGAGAAGGAGAGGAGGGACGAGAGTTAGTAGATGGGAGTGAGGATGTAATAGCAGTGCAGGGTACAGTGCTGGTGGGGGAGGGTGGGGGAGTATTGGAGTATGTAGTGGTGTTAGAGAAAGATGATGTTAATTTGGAAATAGAATCAATGAAAAAAGAGTTAAATTGGGTAGCCAAATCTAGGTCAAGAGCGTTTGGGTCTGGGGTAGGGGTATCTGGTTTACTGGGGTTAAGGAGAGTAGAGATACCTTTCCAGAATTTCTGAGGGTTTGATTTATTATTGTTTTGGAGTGTGGAAAAGTAATTCTGTCAGTCGGAGATTATGAGCTTTTTTACCTTATTTCGAAGTATTTTATATTCATTATGGACTAGGGGGGATTTGTTTTTCTGGTAGTGTGCCCAGACTTTATCTCTGTGTCGCATAGATGCTAGCGTGCTTTTGGTTAGCCAAGGGGCTGTTTTAATTTTTATTCTTTTAGTCCTTAAGAGTGCCTGGGAATCAAGTAGTTTTAGGAATATTGAGTTGAAATGGGAAACTGCGTTATCTAGAGATAATGTTTTTAGACAATTCCAGTTAATTGCTTTTAGAGAGTTTGAAAAGGTTGTTGGGTTAAAGTTTTTTCAGTTACGGATAGTAATATAATTATGGGTGTGATGCAGAGGTGATGGGAGTCTATGAGTGAAGATGGGTATATGGTCACTGAGAGGATCAGGAAGAGTGCCACTGTCAGAGAAATAATGGGGATGAGAGACTAGAATCCAATCTAGAATACTGCCGCTAGAAATGTTTTTTGAGGGGTATGTCACATTGTTGATTAGCTGTGAAAAATTGTAGAGGTTGATATTATGGTGGTTTTTATGAGACTGAATGGAGGCCCAGTTAATATTCATATCTCCTAAGATTATAGTTTCATTGTTAATATTGTTGGAGAGCCAGGAGAGGATATCTTCAAGTGTAGAAATATTATCCCCTGGGGGGATGATTGAGGCTATACATATGCGTTTATGTAGGTTAACTTGGAGTAAGGTGAGGAGTAGTTCAGCATTTTTAAAGTGTGGAATAGGTTTGTTATAGGGGGTAACTGATAATGAGGATGCGTATAGGAGAGCTACTCCACCCCCTTTTTTATGGGACCTATCTTTTCTTATGATAGAATAGTTTGGAGGAATAATTTCAGAGTCTTTTATATGGGGTTTTAACCATCTTTCAGAAATGGTTAGGATGTCAGGATTATTATGTATGAGCCAAGCATGGAGGTTTGGGACTTTGTTGACTATACTTTGGGCGTTAAAAGAAGTAAATAGTATGGACTTGTCTGCAGTAGAAGATGTGGAGGGGCCTGGGTTGGGATGGATGTCACCTGATAATTGACTAGAGATTAGATGTAAGAATGGATTAGTAAGGTAGTTGGACAGTTTAGTAAGAAGATTGGGTTCTGTTGTGAATTTAAAGCATTTGCTAGTTGCTATGGGGGTAAAATATTTCTGAGAGGTGATAAGTTTGTATGGGAAAAATAGGAGGTTATTTATAGGATATAGATGTGGAGAAATAGGAGTGTGTGAATATGGTAGGGGAGAGTTTAGGTGGTTGGTAACATGGAGGGATTGTGAGTGGTACGAGTTAAGGGGTTGGGTGAGGTAGTAAAGGTAGGATAAATTAAGAATTATTAGAAGTAAAAAGAAGATGAATGATGTTTTTGAAAGCATAATGAAATGGGGAGTAATATTGTTGATGAAGTAAATGTGGTTCTAAGGGAGATATATGTATATAGGGGCTGCTAAGGACTGAAATAATAATATAAGAGTGGAGAGTTGTGTTTAGGAGTGGAGAGGGAGTGGTTAGGGAGTGGGAGTTGAGGATAAAGAGGAATCCTATTGGCTAGGAGGGATAGCCTAGGAAGTTAATGAAGGTTAGTTTGGGCGGGAAATAAGGGAGTGGTCTTTTTTTAGAGAATATGTGATTGATTGGAGTAGGATGGAAGTGGGTGTGGTTATGGGGGGAATATAGGTAAAGGTGCTGGGGCGGTGGGAATAGGGGCAGGGTAGGGGAGCAGAGTGAGCAGAGGGCTTAACGGAGCGGGTAGAACCAAAGAGGGCTGGAGAGGATCAAGAACCTATCAGTGTGCAGGGGGGTAAGTTTGCTGAAGGTAAGTAGAGGGGACCTGGATGTGTTGGGAAGGAGTGGGCTAGGAGAGTTTAGGAGACAGAGTGAGGGAAGAGATGTTAGAGCATAGAGTGGGCTAAAGAGTGTAGGAGAAATAGAGTGAGGACAAGAAGTTTTAGAGCTTAGAGAGAATACTTAAGTGAGTAAAGTGAGGTCAATGTTAGTAGGGGGAGGCTGCCACCTAGTGGACAAAAACAGAAGTACACCTAAGTCCACAAGGGTATTCTCTGGACCAAGTTGGACCGAAGGAAGAAGGGGAGCTAATATAAGTGAGGGAACGAGAAGAGGGGGAAGAGCAGAGAAGCTGGAAACTAGGGGGGTAGGCTGCTGGCTTTCCTGGCAGGGACTGTAATAAAACAGCTAGCAAGGTTTAAACAGTAAGGAATTAAAGGTTTATCAGCCGATGCACATACTTCCTTAGATTCTTCTTTGGTTTAATTTCAAAAGGGATGAGGCAGCAGAGTTGTTACAATTGCTTGGATGAGCTGTATTAATTTAGTTAGGTCTAGGTGTCCACCCAGGTGAATCGCAGGGGTAAATCAGGCAAAAAAGTTCCTTAGATTCTTCTTTGGTTTAATTTCAAAAGGGATGAGGCAGCAGAGTTGTTACAATTGCTTGGATGAGCTGTATTAATTTAGTTAGGTCTAGGTGTCCACCCAGGCGAATCGCAGGGGTAAATCAGGGCAAAAAAGAGCAGGAGTACATGCTCAGCCAGGACGCACAGCAGCCAAGATTGGGAAAGATTAAAACATTAAAGATTAAAATATGTGCACCTCTGTGTCTGCTTTGAAGTGTGTGTGATGGGTGCAGCATGAGTGCTACTGACAACCTGACTGAAATTCAGAGTACTTTTATGTCAAAACTTTGCCTCCAGTGACACTGTGTAAAGACACCTCACACATACCTGACCTACTTGTTTGAGAATTAGCTGGTTGTCAGAAACATGAGGCAATTTCTACAATGCCTCAGGATGCCCATATCCACCAAGCCAGTAATGGAGATAATTGAAAAAATCATCTCCATGGCAGCAGGCCATTTTTATTGATTAGATGGTTGTGGTGAGAATATGAAGTAATGTCAGGAATATCTGGTTTGTAACTCTGGGGCAGTCAGTGCATGTCACTGCAAATTAGTTGCCCAGTATAACTAAGTGTTGGTGAAATTTCAAGGATGCTTTTACAGTAAATATGTCAACTCAAGATGCCTGTGTCTATACAGGACACTGCAAACACTTGAGGGGAAACTATTAAAGTAGACCCTGATGATTTATGGATGGAGTATTTAGGGAGATATTCTGAAGTCAGTTTACACAGCAGCTAATCAAGCAGTATTTAATGAAAAGAAAGAAAGAAAGAAAGAAAGAAAGAAAGAAAGAAAGAAAGAAAGAAAGAAAGAAAGAAAGAAAGAAAGAAAATTATCTTTGTCAGGAAAGATGAATAGTGGGGATTTACCTAACTGGCTTCTACTAGTGCTGGTCTTACTACAGCTCTACAATGCTGTGATACAATGCCCCTTTGCTCCTTCTCTCACCAGTAATAAAACAGAAGCAATACTTCCAAGGTGAATACTGACAGCAGAATGTGGCCTCAGTAATTCTCTTGTACAATCAAAACATTAAAAATTGCAGTTTTATTTTAGGTTCATGTGCAGAAAACCAAAACATGGATTCAAACCCTTTAACAGTTCTGTTTTTTTTTTTTTTCCATCAGGACTTACTGCATTAACACACCAATTCACAGAGAAAGTTATATAATAGCTGTGTTTTATGCACTCAGTACTGTCCAGAGTACTGTCTGAAGTGCACCAATGCCAGTCTTATTTGTGCTACTGACTACATGTCAAATTAAAATTTTGAGTGTTTACTTTCAGAAGTCAACTATTGTTCATTGATAGTCACTGCCGACTCTCGACAACATGCAATGCCAAGCATCAGGCAAAAAATGAAGCCCCCCAATAAAAAGTAAATTAAATCAGTGTGATGATTTCTCAACTCTGTGGCCTTATATCATTAAAATATTGACATTTAGAATCCCCAATTTCACATAGACAGCATCATCTCTAGAAATGTCAGGTGAAACCATGGCATTACCATGAAACATTAACAATATTAAAAGTGCTTGCCTCATCAGCATTGACATTATGATATAGAGAAAATAGACCATTTATACTCAGCTTTGTAATTCAAACATTTTGCATTTATGGAGCACTATACCCATGTTCTCACCCTTTTCATTTGTCCATTCGCAGTACACAACTTGCTGAATGGAATATTTACACAAGTTATGCTACTGAAGTATGTCACAATACAAACAAATGTCTGCAATACAAGAGTGTGTTTTTCCTTTTCTTTCAATGTATTTATAACATGATAACATGATTGCATCATAATTTGCAATAATGCTGATGTGGTCTGTTTGTATGTTTAAGTTGTATATGCTTGATATGACTTACAGACACTTTTTACCCAGAGGCTTTATCTTTTAACCATATTTTAATAAAGGTGGTATTAAGGTTATCTCCCAAATCAGTAAATGTAGCTAACAATTTTTCTAAAGACCTATTCTTTCTATAACACACCCTATGTAAGTATACCTCCCATTAGCAGGTATGTTAAAGACTTACACCGGGATTTACAAAGTGAAATATTCCATGCAGGAGCAGTGTAGCTGCTCCTGCATGGAATATGGCTGCCGATCGATCCACAAATGTGCCGTTTTGACGTGCACGAGTGGCCCTACACTATTCCTGTACAGAAAGCTGTGCAGTATGCTAATCAGCTCATTTGCTAGTGAAAACCATGCAAATAAGCTGATTTAGTGATCCAGGAGGTAGGCAGGTCTCCGTGCAGGAACAGTGAAAGGTGCAGAAATGTATTTTGTTACTAACTGAATACATTTCTGCTAAAAAGAAAATGGAGCCATGACAGCTCCAATAAAAGCATGTATTAAAGTGGTTGGCCATGTCAATGGCCAAATATATGGCCATTGGCATGGGCAAGTGTTTACATTTTATAAAAATAAATATACATTTTTTTTTGTCCAATTTCAGCCATTTAAGCATAGGGCAGTGCTGCGCAAATGGGATGGTGGGGAAAAAGGGTGCTCCACTTTTCCTGGATACCATGCTACCACATGCCAGTGAGCACATTTACTTCCCCAACACCTGTGAGGAGAGGACCAAAGATATGCATCTCTTCCACCATATAGCAGAATACCTGGAGGTACTGGGTGCCATAGACTGCATGCACATCCACATCAAAGCAGCACCCGTTGAACAGGGTAGGGTCTACATAAACCACAAGGGCTTACCCTCCATCAACTGCCAGGTCATGTGCAATGCCCAGGGCATTATCATAAATGTGTAGCTGGCAGCCCTGGAAGCTATCACGACTCCCACATCTGGCATTCATCACAGCTGTACCAGGCATTTGCCAGTGGTGGTATCCCATATGGCCATCTGGTGGGGGATGCTGGCTATGCACTGGAGCCGAGGATGATGACACCCATCAGAAATGCACACACACCCACACAAGAACACCATAATGAGGCACATGCACAAACCAGGATCATTATAGAGCATGTGTGTGGGATGTTCAAGTCACAGTTCCGCTGCCTTGAAATATCTGGTGGAGCCTTGCAGTAATCTCCAGCCACATGTGCACACATGTTCATAGTATGTGCCATGCTACATAATATGACCCTGTGGAAACGGCTGCAGCAGGAACAGCACAGGGAAGGGCCACACAGCCCACAACCATTGTCAAGGTTCCCACAAGCACAGAGGGACTCACAGGTGGAGGCACCTGAGCCTGCTCCCATAGGCAGACAGAGGTGTGGCCAGTATAAGCTCAGGCCTTGGCAAAGAGGCAATGCATAGCACACACACGGACACTGTAGGGATCCCAGTTAATGACACCTCTCTGACTCACACACAGTAAAATGGATGACAAACACATCACATTACCTGTAACTTACCATGTATAGACAGTGTACTGTGTGCATCCAACATAGGCGGCCCTCAAGCACTGACCTTATAACTGCTGCAAGCACAAGGTAAGTCAGTCTTCTTAACAATAAATGAATAGAATAGTTTGTTCTTCTAGCATATCTATGGTAATGCTGCATGCATGCAAGGGAATGGGGTGGCCTACTGGGATAGCAGTACACAACTGACAGCTCTGTTGGCTATCAGGAAATGTCTGGCCAAAACTGGCCTCCACACATTATGCATTATTACCCAAGGTGGCAAATCATACTGCTGTATAGGTGTGGGGAGAACTAAGTGGGGGGTCATAGGTCACAGGCATGGATATCAGGGTGGGGGTCCCATAATCACCCCTCATACCCACACAGCAAGTCATCTGTAGAAAACCACAGAGAAATGTTTTGTAAAGGCATACAAATGATGGCAATGTTGAATTAATCCCCTACAGACGTACACAATGATAGCACAGCAGGACCCGATGCAGTAAGGCTATGAAGGATAAGAAGTCTAAAACTCAAATGTATGCCAGTACAATCTGACCTGGGATCTTTACTGATATGCCTCCAGTACCCAACACAGGGCACAACAGTATGGTAAATGGAACCAAAATGTAAAGCAAATACCAGCACAGTCGGTGCAAATGTGTACAGTGGATAGGTGTGCCCCCCATATACCCATACAAATGCAGTAACATATATGTTTGCATGGAAATAGCAGCATAGCACACATTGGCAGGGCTGTACCAATACACATGAAAACATGTTGCCTGTCCACAATATGCAGGGGTCAATGAGCTATGTGTATGTGTGCTTAATACTGTCTAGATCTGGCCAGCATGTCCTCCTGGCAGTCATCTTGTACTGCCCTAGGTACAGTGCTGCCTTTGACAGGGCCATGTGCAGATAACTGCAGGCATTTGCTGCCTTGACGAATCTGGTGGAGCCTTGCAGTACTGCATATTATGGGCAGGCAACATGTTTTCATGTGTATTGGTACAGCCCTGCCAATGTGTGCTATGCTGCTATTTCCATGCAAACATATATGTTACTGCATTTTTATGATGTTGACATCTTGAAGGATGTGTAGCAGAGGTGCCAAGGCTTTTTTGAATATAAGTGCTGCGTGGTACTGTTGCCAGTGGTTATTTTCAATAATCATTTTTCTTATGTTTGCTTTTACAAATAATGGACATGCCTGCACAGTTGAATGCACTCTGTACCCACACCCATAATTCCCAACCTCTGACAGCAAGATGTCTGGACAAGGGCAGAAAGAAAAGTGGAAAAAAGGCACAATGATAGGCATGTGTTGTAAATATTGTCCTTACATACTGAGAAAGTTGGTGAGGTGAGGAGTTTGCAGTAGTGGGAATTGTCTGTAGGTTATGTATTTGTAAACAGTAATGTCTGTATTATTTTGTAACATCACACTTCAATTATATGTAACTAACTTACCATAAAAACACAAGTTTACGTAGAAAGGATGAAACATCTAGCCAAACACCTGGACATCCTGCCAGAAAATGTACAGGTCAGAAGTATGCACACACAAGGATATGACATCTCAGGTTAGAAAGATACCACACGAGCAGGAGATCCCCAGCCAGTATATCACCAGGTTGGTGGACTGTTCACACAGCTGTGTGTCATTACTACACTGGCTGTAGCTGCACCTCACAAATGGCCTTGTTGGGCAAGAATTTACACAGCTGCCCTCATAATACTGATCTATGCATCATACAACTACCATTCCTTTGGTAAAGCACTGTGATGATCTGAGGATGTTTGGCACTAGGTAATGACACAATACATTGCAGTTTCAGAGTACAGATATGTCAGAAAATGTCTGCTAAACAAAACAAGTACCCAGAGGAAAGTCCTGTGTAAACCTGAGAGGTATGGCTGTAGCACACAAAACCTCTGACTGGAGTGCACCTATCTCTGGAATGGGGTCCCATCCTAACTAAAAAAGGTCACACTGGGCATGCTCCTACACTTAGAGAATCACAGGACATGTTGGAACCCACATCGGAATATATGACTGTATTGTGTATATATGTCCATGCATGGAGACAGCTATGTACACCTCAACTGTCCCCCCACACACACACACATCAGACAGGATTACCATCAGCTAACTGTAGGTGACCCATATGTGATATGTTAGCATCTGCTGTGTGAGATACAAACACATATATATGGGCAACAGATAACATATTTCAAGCATGCACACACATAGATGTGAGGAACTGAGAGAGACAGACAGTGATACAGAGAGAGACACGGGGAACCAAAGTGTTTGGGATGCTCAAGTAATGGTTCCGCTGCCTTGACATATCTGGTGGAGCCTTGCAGTACTCTCCAGCCACATATGCACACATGTTCATAGTATGTGCCATGCTACACAATATGATCCTGCGGAAACAGCTACAGCAGGAACAGCATGGGGAAGGGCCACACAGCTCACCACCATTGCCAATGCCTCCACAGGCACAGAGAGACACACAGGAGGAGGGCCCTGAGTCTGCACCTATAGCAGATGGAGGCATGCCCACTATGCTCAGGCCTTGGCAAAGAGGCAATGCATAGCACACACACACTGACACTGTAGGGACCCCAGGCAGACAGAGTGAGTCACAGACATGGATACCCTAAATGGCATAAAGTGATGTCCTGCTGTGGACATTGGCATACCAGTTGTAAACAGCCACACATGCCAGAATAAAAGGTATTGAGGTTGAGTTTATAATATCTCATCACCTGCCTGTGTGTGTGTGTGTGTGTGTGTGTGTGTGTGTGTGTGTGTGTGTGTGTGTATAATATCCCATCACGTGTGTGTGTGTGTGTGTGTGTGTGTGTGTGTGTGTGTGTGTGTGTGTGTGTGTGTGTGTGTGTCTAAAGGTTCAAGTATTAGGAGACTCTTCCCACTCAGTACACTTCACATTGCCCTAGTTCACAATATCTGCTTTCATTCACTTTAGAAGTACCATTGGACACAAATTGGCAGAACTATAGAGCTCAAGAAAATATTTGGCCACAATGAGGTCCAAACTAACATGCTGTTGAAACAACCCAGTATGTTTAACCCATCCCTTAGTTCATCCATGGAAACTTTTTTAAGAGTATGTGAGCATGATTTAACTATGTGAATGCTAAACAACAACGTGTATTTCACAATTTGACCTTGAAACAACGACATGCTTTAAACTCACTGAAGGAGAATAAAAACACTGTAATTAAACCACAGACAAGGGGGGAGGGGTTGTAATAATGGAAGTTGATGATTATAATAAGAAGATGTTATACATGTTGAATGACAGTAGCATTTATCAACAAATTTCACCCCTTTAAGTTAGGACAATAGAAAATAAAATGAAGCAAGATTTGCTTAGATATAGACAAATTAATTTGATTACTGATGATACATTTGTGTTAATTGAATTCCTGGTTGTACCTATATTTAAAGCTTTACCAAAGATTAACAAGAACACTTTTGACCCACCCCTGTGGCCCATAGTGTCTGGGAGGGGATGGATCACCGAAAATATGTCCATTTGGATTGATGCCAAATTAAGATCAAGCTTAGATGAAACACCTAGGATACTTAGACACTATGTATTTTTCTGCAGTCTTTATATGAGAATTATGAGAATAACCCAAGTAATAAACAATGTTTGTTTGTAACTATGGATGTGAACAATTTATTTACTAGTATCCCTAAGCAATATGGCCTATCAGAGATAAACGCTTTTTTGAGAGAGCGATCGAAGTTTACATGTATAGAAGTTAAGAGGGTTTGCTTGTTCCTCGACTGCATATTGAGTAGCAACATTTTTATTTTTTGGGAACAATTTTTATCAATAGAACAAAGGTGTGGCTATGGGTACTCTGTGTGGGAACTCGTATGCCAACATGGTCCTGGCATATTGGGAGGACCAGATTATATTTAAGTGGAAAGATCAGTTGAAACATTATGTTAATTTTGTTGATGAAGTGTTCCTGTTGTGGGGTGGAATTAGAGGAGAGCTAGAGGATTGCATCAAGTATTTGGGGACGACCACTGAATTTTTTAATTTTCCTTGAGCTTTTTGGAAACATATATAGATTTTCTTGATGTACGGTTATTTAAGAACTGCGAAGGCAATACAGAGACTACTATTTTTAAAAAAGATTGTTGGAAGAATAGTATTTTGTCTAGAGACACTATGCAGCCTAAACATTTGTTTAATAACATCACTAAGGGACAGTTTCACAGACTGTCCAGGTTAAATACCGTAGATAAATGTTTTGAAGAGAAGGCCATAGATCTGGTAGCCAGCCTTGTAAGAAGGGGCTATAAAATGAAGCGTTATGGCCAATGTTTCATCAATGCCAACATTACAGAGCTAGTAAGGTGAAATCCTGGTTTTCCAGTGGGAGTAACCGGCACAATGTGAGATGTAATCAATCATCCCTATGGGTAAATATAAAATATACAAATAATGTTGGGGGCATATGTGAAATAATTAAACCTAACTGGGGTATTTCATCTACAGATGACAAGATGAAGAACATTTTACCTGGACAACCATCTTTTGCTTTAAGAGAGCAAAGAGCCTTAAGGACTTACTTTGTAATGATTATGCGTCAAATACAACCATTGAGAGTGTTGGGGGAACCAAACATCAGGGTACCCACTCATGTAGACACTGTAAAGCTTGTCACTATATAAAGTGTAGCAACAATTTTGTACATCCATATACAGAAAAATCGTATACGATAATGCAGTATGCAGATTGTCATGCAACAAATGTTGTTTACTTAGCTCAGTGTATAACCTGTCATGCATTTTATGTAGGAAAACAAATTGTAAGTTCAAGGAAAGGATACTGCAGCATTTCTCAGCCATACGTAGGGATGATGAGCATAATGCTTTATATCATCATGTCAAGAACAATAATGGACATATGTTTAATTTTATGGTGTTACAAGTTATAACTTTGTCCAAGAGAGGGGGTTATTTATGTAATCTTACCGAATATTATGAGACCAAGTAGATAATTGAACTGGCTGCACACAGATTACCAGGTATTAATGGAGTAGTTCCTATTAAACCCGCCTTAAAAAGGAAGAGGGTGAATTATTGAATGTGATTGGATAATGTGGATTTAAATAGAGTCTCACAGTGTAGATTAAATTGTCTGATGAAGGGTTTTCAAACCTGAAAGTGCTTACATTGTCTGTGGAAGCATTTTATTAAAACTTTTTATTGTTTTTATTACAATGGTGGTTCAGTTTCTTTGTTTTGTCGTCATATATATGTTTCTCAGATATATATATATATGTGTGTGTGTGTGTGTGTGTGTGTGTGTGTGTGTGTGTGTGTGTGTGTGTATATACAATGCAATTACTGGTTCCACAAAGCTTTCTCCCTAATGTTGTATGCCTCTATTGCATGATATGTTTGGAAAAAAACAACATTATTTCCTACAGGTCAGATGGTGTAGTGGTGTATTCCTTGACTATAGTGGTCAGGATAATGGGTTTGACACTTGGGACTGTTGTTTTTTTTCATTAATGTTAAATGAGCAGAATGCATGATATGTTTGTTAAAGCATTATGGTTGTTCACAGCTCAGATGGTGCAGTAGTATTCTGTTGTGATTATAGAGGACAGCATCCCAGGTTCGAGACTTGTCAGGGCTGAATATTTTGTTGCTGGGCAGAACAAGGTCTGATGGATACAGAGTGCTGAATGCACATTTAATCATATTATCCTTATATATTGTTATAGGTTCATAGGTTCATAGGTTCATACTAGGCTATCTGCCCGAGGGCATTTACAAGCCTAGCCCATCGTTTTGTGGCTTACGCCACCCCTTTAGTATGGGGAACTATACCCATTATTTTGCTGTGCCTCTGTCGAGCAGTGACACTGAGGTAATCCCTGGGGTATATCTGCGATCTCCCATCCATTGGTCAAGATTTCTCTTGAACAAGGCCAGCGAGGTGCTCTGCCTCACATGTACCGGGATTTTGTTCCACAGCATAGGGAGTCTTTGGGTGATGAATCTATCCCTCCAGCACGTCTTATTAATAGCCGTGTCAAGGTTTAAGTCTCCGCCTTGTGGCTCTGATGGATCTAGATTTTTGAGGTGAAGCATATTCATCAAATCTGGGTTTGACATGGCCTTGTATGTTAGGCAAAGGTCACCTCTGAGCAAGCAAGCGACTGAATAGAGCTGGAGTTCTTTCAGTCGGGCAGCATAGGACAGATTTTGAGACCCTTTATCCTTTTGGTGAGGAACTTTGTGGCCTCTCCAGCTGCTGCAAGTGTCGGGTCAGATACATTCCGAATGGGGCATTGTACTCAATCATTGGTCTGATGAGTGATGAGTAAAGGGAGACTATGACCTCCTTGATCTAGATGAGAATCCCTTCATGATAAGGTGGGCAATGTAGAAGGTCTTCCTAACTACTTTAGCTACATGGGTGTCGAATGACAGACTACTATCAACCTGGGTCCCCAGGTCCCTGATAACTTCTTCTGTGCTCAGTGGATTGCCACCTATTTGGTAGCTAGGGGTAACCTTGTTTTTCCGAAGGGTATGACTATGCATTTTTGGCATTTAACTTTAGGCCGTGGCTCTGGCACCAGTTATCCGTTTCTGTGAGACCCTTCTGAAGGATATCTGTGTCAGATGTGTTTTCTACTATGGCGCCCCGTTTGCAGTCATCTGCAAACTTTGTCAGCCATAACCCTCCTGTGTTTGCTTGTACTGGAAAGTAGATGCCAAACAAGTGGGCCCAGGACTGAGCCCTGTGGAACACCACTTGTGACACACTTAGAGGCTGACATGGCGCCAGCAGCTCTGACCCTGTTGGTTCTGTCACTCAGCCAGTTTGCAACCCATCTTGTGATGTATGGGTTGACATTTAAGCTGATGAGTTTTTCAATGATACCCGAATGGGGTATTGTATCGAAGGCCTTAGCCAGATCGAGGTAGGCTGTATGGACTGCCTTTCCCTCATCAATGGCTTTGGTGACTGTTTAGAAAAAGTCAACCAAGTTTAAAAGGCATGATCTGCCTTTGACAAAGCCAAACTGGGTTGGATCCAAAGTCTGCAAATTCACTATGTCTTTATTTATGAGGTCCATTATGATCCTCTCCATGGCTTTGCAGATAAGGCTTGTCAAGCTAATGGGCCGGTAATTTCCAGGGTCGGTGGAGGCACCGCCTTTGTGAAGTGGTACCACAGTTGCAGTGCGCCACTCCTGGGTGCGTATCCAGAGGTAAGACTTTGATTAAACAGCTGTCCTAGCTGTGGGTTTAATTCCTCATTGAGTTCATGGAGCACACAGCCGGGGACACCATCAGGTCCCATGGATGCTGTGTTTTTGCTTTGGAGAGAGCAGTTCTCACTTGGGCTGGAGATGTTTGGGGGCTGCAATCGTTTGGTATAGATATCTCTCCTTTGGGGGGAGGGGAGAAGTTTGCACTGAACCTGTCAGCCAGTATGTTGGCAATGTCTGTAGGATCAGTAATCTTCACATCATTTTGAACTAGCTCTGAGCATATCTGGGAGTTTCCTCCCAGGTTTCTAACATAGCTAAAGAAGGCCTTATGATTGTCTTTTGAGTCTTTAGCTATTTTTCTCTCGAAATTTGCTTTGGATGATTTTATGAGAGCTCTTAGTTTTTACTTATAGTGATCAAGGGTGTCTTACCTTTTAAGGATTTTGCTCTATCTTGTAGTAGCTTCCTCCTTTTGTTGTAGAGTTTGTTTATGGCTGGGGTCCACCAGACTGGACGCTTGCCTTTGGTACAAAGAGTCTTTGTTTTGCTTGGGATTGCCTTATCCATGCAGTCCTGCAGGTGCTGGTAGAAGGCATTTGTAAGTGATTCAGCCGCTTGAGTACTGTTTTCCGCCACTTCAGGCGCCTTAAAGGAGACCACACTAGTCTTTAGAAGTGTGAAGTCGGCTTTGAGAAGTTCTTTACTGTGGTCTTTTTATTTCAGGTGGGGTGGGATGAGGACCTCCAGCGAGATTAGTTTGTGGTCTGATCTCAGTGAGGAGGGGTACACCTCCGTGTTGAACATTGTGCTCCCATGTTCGTGATGATGAGATCAAGTATGTTATCTCCTCTTGTGGGGATGGTGACTAGTTGTTCCATGGCATTTGAGTTTATGAATTCCAGGAACTTTTGGGCTAGGGTGTTTGGGCTTGAGTAGTGTTCCCAGTCTATATTAGGGTAATTGAAGTCACCTAGTATGATGGTGTTTGGTGATACATTTATCCCTCTAGTGTTTTCAGGAAGGCCATGTGAGGTTCCTGAGTTTGTGAGGGTGGCCTGTAACATGCTACAATTTGCAGAGCAGTCTTGCCTATGGTTAATTGCACCTGGATGGTCTCCGATGCATCGTGCATTGCCACCAGTCTTGAGGTGTGGGTGTCCTTGATGAATATGGATACCCCCTCCTTTCTTGGTATTGTCCAGATTTTGGGGCCGAACGCATGATATGAGGTAAAACCTGATAGCTGGGGTGCTCTCAGGAGCCTTGAACCAGGTTTCTGTCACAGCACAGACATCGATGTTCTCCATACTGAGAAGGGCCTCGAAAAGGCAGCATTTTGAGATTTAGACTTCTGGCATTGAGCAGCATTACCCTTAGTTTTTCCTTTTTGTGTTCTAGGGTGGTAGGTTTAGAATTTGAGCCTTGCCTAAAAAGGCACTATGGGGTGGCAAGAGCCTTTGCCAATATCCGAATCCCAGGGTGACAGGTGCAAGCCGTCCCTTGCGAAGCAGTGGCTTGTCCAGCATGTCATCCCAGGCAGACAGACACTGGATCCCCTTTGAATGACACCAGTGTTTAAGCCAATTGTTAAAGCTGATCATCTTATCTCTGTATTGTGGCATCATTCTTGGTGAAGGTAGGATACTGCTCAAGGTCAGGGTCATACCTGTCTGGGCTACATAATCAGAGAGCTCCTCAATGTCTCTTTTCATGTAGTCCAAGGAGGTACGTCTCAGGTCGTTTACACCAGCGTGGCCAATGACTGAATCATATTTGTACCTGCTGTTGAGAGACCTGAGTGCTTGCGTTATGTGGCGGAGTCTAGCCCGACAGGCAGCTTACTGTGACCTTCTCCTTACTCAGTCTGGTGAGCCGGGACGTCAGTGTGTCTGACTATGGAGTCACCAATGACTAGTGTGTCTGGCATTGTGTTTGGCCTTAAGGGCTGTGACTGTTTGACACTCTGACTGTGAGGTCTATGTGTTGCAGGTGTTGTGTTCTGAGGTGGTGGTTGTTTGGGTGTCTGCTTTGGTGGCCTCTGCTGTTTTGGTAGATTTTTGATCAGAGCCTCGAGTATGTCTTTGTGTGTTTATGTGTATGATTTGAGGTTGTAATGGTAATATGTGAGACTGGGTCTATAGTGTGTGTGGTAACCTTCTCCTCCTGACTGGTCTTGCCAGTCCTATGTTGAGAGAGCTCAGCCTCCAGTTTGGCCGTATAGTGCATCTCTCGCATGTATTTGTGTTTTGTGGGAGGAGGAGAGGGTTGTCTGTGTACATGAGGCAATTGTAACATTGCCTCAATATTCCCAGGTTCACCAGCTGAGCAGGAGAGGACACTAGCAACTGATCCCTCGACATGCTAGAAGGAATAGACAAAAAACTTTAAAAAGATTCCGGGGACGGGTGACCAAGAAATGGGGTTGCCTTTTGGGGTACTATCTATGACAAGAGTGCCGTATCAAGGTAATAAGTACTGTAGGAGCAAGTGCTACGTTTAACAGATAGAGAATAGTCTACTTGGAGTCAAGTAGAGATGATCTTTTAATTATAGGATACTGATTAGATCAGTAGTATAGTTCGAGGAAGGTAGTTTTAAGGGAAAATTTGAAGAGTGGACTTTAGGTAGCCCGAATAGTTTAAACCTGCTTAACCGGGCGCTGCCCTAGTGTGCAACAGTGGCAACTCCGCGCACGCTAAAGCGTGCTTTATAGCAGGGGCTGGAAAAGACAGGAAATGACCCAAATTGGCCAACAAACTACAAGTCACTGCCCTAAACCACTCCTCTGAGGACAAATGAAGGAGTTATGGAAATGACCCTAGTGGCCAATAAAACTACAGTTTCAAGTCAGTAACCACCTCTCCGGGGCAGGAAGCTGCTCAATGTTAGTCACTGCCACTGATAAACACAGAGACCCTCCTTCAGCCCAAGCAAAATGGCCTCACAGAAACTTTCAAACAGTTCAGGAACAGCAAGCCTGTAACTGAACTTTTAACTCTCAGAAAAGTGGGAAAAAGCAAGATTTTTTTTTTTCGATTATAGTTTTTACAGAGATAGCAGAGGTTCACAAGTAATATCAAGTTATAACAGTGCAGTAAATGACCCCACACAAGAGTGCTAGGTCAAGGACAGAAAATATGCAAGTTTTAAGAAAAAACGATTTAAAATTAAGTGCAAACAGGAAATTCAGCAAACAGCTTTTGGTTGTGCTCTAAATACAGCTACTAATACAGAAATCAAGTTTAACAAGCCAGAAAATGCTCAAGCTAGGCAGCTATGCAGAAAAACTTAGCAAATAAACAGAAAAAAATACTTAAAATCTCAAAAGTGGCTCCCTTCTTCTCTCAGCGTTTTTTCCTCTTGGAGGGTGCTTCACCAACAGCCAACAAGCCTGAAAAGACGCTCAAACCACGAGGCAACTAGGTTTTAAGAGAGGAAGATGAAGGAGTTATGGAAATGACCCTAGTGGCGAATAAAACTACAGTTTCAAGTCAGTAACCACCTCTCCGGGGCAGGGAAGCTGCTCAATGTTAGTCACTGCCACTGATAAACACAGAGACCCTCCACCCAAGCCAAAATGGCCTCACAGAAACTTTCAAACAGTTCAGGAACAGCAAGCCTGTAACTGAACTTTTTTAACTCTCAGAAAAGTGGGAAAAAGCAAGATTTTTTTTGTTTTGTTTTTTACAGAGATAGCAGAGGTTCACAAGTAATATCAAGTTATAACAGTGCAGTAAATGACCCCACACAAGAGTGCTAGGTCAAGGACAGAAAATATGCAAGTTTTAAGAAAAAACGATTTAAAATTAAGTGCAAACAGGAAATTCAGCAAACAGCTTTTGGTTGTGCTCTAAATACAGCTACTAATACAGAAATCAAGTTTAACAAGCCAGAAAATGCTCAAGCTAGGCAGCTATGCAGAAAAACTTAGCAAATAAACAGAGAAAAATACTTAAAATCTCAAAAGTGGCTCCTTCTTCTCTCAGCGTTTTTTCCTCTTGAGGGTGCTTCACCAACAGCCAACAAGCCTGAAAAGACGCTCAAACCACGAGGCAACTAGGTTTTAAGAGAGGAAGATGAAGGAGTTATGGAAATGACCCCTAGTGGCCAATAAAACTACAGTTTCAAGTCAGTAACCACCTCTCCGGGGGGCAGGGAAGCTGCTCAATGTTAGTCACTGCCACTGATAAACACAGAGACCCTCCTTCAGCCCAAGCAAAAATGGCCTCACAGAAACTTTCAAACAGTTCAGGAACAGCAAGCCTGTAACTGAACTTTTTAACTCTCAGAAAAGTGGGAAAAAAGCAAGATTTTTTTTTTGTTTATTTTTTTACAGAGATAGCAGAGGTTCACAAGTAATATCAAGTTATAACAGTGCAGTAAATGACCCCACACAAGAGTGCTAGGTCAAGGACAGAAAATATGCAAGTTTTAAGAAAAAACGATTTAAAATTAAGTGCAAACAGGAAATTCAGCAAACAGCTTTTGGTTGTGCTCTAAATACAGCTACTAATACAGAAATCAAGTTTAACAAGCCAGAAAATGCTCAAGCTAGGCAGCTATGCAGAAAAACTTAGCAAATAAACAGAGAAAAAATACTTAAAATCTCAAAAGTGGCTCCTTCTTCTCTCAGCGTTTTTTCCTCTTGGAGGGTGCTTCACCAACAGCCAACAAGCCTGAAAAGACGCTCAAACCACGAGGCAACTAGGTTTTAAGAGAGGAAGATGAAGGAGTTATGGAAATGACCCTAGTGGCCAATAAAACTACAGTTTCAAGTCAGTAACCACCTCTCCGGCGGGCAGGGAAGCTGCTCAATGTTAGTCACTGCCACTGATAAACACAGAGACCCTCCTTCAGCCCAAGCAAAAATGGCCTCACAGAAACTTTCAAACAGTTCAGGAACAGCAAGCCTGTAACTGAACTTTTTAACTCTCAGAAAAGTGGGAAAAAGCAAGATTTTTTTTTTGTTGTTAGTTTTTACAGAGATAGCAGAGGTTCACAAGTAATATCAAGTTATAACAGTGCAGTAAATGACCCCACACAAGAGTGCTAGGTCAAGGACAGAAAATATGCAAGTTTTAAGAAAAAATCGATTTAAAATTAAGTGCAAACAGGAAATTCAGCAAACAGCTTTTGGTTGTGCTCTAAATACAGCTACTAATACAGAAATCAAGTTTAACAAGCCAGAAAATGCTCAAGCTAGGCAGCTATGCAGAAAAACTTAGCAAATAAACAGAGAAAAAATACTTAAAATCTCAAAGTGGCTCCCTTCTTCTCTCAGCGTTTTTTCCTCTTGGAGGGTGCTTCACCAACAGCCAACAAGCCTGAAAAGACGCTCAAACCACAAGGCAACTAGGTTTTAAGAGAGGAAGATGAAGGAGTTATGGAAATGACCCTAGTGGCCAATAAAACTACAGTTTCAAGTCAGTAACCACCTCTCCGGGGGCAGGGAAGCTGCTCAATGTTAGTCACTCCCACTGATAAACACAGAGACCCTCCTTCAGCCCAAGCAAAATGGCCTCACAGAAACTTTCAAACAGTTCAGGAACAGCAAGCCTGTAACTGAACTTTTTTAACTCTCAGAAAAGTGGGAAAAAAGCAAGATTTTTTTTGTTTTGTTTTTACAGAGATAGCAGAGGATCACAAGTAATATCAAGTTATAACAGTGCAGTAAATGACCCCACACAAGAGTGCTAGGTCAAGGACAGAAAATATGCAAGTTTTAAGAAAAAAACGATTTAAAATTAAGTGCAAACAGGAAATTCAGCAAACAGCTTTTGGTTGTGCTCTAAATACAGCTACTAATACAGAAATCAAGTTTAACAAGCCAGAAAATGCTCAAGCTAGGCAGCTATGCAGAAAAACTTAGCAAATAAACAGAAAAAAATACTTAAAATCTCAAAAGTGGCTCCCTTCTTCTCAGCGTTTTTTCCTCTTGGAGGGTGCTTCACCAACAGCCAACAAGCCTGAAAAGATGCTCAAACCACGAGGCAACTAGGTTTTAAGAGAGGAAGATGAAGGAGTTATGGAAATGACCCTAGTGGCCAATAAAACTACAGTTTCAAGTCAGTAACCACCTCCGGGGCAGGGAAGCTGCTCAATGTTAGTCACTGCCACTGATAAACACAGAGACCCTCCTTCAGCCCAAGCAAAAATGGCCTCACAGAAACTTTCAAACAGTTCAGGAACAGCAAGCCTGTAACTGAACTTTTTTAACTCTCAGAAAAGTGGGAAAAAAGCAAGATTTTTTTTTTGTTTATTACAGAGATAGCAGAGGTTCACAAGTAATATCAAGTTATAACAGTGCAGTAAATGACCCCACACAAGAGTGCTAGGTCAAGGACAGAAAATATGCAAGTTTTAAGAAAAAAACGATTTAAAATTAAGTGCAAACAGGAAATTCAGCAAATTTGTGCTCTAAATACAGCTACTAATACAGAAATCAAGTTTAACAAGCCAGAAAATGCTCAAGCTAGGCAGCTATGCAGAAAAACTTAGCAAATAAACAGAGAAAAAATACTTAAAATCTCAAAAGTGGCTCCTTCTTCTCTCAGCGTTTTTCCTCTTGAGGGTGCTTCACCAACAGCCAACAAGCCTGAAAGACGCTCAACCACGAGGCAACTAGGTTTTAAGAGAGGAAGATGAAGGAGTTATGGAAATGACCCCAAGTGGCATATAAAACTACAGTTTCAAGTCAGTAACCACCTCTCCGGGCAGGGAAGCTGCTCAGTGTTAGTCACTGCCACTGATAAACACAGAGACCCTCCTTCAGCCCAAGCAAAAATGGCCTCACAGAAACTTTCAAACAGTTCAGGAACAGCAAGCCTGTAACTGAACTTTTTAACTCTCAGAAAAGTGGGAAAAAGCAAGATTTTTTTGTTTTTGTTTTTACAGAGATAGCAGAGGTTCACAAGTAATATCAAGTTATAACAGTGCAGTAAATGACCCCACACATGAGTGCTAGGTCAAGGACAGAAAATATGCAAGTTTTAAGAAAAAACGATTTAAAATTAAGTGCAAACAGGAAATTCAGCAAACAGCTTTTGGTTGTGCTCTAAATACAGCTACTAATACAGAAATCAAGTTTAACAAGCCAGAAAATGCTCAAGCTAGGCAGCTATGCAGAAAAACTTAGCAAATAAACAGAGAAAAATACTTAAAATCTCAAAAGTGGCTCCCTTCTTCTCACAGCTGTTTTTCCTCTTGGAGGGTGCTTCACCAACAGCCAACAAGCCTGAAAAGACGCTCAAACCACGAGGCATCTAGGTTTTAAGAGAGGAAGATGAAGGAGTTATGGAAATGACCCCTAGTGGCCAATAAAACTACAGTTTCAAGTCAGTAACCACCTCTCCGGGGGCAGGGAAGCTGCTCAATGTTAGTCACTGCCACTGATAAACACAGAGACCCTCCTTCAGCCCAAGCAAAAATGGCCTCACAGAAACTTTCAAACAGTTCAGGAACAGCAAGCCTGTAACTGAACTTATTTAACTCTCAGAAAAGTGGGAAAAAAGCAAGATTTTTTTGTTTTATTTTTTTCAGAGATAGCAGAGGTTCACAAGTAATATCAAGTTATAACAGTGCAGTAAATGACCCCACACAAGAGTGCTAGGTCAAGGACAGAAAATATGCAAGTTTTAAGAAAAAAAACGATTTAAAATTAAGTGCAAACAGGAAATTCAGCAAACAGCTTTTGGTTGTGCTCTAAATACAGCTACTAATACAGAAATCAAGTTTAACAAGCCAGAAAATGCTCAAGCTAGGCAGCTATGCAGAAAAACTTAGCAAATAAACAGAGAAAAAATACTTAAAATCTCAAAAGTGGCTCCCTTCTCTCAGCGTTTTTTCCTCTTGGAGGTGCTTCACCAACAGCCAACAAGCCTGAAAAGACGCTCAAACCACGAGGCAACTAGGTTTTAAGAGAGGAAGATGAAGGAGTTATGGAAATGACCCCTAGTGGCCAATAAAACTACAGTTTCAAGTCAGTAACCACCTCTCCGGGGCAGGGAAGCTGCTCAATGTTAGTCACTGCCACTGATAAACACAGAGACCCTCCTTCAGCCCAAGCAAAATGGCCTCACAGAAACTTTCAAACAGTTCAGGAACAGCAAGCCTGTAACTGAACTTTTTACTCTCAGAAAAGTGGGAAAAAGCAAGATTTTTTTGTTTTAGTTTTTACAGAGATAGCAGAGGTTCACAAGTAATATCAAGTTATAACAGTGCAGTAAATGACCCCACACAAGAGTGCTAGGTCAAGGGCAGAAAATATGCAAGTTTTAAGAAAAAACGATTTAAAATTAAGTGCAAACAGGAAATTCAGCAAACAGCTTTTGGTTGTGCTCTAAATACAGCTACTAATACAGAAATCAAGTTTAACAAGCCAGAAAATGCTCAAGCTAGGCAGCTATGCAGAAAAACTTAGCAAATAAACAGAGAAAAATACTTAAAATCTCAAAAGTGGCTCCCTTCTTCTCTCAGCGTTTTTCCTCTTGGAGGGTGCTTCACCAACAGCCAACAAGCCTGAAAAGACGCTCAAACCACGAGGCAACTAGGTTTTAAGAGAGGAAGATGAAGGAGTTATGGAAATGACCCCTAGTGGCCAATAAAACTACAGTTTCAAGTCAGTAACCACCTCTCCGGGGGGCAGGGAAGCTGCTCAATGTTAGTCACTGCCACTGATAAACACAGAGACCCTCCTTCAGCCCAAGCAAAATGGCCTCACAGAAACTTTCAAACAGTTCAGGAACAGCAAGCCTGTAACTGAACTTTTTTAACTCTCAGAAAAGTGGGAAAAAGCAAGATTTTTTTTTTGTTTTGGATTTGTACAGAGATAGCAGAGGTTCACAAGTAATATCAAGTTATAACAGTGCAGTAAATGACCCCACACAAGAGTGCTAGGTCAAGGACAGAAAATATGCAAGTTTTAAGAAAAAAAGATTTAAAATTAAGTGCAAACAGGAAATTCAGCAAACAGCTTTTGGTTGTGCTCTAAATACAGCTACTAATACAGAAATCAAGTTTAACAAGCCAGAAAATGCTCAAGCTAGGCAGCTATGCAGAAAAACTTAGCAAATAAACAGAGAAAAAATACTTAAAATCTCAAAAGTGGCTCCTTCTTCTCTCAGCGTTTTTTCCTCTTGGAGGGTGCTTCACCAACAGCCAACAAGCCTGGAAAGACGCTCAAACCACGAGGCAACTAGGTTTTAAGAGAGGAAGATGAAGGAGTTATGGAAATGAGGCGTAGTGGCCAATAAAACTACAGTTTCAAGTCAGTAACCACCTCGCCAGGGGCAGGGAATCTGCTCTCTGTTACTCACTGCCACTGATAAACACAGACACACTCCTTCAGCCCAAGCAAAATGGCCTCACAGAAACTTTCAAACAGTTCAGGAACAGCAAGCCTGTAACTGAACTTTTGTAACGCTCAGAAAAGTGGGAAAAAGCAAGATTTTTTTTTTAGTTTTTACAGAGATAGCAGAGGTTCACAAGTAATATCAAGTTATAACAGTGCAGTAAATGACCCCACACAAGAGTGCTAGGTCAAGGACAGAAAATATGCAAGTTTTAAGAAAAAAACGATTTAAAATTAAGTGCAAACAGGAAATTCAGCAAACAGCTTTTGGTTGTGCTCTAAATACAGCTACTAATACAGAAATCAAATTTAACAAGCCAGAAAATGCTCAAGCTAGGCAGCTATGCAGAAAAACTTAGCAAATAAACAGAGAAAAATACTTAAAATCTCAAAAGTGGCTCCCTTCTTCTCTCAGCGTTTTTTCCTCTTGGAGGGTGCTTCACCAACAGCCAACAAGCCTGAAAAGACGCTCAAACCACGAGGCAACTAGGTTTTAAGAGCGGAAGATGAAGGAGTTATGGAAATGACCCCTAGTGGCCAATAAAACTACAGTTTCAAGTCAGTAACCACCTCTCCGGGGGGCAGGGAAGCTGCTCAATGTTAGTCACTGCCACTGATAAACACAGAGACCCTCCTTCAGCCCAAGCAAAATGGCCTCACAGAAACTTTCAAACAGTTCAGGAACAGCAAGCCTGTAACTGAACTTTTTTAACTCTCAGAAAAGTGGGAAAAAAGCAAGATTTTTTTGTTTTAGTTTTTACAGAGATAGCAGAGGTTCACAAGTAATATCAAGTTATAACAGTGCAGTAAATGACCCCACACAAGAGTGCTAGGTCAAGGACAGAAAATATGCAAGTTTTAAGAAAAACGATTTAAAATTAAGTGCAAACAGGAAATTCAGCAAACAGCTTTTGGTTGTGCTCTAAATACAGCTACTAATACAGAAATCAAGTTTAACAAGCCAGAAAATGCTCAAGCTAGGCAGCTATGCAGAAAAACTTAGCAAATAAACAGAGAAAAAATACTTAAAATCTCAAAAGTGGCTCCCTTCTTCTCTCAGCGATTTTTCCTCTTCGTGGGTGCTTCACCAACAGCCAACAAGCCTGAAAAGACGCTCAAACCACGAGGCAACTAGGTTTTAAGAGAGGAAGATGAAGGAGTTATGGAAATGACCCCTAGTGGCCAATAAAACTACAGTTTCAAGTCAGTAACCACCTCTCCGGGGGGCAGGGAAGCTGCTCAATGTTAGTCACTGCCACTGATAAACACAGAGACCCTCCTTCAGCCCAAGCAAAAATGGCCTCACAGAAACTTTCAAACAGTTCAGGAACAGCAAGCCTGTAACTGAACTTTTTTAACTCTCAGAAAAGTGGGAAAAAAGCAAGATTTTTTTTTTTGTTTATGTTTTTTACAGAGATAGCAGAGGTTCACAAGTAATATCAAGTTATAACAGTGCAGTAAATGACCCCACACAAGAGTGCTAGGTCAAGGACAGAAAATATGCAAGTTTTAAGAAAAAAACGATTTAAAATTAAGTGCAAACAGGAAATTCAGCAAACAGCTTTTGGTTGTGCTCTAAATACAGCTACTAATACAGAAATCAAGTTTAACAAGCCAGAAAATGCTCAAGCTAGGCAGCTATGCAGAAAAACTTAGCAAATAAACAGAGAAAAAATACTTAAAATCTCAAAAGTGGCTCCCTTCTTCTCTCAGCGTTTTTCTCTTGGAGGGTGCTTCACCAACAGCCAACAAGCCTGAAAAGACGCTCAAACCACGAGGCAACTAGGTTTTAAGAGAGGAAGATGAAGGAGTTATGGAAATGACCCTAGTGGCCAATAAAACTACAGTTTCAAGTCAGTAACCACCTCTCCGGGCAGGAAGCTGCTCAATGTTAGTCACTGCCACTCATAAACACAGCGCCCCTCCTTCAGCCCAAGCAAAATGGCCTCACAGAAACTTTCCAACAGTTCAGGAACAGCAAGCCTGTAACTGGACTTTTTTAACTCTCAGAAAAGTGGGAAAAAAGCAAGATTTTTTTTTTGTTTTAGTTTTTTCAGAGATAGCAGAGGTTCACAAGTAATATCAAGTTATAACAGTGCAGTAAATGACCCCACACAAGAGTGCTAGGTCAAGGACAGAAAATATGCAAGTTTTAAGAAAAACACGATTTAAAATTAAGTGCAAACAGGAAATTCAGCAAACAGCTTTTGGTTGTGCTCTAAATACAGCTACTAATACAGAAATCAAGTTTAACAAGCCAGAAAATGCTCAAGCTAGGCAGCTATGCAGAAAAACTTAGCAAATAAACAGAGAAAAATACTTAAAATCTCAAAAGTGGCTCCTTCTTCTCTCAGCGTTTTTCCTCTTGGAGGGTGCTTCACCAACAGCCAACAAGCCTGAAAAGACGCTCAAACCACAAGGCAACTAGGTTTTAAGAGAGGAAGATGAAGGAGTTATGGAAATGACCCCTAGTGGCCAATAAAACTACAGTTTCAAGTCAGTAACCACCTCTCCGGGGGGAAGCTGCTCAATGTTAGTCACTGCCACTGATAAACACAGAGACCCTCCTTCAGTCCAAGCAAAAATGGCCTCACAGAAACTTTCAAACAGTTCAGGAACAGCAAGCCTGTAACTGAACTTTTTAACTCTCAGAAAAGGGGGAAAAAGCAAGATTTTTTTTTGTTTTGTTTTTTACAGAGATAGCAGAGGATCACAAGTAATATCAAGTTATAACAGTGCAGTAAATGACCCCACACAAGAGTGCTAGGTCAAGGACAGAAAATATGCAAGTTTTAAGAAAAACACGATTTAAAATTAAGTGCAAACAGGAAATTCAGCAAACAGCTTTTGGTTGTGCTCTAAATACAGCTACTAATACAGAAATCAAGTTTAACAAGCCAGAAAATGCTCAAGCTAGGCAGCTATGCAGAAAAACTTAGCAAATAAACAGAGAACAATACTTAAAATCTCAAAAGTGGCTCCCTTCTTCTCTCAGCGTTTTTCCTCTTGGAGGGTGCTTCACCAACAGCCAACAAGCCTGAAAAGACGCTCAAACCACGAGGCAACTAGGTTTTAAGAGAGGAAGATGAAGGAGTTATGGAAATGACCCCTAGTGGCCAATAAAACTACAGTTTCAAGTCAGTAACCACCTCCGGGGCAGGGAAGCTGCTCAATGTTAGTCACTGCCACTGATAAACACAGAGACCCTCCTTCAGCCCAAGCAAAAATGGCCTCACAGAAACTTTCAAACAGTTCAGGAACAGCAAGCCTGTAACTGAACTTTTTAACTCTCAGAAAAGTGGGAAAAAAGCAAGATTTTTTTGTTTATTTTTACAGAGATAGCAGAGGTTCACAAGTAATATCAAGTTATAACAGTGCAGTAAATGACCCCACACAAGAGTGCTAGGTCAAGGACAGAAAATATGCAAGTTTTAAGAAAAAACGATTTAAAATTAAGTGCAAACAGGAAATTCAGCAAACAGCTTTTGGTTGTGCTCTAAATACAGCTACTAATACAGAAATCAAGTTTAACAAGCCAGAAAATGCTCAAGCTAGGCAGCTATGCAGAAAAACTTAGCAAATAAACAGAGAAAAAATACTTAAAATCTCAAAAGTGGCTCCCTTCTTCTCTCAGCGTTTTTTCCTCTTGGAGGGTGCTTCACCAACAGCCAACAAGCCTGAAAAGACGCTCAAACCACGAGGCAACTAGGTTTTAAGAGAGGAAGATGAAGGAGTTATGGAAATGACCCCAAGTGGCATATAAAACTACAGTTTCAAGTCAGTAACCACCTCTCCGGGGGGCAGGGAAGCTGCTCAGTGTTAGTCACTGCCACTGATAAACACAGAGACCCTCCTTCAGCCCAAGCAAAAATGGCCTCACAGAAACTTTCAAACAGTTCAGGAACAGCAAGCCTGTAACTGAACTTTTTTAACTCTCAGAAAAGTGGGAAAAAAGCAAGATTTTTTTGTTTTTGTTTTTTACAGAGATAGCAGAGGTTCACAAGTAATATCAAGTTATAACAGTGCAGTAAATGACCCCACACATGAGTGCTAGGTCAAGGACAGAAAATATGCAAGTTTTAAGAAAAAAACGATTTAAAATTAAGTGCAAACAGGAAATTCAGCAAACAGCTTTTGGTTGTGCTCTAAATACAGCTACTAATACAGAAATCAAGTTTAACAAGCCAGAAAATGCTCAAGCTAGGCAGCTATGCAGAAAAACTTAGCAAATAAACAGAGAAAAATACTTAAAATCTCAAAAGTGGCTCCCTTCTTCTCTCAGCGTTTTTTCCTCTTGGAGGGTGCTTCACCAACAGCCAACAAGCCTGAAAAGACGCTCAAACCACGAGGCATCTAGGTTTTAAGAGAGGAAGATGAAGGAGTTATGGAAATGACCCCTAGTGGCCAATAAAACTACAGTTTCAAGTCAGTAACCACCTCTCCGGCAGGAAGCTGCTCAATGTTAGTCACTGCCACTGATAAACACAGAGACCCTCCTTCAGCCCAAGCAAAATGGCCTCACAGAAAGTTTCAAACAGAACAGGAACAGCAAGCGAGTAACTGAACTATGACTCTCAGAAAAGTGGGAAAAAAGCAAGAATTTTTTGTTTTTAGTTTTTACAGTGAAAGCAGAGGTTCACAAGTAATATCAAGTTATAACAGTGCAGTAAATGACCCCACACAAGAGTGCTAGGTCAAGGACAGAAAATATGCAAGTTTTAAGAAAAAAAGATTTAAAATTAAGTGCAAACAGGAAATTCAGCAAACAGCTTTTGGTTGTGCTCTAAATACAGCTACTAATACAGAAATCAAGTTTAACAAGCCAGAAAATGCTCAAGCTAGGCAGCTATGCAGAAAAACTTAGCAAATAAACAGAGAAAAAATACTTAAAATCTCAAAGTGGCTCCCTTCTTCTCTCAGCGTTTTTCCTCTTGGAGGTGCTTCACCAACAGCCAACAAGCCTGAAAGACGCTCAAACCACGAGGCAACTAGGTTTTAAGAGAGGAAGATGAAGGAGTTATGGAAATGACCCCTAGTGGCCAATAAAACTACAGTTTCAAGTCAGTAACCACCTCTCCGCGGGGCAAGAAAGCTGCTCAATGTTAGTCACTGCCACTGATAAACACAGAGACCCTCCTTCAGCCCAAGCACAAATGGCCTCACAGAAACTTTCAAACACTTCAGGGACAGCAAGCCTGTAACTGAACTTTTTTAACTCTCAGAAAAGTGGGAAAAAAGCAAGATTTATTTTTTGTTTTAGTTTTTTACAGAGATAGCAGAGGTTCACAAGTAATATCAAGTTATAACAGTGCAGTAAATGACCCCACACAAGAGTGCTAGGTCAAGGGCAGAAAATATGCAAGTTTTTAGAAAAAACGATTTAAAATTAAGTGCAAACAGGAAATTCAGCAAACAGCTTTTGGTTGTGCTCTAAATACAGCTACTAATACAGAAATCAAGTTTAACAAGCCAGAAAATGCTCAAGCTAGGCAGCTATGCAGAAAAACTTAGCAAATAAACAGAGAAAAATACTTAAAATCTCAAAGTGGCTCCTTCTTCTCTCAGCGTTTTTTCCTCTTGGAGGTGCTTCACCAACAGCCAACAAGCCTGAAAAGACGCTCAAACCACGAGGCAACTAGGTTTTAAGAGAGGAAGATGAAGGAGTTATGGAAATGACCCCTAGTGGCCAATAAAACTACAGTTTCAAGTCAGTAACCACCTCTCCGGGGGGCAGGGAAGCTGCTCAATGTTAGTCACTGCCACTGATAAACACAGAGACCCTCCTTCAGCCCAAGCAAAAATGGCCTCACAGAAACTTTCAAACAGTTCAGGAACAGCAAGCCTGTAACTGAACTTTTTTAACTCTCAGAAAAGTGGGGGAAAAAGCAAGATTTTTTTTTTTTTTTTTTTTTTACAGAGATAGCAGAGGTTCACAAGTAATATCAAGTTATAACAGTGCAGTAAATGACCCCACACAAGAGTGCTAGGTCAAGGACAGAAAATATGCAAGTTTTAAGAAAAAAACGATTTAAAATTAAGTGCAAACAGGAAATTCAGCAAACAGCTTTTGGTTGTGCTCTAAATACAGCTACTAATACAGAAATCAAGTTTAACAAGCCAGAAAATGCTCAAGCTAGGCAGCTATGCAGAAAAACTTAGCAAATAAACAGAGAAAAAATACTTAAAATCTCAAAAGTGGCTCTCTTCTTCTCAGCGTTTTTTCCTCTTGGAGGGTGCTTCACCAACAGCCAACAAGCCTGGAAAGACGCTCAAACCACGAGGCAACTAGGTTTTAAGAGAGGAAGATGAAGGAGTTATGGAAATGACCCCTAGTGGCCAATAAAACTACAGTTTCAAGTCAGTAACCACCTCCAGGGGCAGGCAAGCTGCCCAACGTTAGACACTGCCACGCACAAACACAGGCAGCCTCCTTCAGCCCAAGGCAAAATGGCCTCACAGAAACTTTGAAACAGTCCATGAACAGGAAGGCTCTAACTGAACTTTTTTAACTCTCACAAAAGTGCCAAAAAAGCAAGATTTTTTTTTTTTAGTTTTGTTTACAGAGATAGCAGAGGTTCACAAGTAATATCAAGTTATAACAGTGCAGTAAATGACCCCACACAAGGGTGCTAGGTCATGGACAGAAAATATGCAAGTTTTAAGAAAAACGATTTAAAATTAAGTGCAAACAGGAAATTCAGCAAACAGCTTTTGGTTGTGCTCTAAATACAGCTACTAATACAGAAATCAAGTTTAACAAGCCAGAAAATGCTCAAGCTAGGCAGCTATGCAGAAAAACTTAGCAAATAAACAGAGCAAAAATACTTAAAATCCCAAAAGTGGCTCGCTTCTTCTCTCAGCGTTTTTCCCTCTTGGAGGGTGCTTCACCAACAGCCAACAAGCCTGAAAAGACGCTCAAACCACGAGGCAACTAGGTTTTAAGAGCGGAAGATGAAGGAGTTATGGAAATGACCCTAGTGGCCAATAAAACTACAGTTTCAAGTCAGTAACCACCTCTCCGGGGCAGGGAAGCTGCTCAATGTTAGTCACTGCCACTGATAAACACAGAGACCCTCCTTCAGCCCAAGCAAAATGGCCTCACAGAAACTTTCAAACAGTTCAGGAACAGCAAGCCTGTAACTGAACTTTTAACTCTCAGAAAAGTGGGAAAAAGCAAGATTTTTTTGTTTTAGTTTTTACAGAGATAGCAGAGGTTCACAAGTGATATCAAGTTATAAGAGTGCAGTAAATGACCCCACACAAGAGTGCTAGGTCAAGGACAGAAAATATGCAAGTTTTAAGAAAAGAACGATTTAAAATTAAGTGCAAACAGGAAATTCAGCAAACAGCTTTTGGTTGTGCTCTAAATACAGCTACTAATACAGAAATCAAGTTTAACAAGCCAGAAAATGCTCAAGCTAGGCAGCTATGCAGAAAAACTTAGCAAATAAACAGAGAAAAAATACTTAAAATCTCAAAAGTGGCTCCCTTCTTCTCTCAGCGTTTTTTCCTCTTGGAGGGTGCTTCACCAACAGCCAACAAGCCTGAAAAGACGCTCAAACCACGAGGCAACTAGGTTTTAAGAGAGGAAGATGAAGGACTTATGGAAATGACCCCTAGTGGCCAATAAAACTACAGTTTCAAGTCAGTAACCACCTCTCCGGGGGGCAGGGAAGCTGCTCAATGTTAATCACTGCCACTGATAAACACAGAGACCCTCCTTCAGCCCAAGCAAAATGGCCTCACAGAAAGTTTCAAAGAGTTCAGGAACAGGAAGGCTGTAACTGAACTTTTTTAACTCTCAGAAGAGTGGGAGAAAAGGAAGATGTTTGTTTTTGTTTTTACAGAGATAGCAGAGGTTCACAAGTAATATCAAGTTATAACAGTGCAGTAAATAACCCCACACAAGAGTGCTAGGTCAAGGACAGAAAATATGCAAGTTTTAAGAAAAAAACGATTTAAAATTAAGTGCAAACAGGAAATTCAGCAAACAGCTTTTGGTTGTGCTCTAAATACAGCTACTAATACAGAAATCAAGTTTAACAAGCCAGAAAATGCTCAAGCTAGGCAGCTATGCAGAAAAACTTAGCAAATAAACAGAGAAAAAATACTTAAAATCTCAAAAGTGGCTCCCTTTTTCTCTCAGCGTTTTTTCCTCTTGGAGGGTGCTTCACCAACAGCCAACAAGCCTGAAAAGACCTTTTTTTTAGTACTAAGCTAACTGCCCTTGCGAGCCATTTTAAGCTTAGCCAATTATCCCTTGTGAGACTCAAACCCTGCAACTTGTGTTTGTAAGGCAAACACCCTAGCCATTAAGCCACCCTTATACAGTAATATTTATATACACATTATAATTTTATGTTTACCTTCCATGAATCCCCCTATGTGCTTTCATTAACTTATATTCTTGTGTGACTATACTGTATGAGGCTGTTATGTTTATATGGGGGTTTCACATCTTATCTACACTGACATCTCACTTTTGGAACTGCTACACTACCTTGGTTGACAAAAAAATGTTGCTACATAATTCAAGTTTACTAAAATAATTTTAACACTACTTTCACATTGGAAAATAAATTGCTTTTCTCAGTACTTGATCAGTTAACACCTGCATGTAAAGTTGCCACTCTAACCACTTCACTACCTCAGCTTGGTAATTTCACCTGTCTATTTGCATTTAGCACCTATGAGATGTTTAAGCTATGCTATGCAGATGGCCATAATGTGCACGCCCACTTAGCTACACTTAAACATTCCTTAGGCTACTGGAATAAAAGTTTATATATTATTAAAGTTTATATATTATTATGATATTATTAGGTTATATGGGTATGTATTGTTGTATTCTGACAACTACTTTGGACTGCAATCATGAAATACTAACATTGATTTGGCTTTCAGGCTTCTATCCTACAGGGACTCCTGCTAATACATATCCTGTTATCTATCAGCTTTCTAAGTGTGTGAGACCAATATTTAAAATCTGTCCCTATTTGTCCCCCCCATCACTTTAGACTTTGTCTGGATTTTTTGCTCTAAGAGGTTGAGAGGTACGATCACCAAAATTTGCGTTTCAGACTTCATATCCTTTGGAAAATGTATGGTAACACAACTCATTTTATTCTAGCCACTTTCTAAGGGCTTATCAGAGCAATATTTAAAATTTGTCCCTATTTGGTGGCCTTTGTCCCCCCATTATTTTTGACTATGTCCAGATTTCTTATGCTGAGAGCTTGAGAGGTACAAGTGCCGTACAACACTTTAGCAATGCAGGGGGTGTGTCACAGAACCTGTAACACATCCCCTGCATTGCTTTCTTATTGCCGTTTTTATTTAAGTGTCCGCTAGGGTTGCCACTCCTCTGGTTTTTTTCGGAGTATCCTGAAATCAAACTGATTCTCCGGTAGTCCAGAAAATACTGTACAAACTCCAGTATTCTGTTTCAGAAAGGAAACAGACTATCAAAGTTTGTAAATTGGCTGATTTACTATGCTCTTTTTACAGAAAAGCATAGTAAATCAGCCGAAAGCAGGCAGCAGGAACGGAAAAAAGGGCATTCATCGCCGAGTGATGTCATTGTGACATCACAAAAAGGGCAGAATGTGGGCAGGGTGGGATGGGCAGGGTTACCGTTGATGCAAGGGGTGTGGCTTTACTCTGGTTTTAGCCACGATGAAAGGTGCTAACCCTTGTGTCCGCAGATACTGAAATGATAATTTCTTTATTTCAGTGTCCGCGGACACTGAAATACTGGCATAATATTAGAGCAAATCTCTAATATTATGCCAGTTTGGCTTAGAAAGTGCCGTATGACACTTTCTGAGTGCAGAGGGTGTGTTTAGTGTCCGTGCACTACAAGGACACACCCCCTGCACTTGTTCACGGTTTGTGTCCATGTAGGTTAAACAGCAGTGCGCCTTCATGCATATGCAAGGCACGCTGCTGTTCTACATTGACACAAATCACATTGCAAGTCATTAGCTAGCCATGGTTCTGAATACTCACTTTTTTACTGCTAGGATATGTGAATGACATTGTGTAGGTCCTCACACCATTATTATCAGCGCAGCACCATGTGCAGATTGGATGGTTCGTGAATGATAATGACCTGACAACTGATTTACATATTCTGTGTATTTGGAATGATAATGAGCTAACAACTGATTTACATATTCCGCATATTCAGAGAGGTTAAACTACATGATATAAGCACAACCTGTAGCTAATGGAATTCTCTCATGTTAGGGAAGACTGCTTGGATTCTACAAAACAAAACTACTGCTGTTTGACTGATTAGGTTTGCTGCATATATGTTCTTTAGGAGAACTGCCATACAGTTTGTTGCTCGTCTCGTCAGGATAAAACAGATGGACATTCATGGGCTCTGTTCAAGCAGCTTTATTATGTACAAACACATTAGGATTGAGGCTTAATAACTTTAACTTAGATAAACTTATAAACAAACTAGCTATCACACGTACACATACTCACTCTCTAGCTGTCCTCTCAAAATGGCACTGAAGCAAGCACGTGCCTGCTATTTATATGCACGTGCTGTCCTTGAAATGTTTCTTAAAGGTACTCATACACACCATTCTACATCTGCCCTCTTTGTGAAATAGTCATGCATTATTGATGACATCAATTGTCATGCAATCAATACAAAATAATTCTTTGTCTTGCAATTTTTACAGAACTAAATACCTATAGACAACTATGTCCAGGTTGCTGTGTATTTAACACTAGGTCTGGAAATAGGACCAAGTCATGTGACATAGAAATTAGAACTAGGTCTAGCAAATGGGACTGTTTCTGCTGAATGTTCAACTTTGGGGACATCAGGAATATCATCAGGAATGGAAGTAGAAGTTAAGACATGTTCTGCAACAGGAACGCTGTCTGGATTGCTCTGAGATCTAGAGTCTGTATCACAGGAACAATGCTGTGAGATCGATTCTGATACAGGAAGATGTCTGCAATTTATCCCGTACTCCACATCCTCAGATTCTACAAAACAGGATCTCAGCTTGGCACATATACCTCTTAATTGAACAATCTGATGGTAACCTTTCGCCGTTTGTATTTTCACTGTTTGTCCTTCTTTCAATGGATGAAGAAATCTGCTAAATTTATCATAGCTGGACTTCTGGAAAGAACACTCTATGAATAGTTGGGCTTTGATTGTTGTGTTGCTCTTTGCTATAGGCCTCAACAAACTGGAACTGATAGGCAGTATTGTTCTGGTTTGCCTAGACAGAAGTCTCTGGGCAGGTTAGCCAAGTATATCATCACCGAGTATGTTTCTGAGACTGAATAAGTTTAAAAAGACATTGGTAAAATCACATTTTGACTTCTCTAGTAATTGCTTTGCACTCTGTACTGCATGTTCAGCTAGTCCATTTTACTGTGGGTATTGTGGACTACTAGTAACATGTACAGAGTCCCATTCTTTTGCAAATTTCTGGAACAACTGACTGGTAAATTGGGTACCATTGTCAGAAATAACATTGTGTGGACTACCATGGACTGAGAAATAACATTTCAACTTGATGATAAAAGCAAGTGATGTTAGGTTAGGTAGTAAATCGATTTCAAGTCAGTTTGAATAAGAGTGTACTCACAGTAAGTAATGCTGATTGTTCCACTCAAATATATCAGTGGCTATTGTTGACCAAGGTAGTTCAGGAACTTTACTTAGCTGAAGTGGTTCTTTTTGCAAATGCAGTTTAGTACTTTTGCATAGTGAACAAGAAGAAAGTAGTTTATGAATATCTTTTGCTATAGAATGCCAAAATATTAGTTCTCTTACCCTTCTGTTGACAGATTCGGAACATGGGCAACCACGGTGCAAAATCTGGATATATTCACACTGTAAGGAAGCAGGAACAACAATTTTAGGACCTTTGAAAATAATGCCATCTTTCATCAACATCTCATCTCTGTAAGCAAAATAAGTTTGCACTTCAGGTGCTACACTAGATTGCTTTGACAGCTATCCAACATTAGTGTAGTGGTTGAGCTTCTGCAAAACTGTGGATCAGTCTTTGTATGACCTCTCAGCTCATCAAGTTTCATGGCAGAAAAATTACAGACTTCTGTAACATCAACATCAAAATTCTCGACATTAAGCTGTTCCTTTCTATTTCTGGGTGAGCTGGATAAGGTATCAGCCAGATAAAGACGTTTGTCTTTTGTATAGAGCATTTTGAAGCTGTACTTTTGCAATTTGAGCATCATGCTTTGTAATCTCTCTGTAGCTGAATGTATAGACTTCTTAAAAATAGTGACTAGACATTAGTGATCAGTTTCAATCTGAATATCTTGACCATAAATATAATCATGAAACTTTGAACATGCAAATACTATTGCCAAAAGTTATTTCTCATTTTGAACATATTGCATTTCATTTTGGGTAAGTGTTCTAGATGCATAGGCTACTGGTCTGCTTTCATGAAGAATAACTCCACCAAGACCAAGAGTTACTGGTTTATTGACATTATAGTATCTTAGTGTAGGTAGGGTGGCAATTTTCTGCTTAAGGTCTTCAAATGCTTTCTGGTGCTGTTCCAACCAAGATCATGTAACATTTTTGTGCTTTATCTCTCTCAAGGGCTCTGTCATCTCATTGAAGTCTGGTATAAACTTGCCTAAATAGTTGACCATACCAAGAAAACACTGTAGTGCTTGAATATTATCCAGTGATGGCATCTCAAGAATGGCTAGTTGCTTGGATGGGTCTGGTCACAAGCCAGTGCTTGTAAATAAATGACCTACATATATAACTTCTGGTAGTCCGAATTTGGACTTCAAAGAATTGAGCTTCAAGTTCACTTCACGTGCTTTGTCTAGAGCTGTCTTAAGGTTTCTGTCATGCTCTGCTTCACCATTGCCTCCAACTAATAAATCATCTACTATGATGGCACAAGGATAGCCCAAAAAATTTGCTCCATTGCACGCTGAAAGACTTCACTTGCAGAATTTATTCCAAATGGCATCCTGAGGAATCTATACCTTCCAAATGAGGTACTGAAAGTAGTCTGCAGTTAAGATTTGTGATCAAGCATCACTTGCCAAAATGAACTTTTTGCATCCAAGACAGAAAAACAGTAGCATTCGATATTGGGTCTGCGACTTCGTTGACTGCATGCATAGAATGATGAGGACTCTTTAATGCTTTTTTCAAATCTCTTGGGTCAATGCATATTCTGATTTTGTCTGAGCCTTTTTTGTGGAGTGCTACCATGGCTGACACCCATTCAGTTAGTTCTGTAACTGGACAAATTACACCTTGCTGCACCATTTCTTCCAACTGAGCCTTGACTTTATCCTAAATAGCTACTAGAACTTTTCTTGTTGGTCTGACCATTAGACTGACCTCAGGGTCTAATTTCATGGAATACACAACTGGAGGTTTGCCTAACTTGTCATTGAAAACATCATAATACTCTGAGAAAATAGCTTCAGTAAAACTGGAACTGGAACATGTGCTTATATGATGAACTTCTTTGGTAAAAGAAAACGGATTCATTCTCAAACTGTGTCTGAGACCCAACAATGACTGCACAGGTCTTCAGACTACTTACAATAGTAAGCTGTAGCAGTTCCTAGCCAAATAACATGAAAGTACTACTGAGATTTTGGTTTGAATGTTTTCACCTCCATAAGCAACAAGTTATGCACAACCAGCCACATTAAGTTTTCACCAACTCACACCTTAGCAAATGTGTCTGCTGACATACCATTACACTTTGAACCAGTGTCTACTTTGAGCTCAGTGAATTTACCATTGAGCTGGACAGTATAAAGTACTTCCCTCTTTTCCAGCAAATCTACTGCATCAATCTTTTCACCAATTACTGATACACCATCTACATAGAAAGTAGAAATGCAGCTATCTATATGATCAGCCTGCTTTTTTAAGTGACCCTTCTTTATAACTGTGCGAGGTTTACTTGATTTGCAAAACTTTTGAAAATGATTCCATTTTTTACACTTGTGGCATTGCTGACCAAATGCTAAGCACTTTTCTCTTTTAGACTCATGATTGGCACCACAATTGTGACAGTTAGTAATAAAGCTTGATTTGGGTTTTGCTGACTCACCCTTGTACTGCACTGAGCATGTCTTTTTCACTGAACTAGACATAGAACTTGGTGGAAAACTACACGTTTTACCTGCCACACTCACAGGAGTTACAGCTGCTATGTGCTTAGGCCTGTTTCTGATAGCCACATGTTGCATGCTGTCCACATTTGCTCTGGAGCCTGCTGAAACCCTGCTGTTATCACTTGCAAGCATACTTGTGTGCCTTTCTGTAACATCATGGATTTGAAAAATGTCAGTAGCTTTGCTCAGCATTGAATCACTGTCATGAAGTAAAATCTTTCTTGCTGCAACACTATTAACACCACACACAAGCCTGTCCTTTATTAACTCATCTTTTAAGTTACCAAATTTGCACATTTTAGCTTTGCTTCTCAGATCAGTAATATAAGTTGCAAACGTTTCTCCTTGCTTTTGATCTCTTGTATAAAACAAATGCCTCTCTAATGTAACATTTGTCTGGGGGTTGCACATTTTCCTGAATTTGCATTTCAAACACTGTGGGTCTTCCCTTGATTCAACCTGTATAACAATATGACTGTTTTCCCCTTCTCCTTCATATACTGCTGGTGCATACCCAAATGAATGTGCTTTTTCAATGGCCTATGACCCAGCTAAGTTTAGCAAAATGAATGCCCCTTTGCATGTGTCTTTGTCAGAATAAGCTACTTGTACAAAAATATCATACTCTTGCTCAAATATTCTCCAATGTTCTGCAATACTCTGATCAAATACAAGTGGTGATGGTTTCTAAAATCCATCTGCCCTGCCAAAAAATTACAGTAAAACACAATGGAATACAAATGGATACACTCAGTATTTCCAGATGCAGACCTCCCTGCATCAAGCACAATATCCCTTAAGAGCACACAGGGAACACAGCCAGCCTGGGATCTGAATTTCTCTATATATGTCTCTATCCCCCAGGTCCCCAGTAAGCCTATCCACTGACACAGCTGTGTTTAGTACCCTCTCTGTGAAACCAGTGCTTTGTGTCTCTGCTCCCTGTAACTGACACACACTCTCTTTTAAATTTAATTTACACATGCACACACGCACACACACACACACACACACACACACACACACACACACACACACACACACACACACACACACACACACACACACACTTGGGAAAGGCTGGCACAGATAACCCACTATACCAACTTTGCCCAGACTGTAAGGTAGATTCACTGCCACCAATCAGTTACTATAAGCTTTTTAAAAGGGTATCCAACTATGCTGAGTGAAGTTAATATTAATACAACTGATAATGTTGACCAAACAGCAAGGCTTTCTGGCATGACCAGAGTTATCACCAAATCAATATATGCAAATACTCTCAAAACTTAAATATTTTTCTAAAAGGACCAGCCACAATGAGAAGTTTAAATATATTTAATAATAAATAATAAAAAAAATGGAGATATGACATTTTTTATTTAAACACAAGAGTTTCAACACACAGGAAATACTGAAAATATCACAGGTGGAAAGAGTCTCACAGTTACAGAAAAATAATACTTTACTATTCTCACATATTTTCATAACTGATCTAGAGAATTACTGAATAAAGCAATGCAATATCATGTGGGTGAGTGGTCCTTGTAAGATCAAAGACAGAATACAGAATACTGAGAGCAATATCCTACTAATATTTAAAAATTATTTCTGGCTTACAGAATGACATCACACACATCTGGTCATCTGACTCTGTTTCCTGCACTATCCCCCATCACTAGAAGCTATCAGGATTTAGCACCTGTGTGTTACCATACACACAGATAGAGTTTTTCTCAGATGTGTTGCAGTTATTGGAAGTCATAAAACCATTTTAATACTTCTACTCTTTCTACAGAGCTACTAAGCCATACTTCTTACAGATATTGCATCTCTGGCTTCATTCAAAACCATGGGATAACATCTTTATGGACTAGCCCCAGTATTTACTTTCTTTGCTATTTTTAAGTTTGAGATTATCCTCTTCTCTTTCAGTATCCACTGTTAAAACATATACATGTAAACAGTTATAATAATGCATCCTCATTTTTTTTTTCTTTCCAGCAGGGCACACTGTTGATACATTTTTAACACAAGCAGCTTCACAAATACATTTCCAGCACAAGCATCTGTGAAAAGCAGTTTGATATACAAATTACATAGAATTATTTCCAAAGCTCCAGCTAGCTGTGCTGACATATGCCACACATCCACTGCCCTACTTCTCCTGGCATGGCTGGCAGTATCTCCTATTGTTACAGGTATTATAATGCATTTCTTGGTACTGAGTTTTAAGCCATGGCTTTGGCACCAAGCATTTGTCTGTGTTAGGCACTCCTGAATTGTATCATCTTGGGGAGATTTAATGACCACTCCCAGTATGCAATCATCTGTGAATTTGGTCAGTCAAAGACATTTGACTTTGGCTTTAACATCCAAGAAGTAGATGCCAAAGAGGACTGGGCCCAGTACAACCCCCTTGGGGACTCCACTGGTGACTGGCCTCTTTGTTTTGATGGCTGCACCAATTCTAACCTCCTGAGTTTTATCAGTGAGACAGCTGGCTATCCAGCATGTAGCCAGCTACCTATCCAGTGGGTCTTCAGTTTTATCTTTGTCTTTTGGCAGGAATTAAATTCTAGATTTTGACATGGATGGTAAAATATGATAATCTGTATTGATAAGGATAATAACACACAGTAATTATGTTTCTCCATTTATAGAGGTATACTGGAAAATAATCTGGCCTGGAAGTTCTATGCTGTTTCAATGAATTAATAGCCGAGAGAACTACTCTTATCCCCATGTCTTTATCTAACACAAGTAATTGTTTACTATCTAGTGTGACATAGTTATTCTTTGAGACTTCATTACAAAACATTAAGGCCACGATAACATGATTTTGAGCTATAGAATGTATCTTTTTTCTACACTTAGAGATTTCAGTGAGGGTCAACATGAAACCTGACCCCATCACTTTGGCTGTTTCAAAGCAGTGGATTTAATCCAAGGCATGTCACAACAGGAAATAATAATTTTATGGATAAATATAAATATATTTTTACATCTGTTATAATTACAGTTTAGAATGTATACAATCTGCATGAGTGTTTTATTCTTCATCCTAAGCAGAAGTTGTACAACCTTCAGTTAGAATTGACTAAAATGCAAACTTTAAGGCTGACAGTGAAAAGCCTATGAAAAGCTTATAAGGTTCTCTACCCTGGTAAACAAAATTAAATAAATAAGAAAGCCTGTACTCACTGACCTTAAATATAAGGTCTTATTACAAATGATCCAAAGAAACCTCCTCAGACCTGAATTTCACAACAAAACCACAGGGTTTGAATTCAATTATGTTGGCTGTTTCTAAACTTGAGTTTTTTTCACCAAGAAATGTTACAAATAAAAAAAAGTTTATATATATATATATATATATATATATATATATATATATATATATATATATATATATATATATATATCTCGACCCCATGTGCAAAAAGGAGGGAAAAAGGAGTTGTGAGTAGATGGATGGATAAATATATACATGGGTAGAATGTGAAACATGGAACTGTTATATAAAGTAATTTTATTTTTTTTTCAGGTTATAAATAACAGCGGATGCTCATATGAATGAATGTTATTTTCAATGGAGTTTTTGCTGCCAGTGTTTTATATGGGATCATGGTACAGCACTTACTCTGCTGTTGTGCAGTCTTGGAATTGGTATATATAATTGGGGGGGGGGTGCAGTCCCCTATATGGTGGGAGCAGGTGTCTTGTCCTCCTGCCAAAATAAAAAAAAGAAAAGGAATGAAAAATAAAGATTTTTATTTTTTTTTTAATTTTGATAATTTTAGATTCAATCTAAAATGATCGTTCTTTTGATGGTTGGACTTTAGAATGCTTGGTGTTTGATGATATACTCATATCTATCTATCTATCTATAGATAGATTGATAGATACATATATATCAATATGTCTATAGATAGATAGATATGAGTTGTCTGGCATAGATTGAATTTTACTTTTTTCAACCTGTCTCTTTTTGACCCACAATTTTTGACACACGTTCATGGTCAGTAGATGTGTGAAATCAACAGTTCCCAGGGTAGGATGATATGTCCTTTCCCCTGGGATTTTGTGGTCTTGAAGTTAATATATATAATTAGCAAGGAGTGTAGAGGATGCAGCCCCTTTCATGGGGGGGGGGGGTGCAGGGTCTTGCTCCATTGCAAAAAACACTATTTTTATTGCACATTAATGGGATTAGCTTCAGAACATGCACAGTAATGTGTGGACATGTTTTTGTTGACATAAGTATGTTGACATTAAGCATGTTGACATTTCCAGGGATCAATGACTAATAGTTGATCCATCTCTAGACAGACAGAGAGAAAGAAAAAGAGAGAGATGGTCCTGTGTGCAGTGAGCACTGCATTTGTGCAAACATTCAAATAATTGACCATGAAGTAAATTTATACCTTTGGTCAAATATTTGAATGATCAACTTTCATGTGAGAATGTCTTGTACTATCTAAGGCTGATTGACCTATTATGATGGTTATGCACTGGTGGTATTGATATACATAAGTGGCATGAGGGTGGAGCCCCCACATTGGGAGTAAAAAGAATAAAGAAAGAATACATGAATATATGAACATATGGTAAGTGTTAGTAAGATGGACACAAACAGTTCTTTGTATAAACATATAGAACAAAATCCTGAGCACAGGTTTCTTTCCTTTGGGCTTGACACTGTGGTAAGGAATCCTAGAGGTGGACCATTGGAGGAACTAATTGAGGAGAGGGAGATGTTATTTATTTATTTTATTTATTTACATTTGTTAACCAAGAAAGTCTGACTGGATACAGATCCATTTTCAACTCCACATGTACATAGATACAGAATACTTTACAATTTCACATTTTTTTATACAAGAACACATGGATACATATTCCAGATTTGCTGGAATACATACAGAAATACTTTACAATTATAAATTTTTATCCTAGAACACATACATTTTTAGTAGTACATAGTTGTGCAAGTAGCCATACCGTTCAGTTGTACAATCCATTAGAAATGAGACATGTAATCATTCTTGTACAACAACTGATGTTTCAGACTCATTATAAAGACTGTTTCTACATGTAGTCAGGGGATATAGTGATACAGAGTGAATAGTGAGTAGGTTAGTCTGGGTTTGTACAGGGGCAGAACCAGTGAATTTTTAGGTGTTTTTTAAGAGGCATTTTAACAGTAAGTTCAGCAGGAAGTAGGTTCCAGGTTTTGCCAACAATGTTGGAAAAAAATGACTCACCAGCTAAGTTGTTGGGTTTAACAGTTTGCACAAGCATTCTTTTAGAAGAGCGGAGTGTTTTTAGGTTACTGTAGGGGGGTGATTATATTTTTGAGTATGGGCATGATTTCTGGCTGGTAGAGAATTTTGTAAGCAACTATTAATTGGTTACACTGAAGTAGACGGGGTAATTCTAGCCAGCCTAGGGATCTAAGGTTAAGACAGTAATGTGTTCTATATACTGGACCTGTGGCAAATCTGGTAATATTATAGCAGCTATTGAGTTTATTGAGGCCAGATTTCCTTAGGTTTGTATAAATAGGAGAGGCATAATGAAGGGTTGATAGTAAATGTGTTCGGGCAATCACAGTCCTAGCAGATGGGCTTAGGAATGGCTTAATCTTATATAGAGATGAGTTTCTTATTGACTGTTTTAATGGTTCAATCAATGTGAGCATCAAACTTAAGATTATTGTCGACTATTACACCTAACAGTTTAGTAGTAGGTTCTGGGGAAATTATGGTGCCATTGTTAGATGTTATGGTAAATGATGGCAAAGGGACATTATGAATGGGGGTGAAGAGTAACAGCTTTGTTTTATTTGGATTTAATAGTAGACACCGATCAGTGAGCCAGTTTTCAACTTTGTTAAAGGTATTTTGGGATAAAGTCTGTAAGTCTATCGGGGAGGTAGCAGAACAGATTAGGGTAGAGTCATCTGCATATTGAATGCAGGTTGCTTTTGGGATGACTGTAAAGAGATCATTAATGAAGATGGAGAATAGGAGGGGTCCTAATATTGATTCCTGAGGGGCTCCAAGGGTAATTGGTAATAGGGAGGATAGGTTATCCTTCTAAGGCTGATTGGTAATAGGGAGGATAGGTTATCCTTCCATAGTACAGCTTGTTTTCTGCCCCTTAGATAGGAATGAAACCAGTGAATTGCCAGGTTTTCTATGCAGAGAGTTTTTAGTGTCCATAGGAGTAGCTGGTGGTTTACCATATCAAACGCCTTGGATAGGTCAAGAAAGAGGGCAGAGGAAAGATTGTTACTGTTATAGTTTTGATTTATTATATGAGAGAAGGAAAGAAGGGCTGAGGTTGTACTATGGTGGGGTCTAAATATGTGATGAGAGGGGCCTAGGAGATTGTTCAAATTGAGGTAGAGTAAGAATTACTTATGGATACATTTTTCCATAATTTTAGCCAAGGGTGACAGGATGGCAATAGGCCTGTAATTTGATAGTTCAGTGAAACTACCCCCTTTATGGAGAGGAATAACATGGGAAATTTTCCAGATGGAGGGGGTATAAGCTTCTGAGATGGTTCTATTGATTAATATTGAAATGGGATATGCTATTACGTCTGCAGCTTTTTGAAGATATTCTGAGGGGAGAAGGTCTGCCAATAGGGTGGTGGGTTTCAGTTTATTTATTAATGATCTGAGAAGTGATGTTGGTCCTGGTTGAAAGTTGAAGGAGAGGTAAATATTTTGTGTGGGCTCAGTTAGATTTGGGGTATTGGGAGATAGTTGGTTGGCAAGGGATTGAATAGTTTCTGTAAAAAAAAGTTTTAAAGATGTTAGCAATATTTTCAGGAGGTTTTTGGAGGGTAGTCTAGGGGGTAGGGCTAGTAGAATGTCCTGGGTGGAGAAGGTTATTTATACTAGACCCAAATTTTTGTGGTTTATTTTGGTGTTTTTGTTGCAGGTTACAGTAATAGTTTTTTTTTTTACTAGGACAATAAACGTCTTTGTAACATTCCTTAGTTGTTTATATATAAGTTGGTCCTTGGGGGATTTAGTGGTCCTCTCCAAGAGGCCCAAGCTTTATTTCTACATGCAATTTTGTCTAGTTTCTTTAGACAGCCACAGTGCTACTTTTTTATTGGTTCTGATAGTATGGGTGGGTGAGTGTTTATCAAGGATACTAAGAAATGTGGAGTTAAAGTACAAAATTGCTTTGTCTAATGGAAGCAGTTTTAGACAAGACCAGTTGCATGACTGAACTTCATTTTGGAATTTAGTTTGATTAAAGTTCTTATTGCTCCTAATAGTTCTGAAGGTAGCTAATTGGAGGCAACTCAAACTATGGGCTAACGTGTTCCCTGGGGTAAATGAAAATATTTCAATAGCCAGTACTTTGAGGCGTTTATCCTATAAGTTATAAACTATCAACTCATAGTATTGTTTTAAGGTTTTTAAAACAGTATGTTATTTTGCTTTAAAAATTTATGGTGTTTAATTGAGTTAATGTCATGTGATCAGTTTGGGGGATTTTTATAAGCCTGCATTTATATGTAGTAACTAGATTCTAATGAAGTCATGTTTGTGCTGATGAAAGAGCTTAATCAGTTTATTAAAATACTTTTTTTGATGTTAGTGTTGCAGCCTGGTACCTTCATTCCTGAGTACTAGTTTTGTATTTTTTGTTATAGTTCAGGTTCTCAGTTTTATTGTTTGTGATGCCTCAACCAGTTCTGCATTATGCTTCCTCCCTCGGTCTCTGTATATGTATGCATGTATTCATATATACATATATATATATATATATATATATATATATATATATATATATATATATATATATATATATATATATATATATATATATATATATATATATATGTATATATATATATATATATGTGTGTTTGTGTGGGTCTACATTACTTGATCAAAATTTCACAATCTTGAACAAGAAACAAAGAAACCCACTTAAGCAAAAGTGCACTTTCACAAAAGCCAACTCAAAATAAACTACTTTAAACACTATTATGCAGGGGGGCAAGCCCCCCTGCACCCCCCATGTGGGGGGCTGTGTCCTCCAGACTCCCCTTCTACTTAAATATACTAACTCTGACATTGCACTACAGTGGGGAAAAGGATATATTTCCATATTCCCGCTGTAATATGCTTAGGTAAATGGGTTATACGAAAGTGCACTGTCGATGTAGTGCACTTTTGCTTAAGTGGGTTTGATCTTCTGTTTGTCAAAAAAGTGTGTTTTCAACAAACAGAAGTAGACCCATATTTATAGATTAGTACTAGGCTTACTGCCCTTGTGGGACATTTTAAGCCTTGACAATTACCCCCTGTGAGAATCAAACCCTGAACCTTGTGTCTGAACTGTAACCACCTTACCCATTATGCCAACCTCCCATGTATAGATAGATAGATAGACAGACAGACAGACAGACAGACAGATAGATATGTTAGGCTGTGGCAGCAAAAGGCCTATGAATCTTTACATATGATACCTATATAAAATTGCTGTATCGAAATTTCCTTTTGAAAGTGCATAATACAAATCTGAGAAAATTTTAATAGTATATTATAGTACAAACCTGAAATAAAGCTGCATTTCTGCCCACAGAGCTGCTCACACCTGAAATTAATCCTTCCACTTTGACTAATTTAGACAATGGAATCTGGGTCATGATATGTTACTATGGAGCCAAAGTGTTTCTTTTTTTTTAATAAATGTATAATATTTCTGTAAAATATGATATGGCAACTCAGGAAAAGACAGTCTTGATCACTACTGCATTCTGCATCCACTGCAGGTTATGTGCCTCCACCCCAAAACACACCAGGTGTAATGTACCAAATTGAATTCTGAAAGTAAAATGGTTTCATGAATTTGTACAGGGGAATACATGTTTATTTATTCATTTATTTATTTGTTTGTTTGTTTCTTTCTTTCTTTGTAGTGCATGAGGTGTCGATATTATGCTCAAATATAGGTTAAGTGACATCCTGGTTCAGTACTACTATAGGGCAAGACCTGACCTTAACAATGGTTAGAGGAATGCTTAACAATTGTTAAGCACCTCCAATGCTGCTAACAGCATGTCTGGCACTATAGTAGCTTTGAAACAGGATGTTATTTAACTCATATTTGAGTGAAAAAACAGTGGCAAAGCACAACACAGGTTAAATTCAACTCCATTTCTGTCTGCTGTCTACATTATATTCACTAAAAACATATTTGGGAACCAGCGACTTCCCTTATAAAGGGAATACATAAAGCAGTTCCCAGCTAAATTACCAGCTTTCAAAGCCAGCATAACACTTCCTTTCTATGCACTACAAAAATATCAGATCAACAATTGTAACTTGAAATTATGTATTCTTTTCATGGACTCCAAGATTCTCTCGAGGTAAATTTCTTGGTACCATGTCTCATACACATAATAAACAAGTTGTGATCGGTGACCAAATCATAATCCCCTATATTATGAACACCTTTCTAAGAAGTTGATTGAAGAGAGCATGCTGCTTAGATATATATTTGCATTGTTTTTCAGAAATATATATAAAAATAGTCATCATCTGGAATGCCTATTTTTTTCTGCTTGTTCAGGGTATCTTGACATTGTAGGTATGTTTATTAATATGATGTTGTTAATAACATAAGACACCAAGCTGGAAGCAATGACTTCCATGGCCCCCTGGCACAGAGGGATAAAACCCTGACTGCACCAGTACTTGACTAGTAGGGTAGACATTTGAGGGTCTGGGTGGGGGAGAATGGAAGTAGGTGGCCAATGCTGGCTCACGCATCACAGAAGGAAGTAGGCAGCCTGGCTTGCTGCAGTTGTAGCATTAGGAACTTAATGAGCTCCGCGTAGCAACCAGTATCTCCCTTAGTCAAGAAGCTGTACGTGTAAAGAAGCATGCATGTACCTCTCAAAGCCTGTCAAAGTGGAATTCATGAGACTGCTTTGGAAGTGGTCTTGAGATTAATGAAAAACACTTCCCTACCAGCAGTATTTCACTGCAACACAGTCCATGATCTCTTCACTGGTCCAAGACATGTGTTGGCTAGAGGCCAAGGGAAACTGAGCTGGTTCAGCAGTCCTAGTGAACCTGGAGTAGAGCTTGTGGCAGCTGATGGTTACCTGTAGGAAGCCAAGAAAGAAAGAAAGCTAGAAGCAATGAGCTGATGCAATTTCTGGGTTGTTCCTTTTTGACCTGTATGTTCATGGAACAAATACATTTACTTTAGGTCAACAAATTCCCCAGAGAATTTGAAGAACTATCACAACCATTACCTTGGCAGCTTCATATGCAGTTTTTTCATGGGTTTGTTTGAATCAGAATATATCCTTATCCATTTTTTTTTCAAACAGCAGATCTTGTATCACATCTGTATTTTTATATTGAGGAGGTAGATATTTATTTATTTTTTGAGCTTATTTCAAATTATACTTTTGGTATCTCCCTTACCTACATGTTACAATTTAATAAGATCACATATTTGAAATGGATTTGAAGAGAGCTGGGACACACTACTAAGGGTGAATTACACACAAAAAAAATTCCTCTGCTTGTTTGTCTGCATACAGAGAGCCACCATCTAGCATATACCAACTTAGCCCTACCTTTTGATGAATTGTGGCACACAGTACTATTTCAATGTTTTGGTTAGTGGTTAGGATTAACATGCTGTATGCCAAAATGACTAGAAGACATTGGTATTGCAGAACTAATTTATTAAATAAAAAGTATCAAGAGAGTTACTGTAATGATATTTCTGAGTTTAACATTCACAATAAAATGTATTATATGACATAATTTGATTTGCTGCATTCTCATATAATTTGACTGATAAAAGTACTGGAAAATTCTACAGGATAATGTGTAGAATGTCTACAATATCCAAAAGGATGATGCATCATTAACGTTACTATACCTAGTTTGTGGGACTTTACATTTAACAGTGATAAAAATATAGCCAGATTTTTAGTGTACAATACACCAAGAAACCCAGCACAGAAAGAATACTCAAACTTTACTATTTACCCTATGTCCACATAGCCTAAATTGGTTAGAACTGCCTGATCAACTAACATATAAAACAGCTTCTTGCCATCTATAACATTATCCAGCATCCATCTGCCTGTCCAGCACTCAAAAACATTCCACACAACTATGCTCCCAGTTGGTCATTGAGATCCAATGACAAAAAACCTCCTGTCTGCCTAGAAAGTTATCAGATCTGCTGGTACTTGTACAAGGTTGCTAAGGCCTGGAGCTCCTTACCTGTATCCATCAGGTCAATACCCTCCCTCCCATCTTTCAAAACCACTCTGAAAGACTTCCTAGCTAAAGTCTGAGTCTGTTGTTGCTCAAAACCAGGGCAAACTGTATCCCTAAATCTGAACAAGTACCTTTTAGTTCCTTATACCTCCTTACTCTCCCTTCCAAACTTGCTTTCTTACTTCTATCCAATTCTCTTCTTTGACTTTCTCTCTAAATATACCATAAGCCTGTTTTTCTCTCACTTATTTGTATTAGACCAACTTATGTTTAATTTCTCTACAAATTCTCAAACATTTCTTCAAATATTAAATGATTGTCATATTCTTCTTTCGGCTTTTCCCGGTTAGGGGTCGCCACTGTGGATCATCTGTCCGCTCATGATTGGCAGAGGAGTTTTTATGGTGTCGAGTTGCCAGCCCGGCACCCAACCTTCCACAGAAGGCACACACATGCACACACTCACACCTAGGGCCAATTTAGAGTGTCCAATCCACCTACTGCATGTCTTTGGGATATGGGAGGAAACCGGAGCACCTGGAGGAAACCCACGTGACCACAAGGAGGACATGCAGACTCCGCACACAAGGCACTCCAGCTGAGAATTGAACTGGAGAACTTCTTGCTGTGAGGCAGCAATGCTAACCGCTGCACCACCGTGGCCGCCCATTAAATGATTGTCATATAACATGTATCAATTCTTAATCAATGTTTTTGCATTATGTCTAATTTGTTATAATTACTTAAACTGCAGATGGTTTTGTTTTATTTTTGAGGATTGTAAAATTATTGTTCTTAAAATGTTTTGTAATAATTTAGAGCTTTTCTCCCCCGGCCTCAACTGAAAAAGTATGTCTACCCAGTTGGACTTCCCCGGTAATCAAATGGCAATAAATAAGTGAATAAATAAATAAATAATAATAAAGAAGTTTGGTACCATTAATAATATGACTTTGATACTCTGGGTAACTTCTGTTATAACAGTGAAGAAGTGGCTTGTGGCTTGAGATAATCTTGTAATTTGGCTTATATAAGTATGACAAAATCAGAAATTTAGAAGCAGACTTTAGGGACGCATTAGAGACATAAATAATTAAAATAAATATAGGGCCAGATTCCAAAAGATAGAAGCAGACAGAGCAGTATGCCAAAGGAAGACTGAAGTGCACCAGCTGTGGACATAAATTCAGAAGGTACACCACAAGCAGTCCAAGTACTTATCTATTCAGCGTAGGATAATTATGGATTTTGGGTAAGCCCATTGGATTCCAAAACAGATTGTGCATGCCCAACACAACTTAAATGCAAGAAACTGCAGTGCTGACTCTTTTTCCAAAATCCTCAGTAAATGCCATACTGTAATGCAAGAAATGGAAGCTATTCTCGTGGAATATTATGGAATCCATAATAATACTGGAAAAAAAATACTACCTGTAGTGAATGCACTGCAACTGGCTGCAGTACAGCAATTATGGAAGAGGATGTGGCTGTGTTGCCTAGAAGACAACCAGCTACATAAAAAGCAAGGCCACAACTAAGGCAACTTGTCAGATCAACAAATCATTGTCAGTTACTACCCAGGCAGACAACCAGTGCAGGCTGTGTGCAACACGTGTGCCCCGCACATTTCTGGGCAGACACTGTGAGGCAATTACATACCTCTCAAAACAAAAGTGTCTGACCCTTATGTGAACTGGCATCTGAGACATTCCAAAGATACATGGGGATGCTGTAGGAATGTCAAAGACAGCTGCCAAGTCATATCTTGTAAAAATGTCTGGCAGCAATGTTCAAAAATATAGATGAATACATACACTGGCACAGTGGTGCAGCTGTTTGCATTGTCATCTCACAAAAAGAGGTTCTCCGGTTCAATTCTTGGCTGGGGTGCCTTTTGTGGGGAGTCTACATGTCCTACCTGCATTTGTGTGGGTTTCTTCTGAATGCTCCGGTTTCCTCTCACGTTACAAAGTCATGCATCTAGAGTGTTTCTCCCCAGGCCTCCACTGAAAATTGGCTCGTTCCAAGTCAGACTTTCCCAGTAAGCAAATGTTAAATAAAACTTTCCATCTACACCCATGGAGCTAAGAACTATTGTGTACCACTTCTATAATCTTGCAAACTCCCCACAACAAGTGACTGTGGTTATAAATTCGAACCATGGCTAATGACCCCATACAGAGAACCATCAAACCCTGCAGATGAGGCCTACAATAAAGTGCACGCAACAGCATGAAATACAATTGAGCATGTGCTTGGTGTACTGAAAGCAGGTTTAGATGTCTGGACACATGAGTGGGGGCTGCTCTGCAATACACACCTGAAAAGACAGCACAGATGACAACTGTGTGTGCCATGCTGCACAGTATGCTAATAATAGCACATGGCAACCTCCCCAGCTGCAGGTCTGGATGAACTACTCCAAGAACCCCAGATGTCTGAAGATGACATTCCACAGCTATCAGATGGGTAGCAGGAGGATTCAGGGGGCAGCAGAAACAGGTGTGGGAGACTACAAGTCCAGGCTCAGGCAGCACAGCAATGACTGACACATACCTTTGAGTCATGACAAGCCAAACATACAGAACTACAGATATTAAACACTGATGTTGAGATGTTGCCCCACCACAGCAGCACAGATTGCATCTAGTGGAAATTACCCAGTAGATGTACACACTTGAGTGTTAGCTATAAAAACATACTTCTAATATATAACAGTATGAACATATACAAATCTATACCAATGTGGATCATCAACTCAGGCCACAACTAACACAGGTATGCATACAGACTCATACTGGTGTATGTGTGTATGGTAGACAACAAGGGTACACATCTGTGAATCAAATTCCTGTCTGTTCACTATCAAAAGATGCAAACAGTGAACCAACTTTGGACATAATGCAGAACTGCTGTCAATATTACAAGCAACATATATAAATGTAAAGGATGGATAAAGTGTAATGCACTAAATTGAGTCACCTATAGTTAGTAAAAATATCAGACTCCAGTGGCATCAGATTTCACAACAACCACAGACATATGCCATTGTCAGTAGCCTGCACAGTGCTAGTCGACTATCTGATCATGCCTGCTGGGCCCATGTCAGATTGGCCAGCAGCAGATTTGTGTGCACATTGCTGGATAGACAGCAATGCCCAATGGGCAAGCTTTGGTCTGCTGAGAGGGGGCATGCCTCTCCCATGTGGCAATCTGCTAAGCACAGTCAGGGTATGCAGAACCCTGCTCATACTACTACACTGCTGTAGTGCTGTTGTAGGTAGAATTAAATGGATCTTGCCACATAAAACATACTTTCATTCTTTGCAGCCAATGACACCATGACTTCACAGTGTCTGTGTTCCTGTGCTTTATGCAGCACACCCAGCTGGTGTGCAACATGATCCATGGCATGGACAAGTGCATGGATGTCAGATCCATGACATGGATGGGAACATACATTGGCCTGTAGGAGTAGGCAGACACCCTCTGACACATGCCCATGCACACCAGCTACATGCCTATATCTACTGTGATGGGTAGTATCAACATGTTGTGGGGAACTGTGAACATCACCAGCAAACTCAACATATGGCACTGTTCTACAGGGCTCATCCTGTCCACCATCTGATGTCCCCTTGATGTCAGAATGGCCTACGGACAATTTTTCCTCCATATCTGAGGCTACAGCACTATACACATGACTGCCACCATCTTGGTTGGACTGTATCACCATGTCACTGTCCTGTGTGCCAGGGCCATGCTACCAGTGGACAGGCTAATGGAGGATAAAGGCAATGGATATGCTAAAAGAAGAGACGGGTGACACAGGTCAGAAAAACATGCTTACAACACATGCTGAATATCATTAATGACACGACACTACAATGTTACAGATAATAATGACTTACCAAGAGGTCTTGTCTGTGTAAGAGGCCATTGAACCTATATAACAGGGAGTTGACAATTATGTTACACATGTAACATACATCACATATGGGAGGAATACATGCATAACACACACCTGACATGTCCTCATGGGAGAGGGATGAATTACATCTTTTGTAGGGAAACAAAGGCATAAATACAACATACTTAATCACATCTTTGCTAGCGTGGGACATTCCAACAAAGGTAAAATGTAAACTAGGGAACACATACACATAGCAGTTGTTTGTGGTTGAGCTGCTCATGGTGACTGTCTTATGAAGGAGTAGAAGGACAGAGTATTAATGCAGGACAACAACAGGAATAGCAATGACAGATATGAAAGACATGTATGAAAGAAAAATATTAGCATACCAGTGACACTCTCCCAATGTGGTGAGATACCATGCAGTAATGCAGATCCTGCAGTGGGAAAGCATAGACAAAGCAAACACAGTCATGTGTGCAGGCACTAGCATAATCACATGATGACATATACAACACAGTAGCAGGGTCTACTGATATACTCACGTGATGTACACTGAGCCTGTTGGCTAGATGTCCCAGTGTAGAAAACAATAATTTTATGCAGTCAACTACACTCTGATGCAGCCTATAAACATGTTAGGGAACCATACCTGGTCTGTCTGTAGGTGCACTTGAATGGCTTGTGCCCCCAGAAGATGTAGCTGTATTTTACATTGTGAGGGAAATATTCATATGATAGTAAACAGCACTGGTATTCCCAGTGGAATGTGCCCCATCTGATGCATATAACTCCTTTGACTGTGAAGAAGTCACAAAATATAACTGTGACAACTGTGTCCTGGCCCAGCAATCAAGGAGCCTCAATCCTCACCACTAGCACCAGGGAAGTTGTCTCACAGTAAAGTACAATTTCCCTTAAGTGCACACAGAGATCACAGTCAGTCTGGGGCTGGTTGCTCCCTTGCTCACCAGGTCCCCAATAAAACTCCCCACTGGCACAGCTATAGGGTCCAGATCTCAGCTTAGCTGGGCAAGCTAAAACCTCCAGTACCCTCTCTGTCCAACCAGTGCTTCGTGTCCCTGCCCAAGTAGCTTACACAACACACACACACTTTTAGATAAGTATTTATGCAACTTCAAGACACTCCTGGGAAAGGCTGACACAGATTCTCCAGCAGTGCCCCTTTACCCAGACTATACAGTAGTAATTACTGCCACCACCCAACTAATAATATCAGCTACTAAAAGGCCCTTAAAAGGGTGTCCAATTATTACTGTGCAATATTATTATCCAGTGGTAGTATGACTAACAGTTAAGGCTTACTTTAGAGTGGCCTATTACAATAACCTCTATAAATATGCAAAGCACTCTAGAGCTTATCTCTACACAAACCAGCCACAGGTAGAAGGTTTTAAAAATATTTAATAATAAATAATTAAAACACAAGACAAAATTACTACACCACAGAGATATCTAAGAGTTCAGAGATCACACAGACACTTAAAATAATACAGTAGGACAGGTCTGATTTCAAAGAAAACTACCTAATTAATTTTACTAGCTTTAACTATTCCTAAAAGAAATCACAGTACTAAAATGTACATGTGAGCACAAGGCAGAGTGCTGATAAGTTGGATATCAAGATCAAAATGCTTCCAGTCTCTTCTGAGAAATAGTATTTAAACATTAATAACAAACATGTCTCTAAGGCCCTCACAAATTACATAATTTTTGACACTTAGGTTTTCCCAGTATTCATATTGCATCATCTTAACACCTGGTCTGAGTTCTCAGGCAACAAACTGCATTATTTAGCAATCTAACACCTACTCAGAAACTTACAACAATACAAGGCATTTCACATATACATTCTAGCAGAAACTAGAGCAATAAAGCACATTCCGTATCTAAATTATGGTCATAAATTTTAGCCTTAAAACAATGGACATAAAACCTTCATCCAGCCACACTGGAGCCGAAATCTAACATGAAGGGTCACAACATGCTTCACTGGGCCAGTAGAGTGCAATGTTGTCACATATTTTGCAGTTCCACATTTCACAGTATTCTTTACACTCAAGAAACATGCCTGTATTTTACATTTATTATCAAGAAAACATGCCTGTATTTTACATTTATTTACAAATGCCAGAATTATATATCAAATTCTATTTGACTAGGCTGGCAGCCTTTTCCCATCTCTCCCCAACCATCACAACTATATAAATTTGCTTATCACTTTCTCTCTCATACATTGCCACTACAGTGAGATATATCAGTGGCTGGGTTGTTTAACAGTAGTAGTAGTATTTCTTTTTGCTTACAACTTGCCATCCTCAAAATAAACAAAACATAAATAAATAATTGCTACAGTGATCTGTTTGGACTTTTTGACCTCAGATTTGCACACTGTCCCCAAGCAAGCTGTATCAGTGATCATTTAACAGTGATCATGCCAGTGGAATTTACTCTCAGACACAGCTTGCTTGTCACAAACACACACACACACACACACACACACACACACACACACACACACACACACACACACACACACACAAACACTCACACTCTCTAACACAAAGATAATCCTCTTCTCGGCAGTCTTCTAATGATGGATTTTGGTGAAAGTGAAGAAAATAATAGGCATAATATTGTCTTTCAGTTTGTTACTCTCAGATAAGTATATAGTGCCCTCCAACAAGCATATCATGATTATTTAGTAGTGACCATACATCTGACCTTTTCTTTCTCAGATAGCCTGTTCCTTCCCAAAAAGATAGACACTCCCTCCTTTTGTTTTTCCTCAACTAATATATTTGTTTTTTTTTTTCTTGTTCTGAGCACTTGGAATGTGTGATCCCATGTGATCCCTTCTTCTTCATTTTCAGTCATTCTCTGTTGTTCATGTTTCCAGTGCTTGTCAACTATTTCAGTATGATAATATCTGCATTTTGCAAACTAGGCAAACAGGAAAATGATGTCACTGGCAAATGTGACAGAAAACATCCATCCAACCACCCATTCTTCCAGACATCCATGCAATTTTCTAATAACTTGCAGTATTTTTACAGGGATGCTGGAACACTGGAGCCTATCCTAGTAGTGGGTGTACGCTACAAATGGAAACATATTCTCAATAAAACAGTGGTCTATCGCTGAAAACATACTGCATGCAGACAGACAGGTAGCTTGGAGAATACCAGTTCACATACTGCATATCTTTGGGCAATGTGAGGAAAATGGGATACCTGGAGAAACTCACATGGATGCAAGAAGGACATGAAAACTCCACATTTATTTATTTATTTACATTTGTTTACCGGGAAATTCCAACTGGACACGCGTCCTTTTTCATTGGAGGCCCGGGGAGAAAAGCTCCACAGAACAATAAATGAGCAGCAGAGTACATGAAGAACAACTAAATAAATATACAATAGCAAATAATACACACTGCAGCAAACATTAGCTATACATACATGATGAAACATAGTAATGAACAAATATACCGATATCTAGCTAAAGGCTAGGAATAAAGGTAGGATGTATATATAGCTAGTACTAAGCTCAAACAGGTACTGTTCTAAACTCATATACCTAAATCTTATATACAAATATTGCACTAAACTCAAGCAGATATAAAGCAGAAGCTCCACACGAAGGTGGAACATGCTAGAAGAGCTAATGGGATGGAAGGGGAAGATAGAGGAGTAAGAGAGGAGACTGGGTGAGTAGTATAAGTGGTAGTGAGAGGAAGCTAGGTGTAAATCAGTTGGACATGTCAGCCAAACCCACCTGTAACTGAGTGACAGCAGTACTATTGGTAACAATTCAAAAAGTCAGAACCTGACACAGTGAGACCCAAAACACCAAGTCTGAATTGCTGAAAAATGGACTTGCATATGCTAAATTTGACATGGCCATTTCTCAGAATATTCCTTTTTCTTCAAGGTATGGTGATCTTGGAGTTGGAGTTCAAAGGGTGCAGTGGAGCTTGCCTGCCCTGCAAAATGGAAGTTTAAAGGAGAAAAAAATATCTTCAAGATTGGCTGTTTTCCTGTGTTTTCAGTCTTTTTTTCCCCTTTGGCTTCTCAGTACTCAGTATTTGAAGTGCAAACATTTCAATAGGGAGATGTACTACACACTACACCAGTGTATCATCCTCACAGAAATCAGTAAGATAAAGTAGAAACTTAGAAACGAAAGTATATTATAAAGACAAACTAAAAAATTAAAAGCCACTCACACAGTGTAATTAAACTACAAAAATTGCTACTAAAGCAGATAAAAATATTTATAATATTAATAAAAAAATATTTCAACCAAGTATTTAAAAGGCCAAGAGTCTTGGAATAGGTATGAAAATTACATAATTTCCTGTTTAAAATTTCAGTTGCAATTTTGTTATAACACTGTTTCATTTGTTGTAGGTGAGTAGCTTGTATGTTAATTAACACAGGCACTGCATATAGTTGGTATGAAAAAAGATGAGGCTTTATTTATTCTGGCATTGCCTGTTAGGAAGGATCTTGCTCTGTATAGGGTACCACGTTTCTGGTGTTTTTTATTCTACCTATATTACATGATGGTTGATGTGACACTGCCAGCCCAGCTATCTGAAATTTTGTAAATAATTCAATGTCATTTGTGAATAATGATATGATTTATACAGAGCTGTATGTTATGTACTGAGCTTCAAAAATGTAACCACAGCATACCTGCTGGAACATAGAAGACTAACTTGCAAAACTTCAAGAAAATAAGTTGAAATTAAGTGCTTTACAATGTGCTATAAAAGTTAGTTTCAGTGCAGCAAGGAGGCAGGATGTCTAACGCTAGAAGTTTTTTTCTATTGTCTTGGAGAAAAGTAGTTACTAGATTTAAAATGTAAAAAGTGTTTTATTGCTTTATGACTTCCTAGCAACTGCACAGTTCTGAGAGACATGTATTTATCACACAGAGATTTTTTATTTTATTTATTTATTTATTTTACATTTGTTGACCAGGCTAGTCTAACTGGATATATGTCCATTTTCAGTAGAGGCCCGGGGAGAAAAGCACCAAGCATAGGCAGTGACATATCATATATTACATGCAAAAAACAAACAGAATATAAAGTATTTTTTTTCTTGTTTACAGATGTACAGTCATTATGTTTATATCTAGTACAGTGGAGGATAGCACATTTAGAGTAAGAATACTCTTATAGAGTACTAAGAAGGAAATCTCGTTAAATACTAGTTAGACGTTAGCTTACTAGTTAACCCATGTAAATGTAATAGAACAACAGAGCAGAGAAGTATAAGGAGAGCAAGATGGGGATTGAGATATTAGTCAGGGTTAGAGCAGGTACATAGCCAGTGTGTATTAAGGAATTCTTTAAGGTATTTTTTGAAAAGCAGTGTGGAAGAAAGAGATGTGAGTTCCCTTGGAAGCAGGTTGCAGGTTTTTCCCGCTGTGTTAGTGAATAGTGAGTCCCCTGCCTGGTTGTTTGATTTAATAGTGGAAACTAGAAGCTTATTAGCTGAGCGTAGTGTTGCCAGATTTTTATATGGGATAATCAGATTAGTGAGGACTGGGGTATTCTTGGGGTGGTAAAGGATCTTTTGGGTGATGGTGTGTTGTTGATAAAGTAGGTGGTTCTGCAGTTCTAACCATCCTAGTTGTTTGAAGTTGTGACAGTGGTGGGTTCTAAAAGGGGTACCAGTGGCAAATCTGGCAATGTTGTTATAGCTGGTTGCAAGTTTGCTAAGGTTGCTTTTAGCTAGATTGGTATAAATGGCAGAAACATAGAACAGGGTAGAGATAAGGTGGGTCTGGGCAATAGTAGTTCTAGCTACCAGTGTAAGGAAGGGTTTGATTCTATAAAGGGAGCTTAGTTTTCTGTTGACAGATTTTATAGTAGTATTAATATGATCATCATAGCTAAGGTTGTGGTCTATTGCAATATAGTAAAAATTCTGTTAAGTTTCTGTTTAGCTTGGGAACTGAAGTCATGTGAAAAAAAGTGATGTCATCCAGGCTAACCCAGCAGTAAAATGTGATATTAATTTAAGAACTCTCTCAGAGAGAGACTGGACATTTTGTATTTTGTCTTGGACCTAGCAAGAACATCCATTCATCATCATCATCTGCACTTGTCTGTCTGTAAGTAAGATTTGGGGTATAACATCTCTGTTAGAGATAGAGAAGAATATAATAAAGATTAGTTTAGATGTTTTTTGTATTTATTTGCGACTGTCCTCCAATGCTGTTTTAAAATATTTCCTGTGATTTTGAACTCTGAATTAATTGTGTTTGTTTTCTAAGTATTGTCTTGTTCTTTTATTATTTATTATTAAATATATTTAAACCTATCTTTGTGGCTGATATTTGTGAGACATTTAAGCTCTTAGGATACTGGCATATGTATTTGGTGACACTGTACAGACCACTCCTAAATAGCCTTGCTCTTGGTTAAAACTGCAATTTGGATAATAGTAACATTACACAGTAAGCTAGGAACCCTTTGTAAGGGCCTTAAAGTAGCTGATAAAGAGCTGGCTGGTGGCAGTAACCTGTGCCAGCCTTTCCTAGATATGTGTAGGTGTGTGTGTGTTTGCATACCAATCAAATCTCAAATTGTGTGTGTGTCAGCTACTTGGGCAGGGACACAAAGCACTGGTTGGACAGAGAAGGTGCTGCAGGACTTAGCTTGGCCACTCAGCTGAGATCTCAAGCCTATAGCTGTGCAAGTGGGGGGTCTTATTGGGTATCTGGAGAAAAAGGGAGAAACCAGCCTGAGACTGACTCTGGTCTCTGTGTTATATTAAGGGAAATTGTACTTTACTGAGTGTGTACTTGTCATCCTCCCAGTGTGTACATCCCCTAGCTGTTGCCAGTGGTGAGGATTTAGGCTCCTTGATTATTGGGCCAGTGCAGGGGCATCAGTTGACTTTGAGGTTTTCATCAATAATTTACACCCAGGATTTTCTTGGCTTATTCTATCTTGGTATGGTTGGATAAGTTTATTGAGAAGCAGTTTTTGAGGTGAGATAGTTGCATGGGGTCATCATTGTCTGTTTCCAAGGGGGATATTATGGTGAGTGTAATACAGAAACTTCAGGTTCTAGAATTCGATGTGGACAAACTAATGCCTCTCCATATGTGGTGTGCTCAGGCCTTAGTTGGATTCATGGAATGATTAAGCCCTATGCTTTTTACGTATGGCATTCTTAACAACTAATCATTTTTTTCATATTTCAGAACATTTGTTCTTTTCTAAGGAATGCTTCCTTTATAACAAAATGAGTTTCCCCAAAAGTTGACAAAAAATCCCTTCTGCCACTGTCAATAACTTTTTCTACTCAAGGTAGGCCTTTATGTTTTGTTAATGGCTTATCTCAAACCATCTCTTTCTTTACTTATTACCTTGCATCCTGATCTCTAAATGTAAAATAAATAAATAAATAAAATAAATAAAATAAATAATGGAGCTTCTTTAATTAAGTTTAACACAGTGCTTACAGAAAGAGATGCCCTAGCTTTCCATAGCAAAATAGGCACTGAAATGATAGCTTTTTGGTACAATTTAAGTTCTGAGACACAATCATTAATACATGTCATATTCATTATACATCTGTTATCGAAACAGCCCCAAATACAAACTTTTACAACTTTTAACGAAACAGTCACCTGTCAATACACAAAAGGTATAATAATATTTACAGCTGGGTACTTTGCTCTGAAAGTCACCTTAGAAAAGCTAAACTTTTACAACTCTTAACAAAACAGTCTACTGTCAGCACACAACAGATATAATGCAGTTTACAGCTGGGTACTTACTGCTCTGAAAGTAACCTTAGAAAACGGATGATGTGTCAGACGTATTACCCATAAATCTTTGTGGCAAAAAAGATCAACATATGGCATAGGCTATGTCACTTTCATGTTGGTACATGAATAAACAAATCTTTGTTGGTTCTGTTTAAGCAGCTTTATTCTATACAAACACATTACTGTAGAGGCTTATTAACTATGACTAAGTAACATATACAAACTAACTACTGCGATCATACATGCTCACTCACTGGCTGCTTCTACAAAACGGCACTACAGATTGCATGTGTCTGGAATTTATATGTGCACGCACAGCCTCACATGCTTCTTAGCACACACACACACACACACACACACACACACACACACACACACACACACACACACACACACACACACACATTACACTCTAATCTACATCCTCCCTCTGAAAAATAGATCATGCAATTTGTCATAAAATTATTTCACATGCAGAAATCGCAGATAATCTAAAGACATGCATTATACAATACTTCATACACACACCATACACACACACACACACACACACACACACACACACACACACACACACACACACACATATATATATATATATATATATATATATATATATATATATATATATATATATATATATATATATACAGTCAAGTCCATGTTGCTCTGTATTTCACACTAGGCTTAGAAACTCATCCATATCATGTGACATAAAATTGGGAATCACATTTAGCAACTGGGAAAGTCTTTGCAAAATGGCTGACCCGTGGAATGTTTGAATTACAATCTGGAACATTATCAGACATTTGAACACATTCTGATCTGGAAACAATGTCTGACTTTGTTCTTTGATTTAGAGTTTGCATCACAGATACAATGTAATTGCAATGATCATTCTTGTACAGGAAGAATATGTATGTAATTCTTCCTATACTCCACACCCTAAGAGCTTACCAAATAGGATTTTGGCTCAGCACAGATACCTGCAGTATGTTCTATTCGATCACAACCTTTCATTGCCTGAATTAATACTGTCTCTCCTTCCTTCAATAAACGAAGTAATCTGCAAGATCTATCATAACTAGATTTCTGGCTGTTACACTTATTCAAAAATTGAGCCTTGATGGTTTTATTGTTCTTAGAGTTAGACTGTAACAAACTTGATGAAATGGTGTAGTTCTAGTTTGTCTGGAAAACAGTCTTTGAGCAGGTGAGCCAAGAATATCATCATGCGGTATGTTTCTGAGATTAAATAAATTCAAGAACACATTGGTATTGTCACAGTTTGACTTTACAAGTAATTGCTTTGCACTCTGTACTGCTCATTCAGCTAGACCATTGGATTGATGATATTCAGGACTACTAGTGACATGTACAAAGTCTCATTCACTTGCAAATTTCTGAAACAACTGGCTAGTATATTGAGTACCAATGTCAGAATAAATTTTGTGTGGGCTACCATGAACTGAGAAATTAAGTTTTAACTTTAAATTTGGTAGCAGATCAATCTCAGACCAACTTGAGTAAGAGTCTACCAAAACCAAGTAGTGTTGATTGTTCCACTCAAAACATATCAGTTGCTACAGTAGACCAAGGTAGTTCACCTATTGGATTTAGCTGAAGTGGTTCTCTTTGCAAATGCACTCTGGTACTATTACATACTGAATAAGAAGAAAGAACACTATCAATGTCTTTTGATAATGATGGCCAAAATACTAGCTTTCTTGCTCTTCTCTTAGTGGATAATTAACCGGGGTGACCACAATGCAATATTTGAATATATTTTTGCTGTAAGGAAACAGGAACAACAATTTTAGGACCTTTGAAAATAATGCCATCTTCCATCAACAATTTATCTCTGTAAGGAAAATATGATTGCACCTCAGCTGATACACTAGATTGCTTTGACAGCCATCTAACATTGATCTAGTGATTGAGTTTTTGTGAAATTTGATCTCCCACTCATCAAGTCTAGTGGGGGAAAAATTATGCACTGACATTACATCAAAGTGAAAAGTTTCAGCATTAAGCTGTTCTGTTGTATTTCTAGGCAATCTGGATAAGTTATCAGCCAGACAGAACCATTTACCTTTAGTGTAGACTACTTTAAAATTCTACTTTTGCAATTTGAGCATCATTCTTTGTAATCTCGCTGGAGCAGAATGCATAGGCTTCTTTAGAATGGTAACTAGAGGCTGATGATCTGTTTGAATTTGGATAGCTCCAACATAAATATAACTGAGAAACTTGGAACATGCAAAAGCAATTGCCAAAAGCTCTTTCTTAATTTGAGCATAGTGCACCTAAGTTTGAATAAGTGTCCTACATGCATAGGCTACTGGTCTGCCTTTTTGAAGAATAACTGCACCAAGACCAAAATTGTAGTATCACTGAAAAGAACAACTGGTTTATTCACATTATAGTACCTTAACTTAGGTGGGGTAGCACTTTTCTGCTTAAGGTCATCAAACACCTTCTGATGATGTTGCAACCAAGACCATAGAATATTTCTGCATGTTAACTCTCTCAAAGTTGCTGACAACTCACTCAAATCTGGTATAAACTTGCCTAAATAGTTGACCATGCCCAAAAAACACTGTAAACCTTGAACATTATCTGGTGCTGACATCTCTGTTATGTTGTGTTGGGTCTTAAGCCTGTACTTGTAAACAAATGGCCTACGTACGTAACTTCTGGAAGTCTGAATTTGCACTTCAGAGGATTGAGCTTCAAGTTTACTCACATGCTCTGTCTAGAACTTTCTTGAGGTTTCTGTCATGCTCTGCTTCGCCATTACATCCAACTAACAAATTGTCTACTATTATGGCACAAGGATAACCTGAAAATATTTGTTCCATTGCATGCTGAAAGACTTCACTTGCAGAATTTATTCCAAATGGCATCCTTAGGAATCTGTATCTGCCAAATAGAGTACCAAAAGTAGTTAGAAATGAGGATTTATAATCAAGCATTACTTGTCAAAATAAACTCTTTCCATTCAAAACAGAAAATACAGTAGCATTCAGTATTAGAGCTGCAACTTCCGTAACTGTGCACATTGGATGAAATGGCCTTTTAATGCCTTGTTCAAATCTCTAGGATCAATGCATATTCTGATTCCATCTCAGCCTTTCTTATGAGTGGCTGCCATGGATAACACCCATTCAACTGGTTCTGTGACTGGACAAGTCACACCTTGCTGCACCATCTTATCCAACTGAGCTTTGACTTTATTTTGCATTGCCATAGGAGCTGTTCTTGCTCGTCTGATTACTGCAGTGACCTCAGGATCCAACTTCATAGCATACACAACTGGAAGTTTGCCCAATTTGTCATTGAAAACATCAGGATACTCTGAGAAAATAGCTTTGGAAAAATGTAAACTTAGAACTGCACTCACATGATGGATGTCTTTAGCAAAAGAAAGCAGATTCATTCTCAAACTATCTTTGAGAGCTAGTAAAGATTGCACTGGTCATTGGACTTTGTAGAATAATAAGTTGTTAACAGTTCTCAGCCAAATAACATGAATGTATTACTAAACCTTCGGTTTGAATTTCTTCACCTCCATACGCAATGAGTCTCGTACTGCTGGTTACATTAAGTTGTTTGTTAGTTCTCACTTTTGCAAATGTGTCTGCCGATATAACATTGCACTTTGATCCACTGTCTACTTTGAGCTCTGTGGATTTCACATTGATCTGAACCATACAAAACACTTCACTCCTTGTTAACAAGTTTACAGTATCCTCTCTTTCTCCTAGTACTGATATACCATCCACATAAAATGCTGACTGTTTCGGCTCCACTTGATCAACTTGCTTTTTTGTACGACCTTTCTTTACAACCGAGTGAGGCTTATTTGATTTGCAAATGTTTTGGAAGTGGTTCCATTTTTTACACTTGTGGCATTGCTGACCATATGCTAAACACTTCTCTCTTTTAGACTCATGATTTGTACCACAATTGTGACAGTTAACAATAAAGCTAGACTTGGGTTTTGCTGACTCACGTTTTTGTTGCACTGAGCTGGCGGTGGAGCTTGCACTTTTCCTGGAACTCTCTGGAAAGCTTTGTACCTTCTTTGGAAACTCTGTGGCAGTCCTTTGCATAGGCCTGTTTCTGACTGCCACATGTTGCATACTATCTATGTTTGCTCTGGAGCTTACTAAAACCATGCTTTTGTCACTCACTAGCATATTTGTATGTCTTTATGTCACCTCATGGATCTGAAAAAGCTCTATGCTTTGCTTAATGTCAAATCACTGTCACGAGTAAAATCTTTCTCACTGCAGTGCTATTAATACCACACACAAGTCTGTCCTTTATCAGCTCATCTTTCAAATCCCCAGACTGACACCTTTTAGCTTTGTTTCTCAAGTCAGTTATATAAGCTGCAAATGTTTCCCCTGGTTTCTGGTTTCTTGTGTAAAACAAATGTCTCTCTAATTTAATGTTAGTCTGGGGGTTGCACATTTCTCTGAACTTACATTTCAAACACTCAGGGTCTTAACTTGAATTAGCTTGCACAACAATATTTCAGTCTGCACCTTCACCTTTATACACTTCTGGTGTTTATACAAATGAATGCTCTCTTTCTATCGCCTCAGATCCTGCTAGATTTGCCAAAGTGAATGCCTTGGCACGTGCATTTTTATCTGCATAAGCTGCTTGTATGAAAATATCATATCTTGTTCAAATATTCTCCAGTTCTCTGCAATATTCTGATCAAATACAAGTGGCTGAGGTTTTTGAAATCCATCTGCCATATTAACACATATCAGCGAAGGGTCTTGCAAATACATACGAACACAAACACACATGCCCACACACACACACACACACACACACACACACACACCTGTGCATAAGTAACTGGCGTAAACACGATTTGTTCACTGTTTTTTCTCTCTTTAAGCTTATTGGAATTGTGCGAATGAACAACCTGGTAGTACTTTCAGATAACTGGACTTTGTGAAATAAACTTCTTGAGATTCTCAGTGCTTTATTGCACTTTGTGAAATAGCTTTTCAGATTTCTCAGTGTTTTATTGTGCATTGCTAAATAGCTTTAGAGATATCTCAATGCTTTATTGTGCTTTGTGAAATAACTTTTTAGAGCTATCAATGCTTTACAAAACTCTGCGGAATAATTTTTCAAACTTTTCAATGCTTTACTTAGCTTTGCAGAATAATTTCTCAGACACTGCAATGCTTTAAGGAATCTTCAATAGGTAAAGGCAGAAATGCTAAAATCATCTTTTTCAAAATTGATAAAGACAAAAATGCTGAAGTCATTGATCATCACTCGCTATGCTTGCGGAATTGGTAAAGGCAGAAATGCTAAAGTAATCACTTAGAACTTTATCGATAAAGGCAGAAATGCTACAGTCATTCACCATCAATTGTTAAAGTCATCACTGTAAGAAACATTCCAGAACTTTATGATGCAATTGAGCAATTCACGGGCACTGCAGTACTCTTGTAATCTCTTGTATGCAAGATACATATCAAGCAACTGTACAATGTGAAAAAAAAAAACTTTTGTTGCCCAAATTCAATGGGCAGGATTCACGAAGCCTCCGTGTAAGAGTTACAAGGCTTACACGGAGGCTGCAGTTAACTGGTGTGAAGTCAGCATGCCATGCATATGCATGAGGGCATGCTGACTCACACCTAAGGCTAACACGGTCCGTGTAAGACTGTAGGGGGCGTGTCCGTAGGGCGAGCCCTGCAAACAGACATGCCCCCAGAAGAGTAAAATTCCCGAAAGTAAACCCCCACGACAGCGTCCGTGTAAATGTCAATAGACACAACACAACACATGCCCCCACAGACTATTAACATAAAATGTAAAAATGAACATGTTATATTTTTTTTATAAGTTTTAAAGATGTTTGACCGTGAGTGCACTCATTTGCGTGGGCGTGCCCATCGCTTAGCCACAGTTAGCAGTCAGTGGAAAAGCATATAAGAACTAAATATGCAAAGTAAGCCAAGAAGCAATAGTGTAGCGGTAGAGACGTTGGCTGAAGAGGAGGCAGTCATGGTTTGAGCCCCCACAACATCAATTTTTATTTTTAGTGAAGTAAGCACGAAACAATTCCCTGACATAAATGTACATATATAAAATTATTTTTATGTAAAATGTAATGAAATGGGCCATGTATTATGAAGAAATGTGTGAAAAAAAAAGAACAAATGTCAGAAGTGCCCATAGTTGAGCTACACTCTAACATGCTGAGTATAACTGCCCGTAGGTGAGCAGTGGTTTAACAGGAGTAAAATGAGTGCCCGTAGGTGAGCAGTGATTTAACAGGTGTAAAATGAGTGCCCGGGGTTGAGCAGAGTTCTAACACGCTGAAACTGTGTGCCCGTAGCTGAGCTGAGCATAATATGCGTGCTGACAGCGAAACGGCGAGTAAGCCAGCGTAATCCGTTTGCGCGGAGCTGCGCACTGCGCCAACAAGCTAACTGACGGGCAACGTTGAGCAAGCTGTATCAAAACTGCCTTTACACCGACACACCTCCTAGCCTGTGTAGACAGTCATAAAATATAAAAAGCAATGGCCAGGCTCGAACTCAGGATGCCATGCACCATAGTCAAAATACTGAACCACTAAGCCATGACAGTTGCTCTTAGAAATGCAGTAATAGCATATATATATATATATAGGAATGAATGGAAAGAGAAGCATGACAAAGCAGGTTTTGTGAAGCTGATACAATTCCAAAATGGCCAATCACAGATAAGTGGGGGAAAAACGGCATATATAAGCCCCATAGTCGGGAATACACAGCATAACTGATTGTGGAACCGATTTGCAGTCAGGATGGCAGGTGTAGGAAAGGGTAGTTGCTTCCGAGCACAGAGGTGGGGCATTGAGGAGTCCAAATATATGGTTTGGCTCCTCATCCATGATCATGAGGCCCAACTCATGCAGGGCCAGGTCCTGTGGGGAGCATATAGGGCTGAGAAGTGGGACTGGTTGGCACATGATTGCACCAGTGCCACAGGAATACCAAGGACTGGTGAACAGGTCCGTCACCACCATGCGGACCTGAAGAGACGGAAGCAGGACCAACTGAACCATTGGATCCAGGAGGCCCGGCAAATGCCCAACGCCCCACTACTGAGTAAGTTACATGTAATTATTTATGTAAGAAATTAACCTAGCTAATATTATGGAGATGTGTTTTCCAATATTACTTCATTTATATTACAGCTGCCGGTGTCCGTTCCATGAATCGTCGAGCCTATGCCGATAGGCTTGTGTGGTTGCGCCACCAGGCAGGTTAGTAATTCTCTCCCTGTAACTGTAAAAAAATATAAGTATGACAGCTTGCAAAAGAGTGCAGTGTAGTCACTTATTAATAAAAAGTGCAAGCAACAGTGTAAGAGAGATTCTGCTAGTACTGTGTGATTACATAAATGTGATGCAGCCTGTAATCCAAAAATAAAAATGAAACAAGTCTGAAATAAAGATGATCCACCTGTAATATAATAGTACATAACCTGCAGCAGGCTGAAAAGTACAGCTACACAAGCTGAGTAAAACACATGTGTGAAATATATCCCCGTTTAAATTCTGAAACATGACACAAGTGAGACTGTTGGAAAGGATTGTTATAACTAAGTAAAACATGTCAGTAAAGCCTAGAATTAAGTACCGTCCTGAATTGTAAAAATAAAACAAGTGAGAGAGCGTGAGAAAGAGGTATGAATCCACCAATAAAGTAGTAATAACTCCTGAATAAAGTATACTGCAGTCAGTACAGAATGAAATGAATGTGACAGGCACAACCAAACAGCAAAATATATGGAAAAAGGTACTGAAGCTGGAATGTGTGTCCCAAAATCTGGATATGTTGCTTTCAGTTTGCAATATGCAGATAGTATGGTTGTATGAAATAGCAAACATCCACAGTTGTCTAGAGCCATATAAAACAAATGTAGCAGGATGATGTAGCTGAACAGAGCCAGATATGAATGTGTATGAATAAAAATGAAATGTATATTGATGTAGCAGTAACATTCCTATCACCAACATGCATAAGTTTACACATAGAAAACTGTAGTCAGACCTGTAGTGTGTATATACCTGCAGCTAGTAGAAATGTACAGCATATGCATAGGTATTTGAAGTTGCTAATGAAATATTTCTTCACCCTACCCTATAACCACAAATAATCCATTCCACGTGAAATGGGTATGTGTATTCACAATTAACTCCCCTGGACAATTGTCCTGTTGGTTCATACATATTTGCATGTACGTTGATGCATGTGCCCTGTTCATACATCCAAACCTCATGGCCTGTTGACATCACTCAACCCTGCATGTTGTTGGAACGTGTATTGTTGTTCAAATTATGCATGTGTTATGCTTGCTGTCCAACGGCTTGAATTTATGGGTGTTTGGTTAATGGGAATACTAATGCATGCTGTTACAACTAATTGTGAATGGTATTGCACGTTACTAACCCAAACTGTCACTAATTAATGCAAAACATAGGATGACAGGGAAGACGGGTTTCAGCGGACCCACCTCTCCCACCTCAGCTGGCGAGTGCACCTGGCAGTAGTGCCCAGGCCGGAGCCTCCTCCGGTGGCCCTGTGCCACCTGCGGGTGGAAGCGCTGCAGGGGATGGGGCAAGTCCCCCCTCTGCAAGCGTGGCCGGAGGAGAACATCCACTCACCCTCCATAGTGTCCAGACTGTGGTGCGTAGGGAGATCCGGCACGCTGTGCTTGGGCCCCTACGCCAGCTTGAGGCATGGGTGGCACAATTCATGGGTGTGCCTGCTGCCCATCCTACACAGCCCCCAGCACAGCCCCATCCTGGGAAGTGAAGGCACAGTGGCAACTGCCCATGGGTGGGGATCTCAGTTCCACTGTTGCCATCTGTGGGCTCATGGGCTCGAGATATCCAAACATCCATCCTTGTCAATTGTGTAACCCCCCCACACGTGTCATACACCACCCCTGTATGAGTCTTGCTTGTCTTGTCTGTTAACCTCCCCTACCTACCCCCCAGCTATACCGACTTCCTGTACCTGACATACCACTCTCACCTGAAAAAAAAAAGGGCACTCTGTACCCACAAAAAAATTACGCCCCATACATAGCTGCCCATTTTGCACACATGTCTGCTGGACATGTAAACTGGCAATTACAATTGGCTGTACAACAAATATTATTGTTGTCCTCACACCTCTCTCAGGGTTGGAAGGTTTCAAATTTCACACCAAATTACAAACATATGCACAGCTGTTGCTGATGAAGAAATGGGCAGCTATGGGCCTTTCCTATATCCCTCCTGCAAAACCTGAGCTTGTTTTCCTACTGTCCTACCCTCTTTGTGCCCCCTTTTTCACCACTTTCCTATCTCCCCATTTTCTTTTCTTTAAAAGAAAATAGTGTGGGTGTGTGCGAGAGTAAGCACTTTTAAGCAGTAGTAAGCGGGTGTGCGCTTCTGTGCGCTTAGCTAAGCATGTGTGCGCGAAGCTAAGCGACAGTGCACATGCGTGAGCTCCACGCAAACCAGCGCTAACCCGCTTACAACTGCTTAAAAGTGCCTTAGTCACTGAATGACAAGGCCTGTAGTTTTCTCAGCAGCAAAATAAAATACCTCCATCAGTCTCGAACCCAGGACCTTGGAAACACTAGTCTGCATGACTTACCACTAAGCCATGACTGCTATACAAGAACATTATGCTGAAAGAAATAGGTTCATAGGTTCATAGGTTCATACTAGGCTATCTGCCCGAGGGCATTTACAAGCCTAGCCCATCGTTTTGTGGCTTACGCCACCCCTTTAGTATGGGGAACTATACCCATTATTTTGCTGTGCCTCTGTCGAGCAGTGACACTGAGGTAATCCCTGGGGTATATCTGCGATCTCCCATCCATTGGTCAAGATTTCTCTTGAACAAGGCCAGCGAGTGCTCTGCCTCACATGTACGGGATTTTGTTCCACAGCATAGGGAGTCTTTGGGTGATGAATCTATCCCTCCAGCATGTCCTATTAATAGCCGTGTCAAGGTTTAAGTCTCCGCCCTTGTGGCTCTGATGGATCTAGATTTTTGAGGTGAAGCATATTCATCAAATCTGGGTTTGACATGGCCTTGTATGTTAGGCAAAGGTCACCTCTGAGCAAGCGGTAGCGACTGAATAGAGCTGGAGTTCTTTCAGTCGGGCAGCATAGGACAGATTTTTGAGACCCTTTATCCTTTTGGTGAGGAACTTTGTGACCTCTCCAGCTGCTGCAAGTGTCGGGTCAGATACATTCGAATGGGGCATTGTACTCAATCATTGGTCTGATGAGTGATGAGTAAAGGAGACTATGACCTCCCTTGATCTAGATGAGAATCCTTCATGATAAGGTGGGCAATGTAGAAGGTCTTCCTAACTACTTTAGCTACATGTGTGTCGAATGACAGACTACTATCAACCTGGGTCCCCAGGTCCCTGATAACTTCTTCTGTGCTCAGTGGATTGCCACCTATTTGGTAGCTAGGGGTAACCTTGTTTTTTCCCGAAGGTATGACTATGCATTTTTGGCATTTAACTTTAGGCCGTGGCTCTGGCACCAGTTATCCGTTTCTGTGAGACTCTTCTGAAGGATATCTGTGTCAGATGTGTTTTCTACTATGGCGCCCAGTTTGCAGTCATCTGCAAACTTTGTCAGCCATAACCCTCCTGTGTTTGCTTGTACTTGGAAAAGTAGATGCCAAACAAGAGTGGGCCAGGGACTGAGCCCTGTGGGACTCCACTTGTGACAGGCTTTGAGTCTGACATGGCGCCAGCAACTCTGACCCTGTGGGTTCTGTCACTCAGCCAGTTTGCAACCCATCTTGTGATGTATGGGTTGACATTTAAGCTGATGAGTTTTTCAATGATACCCGAGTGGGGTATTGTATCGAAGGCCTTAGCCAGATCGAGGTAGGCTGTATGGACTGCCTTTCCCTCATCAATGGCTTTGGTGACTGTTTCGAAAAAGTCAACCAAGTTTAAAAGGCATGATCTGCCTTTGACAAAGCCAAACTGGGTTGGATCCAAAGTCTGCAAATTCCCTATGTCTTTATTTATGAGGTCCATTATGATCCTCTCCATGGCTTTGCAGATAAGGCTTGTCAAGCTAATGGGCCGGTAATTTCCAGGGTCGGTGGAGGCACCGCCTTTGTGAAGTGGTACCACAGTTGCAGTGCGCCACTCCCTGGGTACGTATCCAGAGGTAAGACTTTGATTAAACAGCTGTCCTAGCTGTGGGTTTAATTCCTCATTGAGTTCATGGAGCACACAGCCAAATATATCATAAAATAGTAGGAATTAATGTAAAGGGAATATAGCAAGTCTAGTACACAAAGCATGTCATGTATATTTACTGTAAAATCTAGTAGATTTGTAAAATAGTACTGTGTGATGAGAAACAGCCATGCTAGTTGGTAGCTACTAGGTAATAATGTCACAGTAGCATCTGGCAAGCCACACACATACTCAGAGCAGAATAAACACTGCCATAGTTGAATAGCTAAGAGATCAGACATAGCAACTGTGACTGAGTTACAGGGATGTCCCTGATGTGAAAACAAATGTCAACTGTGCCCCACTGACACCCTGTCAAATGTACTAACAGTAGGCAGAAAGGTGTAACTACACATGCAATGGCAACTATGAATGACTGAAGGTATGCACCACTTGCACGTCACAAATGGTGTACTAATACATATGCTCAAAATAACCCACAGTCACAACTGCAGAATATCAGAACATTTCATTGGAGTATCCCACTGATATGTACCATTCCATGAGGCTGATAAAAGATGCACCTGAAAGTATCTGAGGCCTGCTCAGCAGCATGATCAAATACCCTTGTAAGTGTCAAGGCCCACACCATTGCCAGACCACACTGCATGCAGTAACACCCTACCACAACAAACACATAGGGAATTGCTACCCAAACAGATTTAGCAAGCATTACAAGCTGTGAATGTAAATGGAAAATAGGAAAGCCATAGCAACACATTACAGGAAAGACACCTAGCAGGCATACAAGGAGTGAATGTAAAGGCCAAATATTGAAGCCATAGCAACAGATTGCAAGAGCCACTGCTATATACCAGTTACACCACAATCCCCACAGGAAAGCACACACACCCATATACACAGTATTACTAGTCATAGGTGTCAGTTTACATACACACGGAGAACAGGACACTGGAGGAAGGAATACTCAGCTTACAGAACAACATGCATTGCAGTGTCTACAACACAGCCTGAAATATGAGAGACATACCAACCCTTACACTCACAGAACAGTGTCCACAGCAAACCAGCATGGTCCCCACCCTGATAATCTGAAAGGGCTATGCCTACCTAACAGATCTTTTTATAGCACTGTCCTGGAATCACAGTGAGAACTGCAATCACTACACAACAGGCTGCATGCAATTAGTAAATGCTGGCTAACAATTGGTGCAGAGGCCATCACATGGACATGTGCAGATACCTACAAAAGCATCCTGTACTCCCAGTCCACACATGCAATACTTTAATTGCACCCTCTGGAGGTAGAGACAGGGAGAGAGAGAAAGAGAAAGAGAAATAAATAAAAAAAACAGTAACAACAAAACAAAGAGGCTGACAGCAGGCCAGGTAACTGCAAGCCTACGCAAACAGCTGCAACAATCACAGGTAATGTAAAGTACTACTATAATAGTCTACATACTGTGAACCCACCAGATGTGCTATTGGTCTGTATCTATGTATATGAAGATGTGCATAGGGCCGGGGACATACTGCAACTGTCACTGAAGGCTCAACATACATATGTATGTGAAGGTAGCTATGTGCACATAGCAATGTAGGTTGTAGTGCAATGTACAAGTAGGTTGTTGGATGGATGTTCATCAGTACGTTACTGTGTGTATACATATGTGGAATTAAAAAGGAGTATATATATATATATATATATATATATATATATATATATATATATCTGTCATGTGTATACGTATGTATATCGACATATGTATGTATATATATATATATATATATATATATATATATATATATATATATATATATATATATATATATAATATGCATATGTGTATACATAGATAGAGAGGGATGTAGAAATACATAGACATATATAGTTTCACAGTGTCATAGTTTAGTACTAGGCTATCTGCAGACAGTGTATAGAATAGATTTAGAAAATTGCGCCTCTGTATAGTAGTGACACAGTGAAGACCCCCATACATAATAGCATTAGTTTACTGTGCCTCTGTCTAGTAGTGACACAGAGATGACCCCTGGTGTAAACCTATGATCTCCCATCCACTCGTCAAGAATTCACATGAAGAGTGTCAGTGAGGGACTGTACCTAACATGAACTGGGATCCTGTTCCACAGTATGGGAAGCCTCTGACTTATGGATCTATCCCTACAGCATGTCCTATTCATATGTGTGCTGAGGTTTAAATCTGTAGCGGTTGTGGTTCTGATGGATTTGGATTGTATGAGGTGGAATATGTCCATCAATACCTGATTGGACATGGCCTTGTACGTCAGGCACAGATCACCCCTAAGTAGGCGGTATGCTATGGAATAGAGCATGAGTTTCTTTAGTCTGGTAGCATTTGAAAGTTGTTGGAGACCCTTGATCCTCCTGGTGATGTACTTATGGGGTCCCCCTGGCTGTTGCAAGTGCCAGGTGAGGTACATATCAAATGGGGCATAGTACACAGTCATGGGCCTGATAAGGGAGGAGTATAGGGGTACAATGACCTATTTTGATCTGGATGTGACTCCCTTCATGATAAGGTTGGCAAAGTAGGAATTCTATCCAACCACTTTGGCAATGTGGGTGTCAACTGAGAGGTCAGTATCGATTAGTGTCCCCAGGTCTCTGATTACATTGTCTGTACTCAGTGGGTTACTGTCTATGTGATAATATGTGTTTACCTTGTCCGTCTGAAAGGGTATGACTATACATTATTTGGCATGCAGTTTAAGGCCATGACTCCGGCACCAGTTGTCGGTTTCCATGAGGCCTTTCTGTAGGATGTATGTGTCAGCTGGTGTATCGACTATGGTGCCTAGTATGCAGTCATCTTTGAACATTGTCAGCCACTACCCTCCCATGTTTGCATCCACATCTGAGAAATAAATGCTGAACATGAGCGGTCCCAGGACAGAGCCCTGTGGGACACCACTTTTGACTAGCTCTGAGTCTGACATGGCACCAGTGAGTTTGACTGTAGGGTTTCTATCTGTTAGCCGGTTTGCAACCCATCTTGTGACATATGGATTTACATTTAAGCTGTTGATCATGTCTATGATGCCAGAGTGGGGTATTGTGTCGAAAGCCGTAGGCAAGTCCAGGTAGGCTGTATGGACCACTGTGCCCTCGTTAATGGCTCTAGTGACTGATTTGAAAAGGTCAACCAGGTTCATAAGGCAGGATCTGCCCTCTACAAAGCCGAACTGGGTGAGATCAAGTGTCTGTAAGTCCCCAATGTCTCTGTGTATGAGTTCCATAATGATTCTTTCCATAGCATTGCAGACCGTGCTGGTTAAGCTTATGGGGCGGTAGTTACCAGGGTCTGTAGAGGTGCCTCCTTTGTGGAGTGGGACTACGGTTGCTGTATGCCAGTGTCCAGGTACATATGCTGTAGTAAGGCTATGGTTGAATAGCATTTTATGTGCGTGTTTAGCTCCTCTTGGAGTTCACATAGCATGCAACCTGCGATACCGTCGGGTCCCATTGATGCTGTGTTTACAGCTTTGCTGAGGGCAGTTCTCAGCTGGACATCTGAGATGACAGGGAGGTTACAGTCAGCTGGGATAAGTAATTCCTCATGTGGGGGTGAGGGAGGGGAGAAATCTGCACTGAACCTGTTTGCCAGAATGTTGGCAATATCTGTGTGTTCAGTGTAGCTTTTGTCACTGTGAACTAGCTCTGAACATATCTGAGGGTTTCCACCCAGGTGTCTAACATAGCAGAAGAAGGCCTTGTGGTTATCTGTAGTGTCCATAGCGATTTCCCTCTCATTGTTGGCCTTGCATGTTTGTATGACAGAATGTATCTGTCTACTAGTGCTGATCAGAGATGCCTTATCTTTACGGAATTCTGCTCTGCCGTGCAGTAGCTACCTTCTGTTGTTATACAATTTGTTCATGGTTGGGGTCCACCAGACAGGACGCCTGCCCTTGGTGGAGAGGGCCTTGGTTTTATTTGGGATTGCATGATCCATGCATTCTTGGAGATGTCTGTAGAAAGCATTTGTGAAGGAGTCTGCATTGTGGGATGTGGTTTCCACTGGCCCAGTGGGCTTAAAGGATACCAACTCAGTTTTAAGAAGTGTAAAGTCAGCATGTGAGAGGTTTCCCACTGCAGTCTTTTGTGCTGTGGGGGAGGTGGGATATGTATATCCAGGGTGATTAGTCTGTGGTCAGATGTGACTAGTGAGGGGTATACTTCCGGTGTGTAGCACATTGTCCCCATGTTTGTGATGATCAGGTCTAGTATATTATCTCCCCTTGTGGGAGAGGTGACTAGCTGTTCCATTGCATTTGACTCAGTGAATTCCGGGAACCTTTGGGCTAGGGTGTTTGGGCTAGAATAATGCAACCAGTGTATGTTAGGGTAGTTGAAGTCTCACAATATTTTGATGTGTGGTGGGACATTCATATCCTCCAATGTCTTCAGGAAGGCTGACTGTGGTTCCTGAGATTGGGAGGGTGGTCTGTAACATGCAATCAGTTGTATAGCAGGTTTGCCTATGGTTATTTGCACCTGGATGGTCTCTGATGCTTCATGTGTTGCCACTAACCTGGAGGTGTGGGTGTCCTTCATGAATATGGACACTCCCCCTCCCTTTTTGTTTTGGCCCGAGTTCTGGGGCCAAAAAGCATGATACGAGGTATAGCCTGGTACCGCTGGTGTGCTCTCAAGAGCCTTGAACCAGGTTTCACTTACTGCACAGACATCGAGATTGGTAGAATATGTACATACAGATATATGTAATACACACATACATATATAGATATATGTAGATACATATACATATACAGATAGATCTGACTGACGACAGATATGTCTGTATATGACTATCTCTCTCTCTCTCTGTCCCACCCCCTCTCACTCTCACTCTCCCACTGTCTCTCTCTCACTCTCTCCCCACATCTATATGTATATATCTACATCTATATATACATATTATATAGATATATACAAACATATATATATATATATATATATATATATACAGATATAAATATATCAATATATATATATATATATATATATATACACACATATATATATATATATATATATATATATATATATATATATATATATATATATATATATATATATATATATATATATATATAGATAGATATACTGTGCGAGGCACATGTGTGCAGATGTATTGCAACAGGTGCCTGGTGTCAAAGGCATGGAGTGAACACCAGTGTGGATACTGGAGTACTATACCCCATTCAAAAACACTGACACCAGTAACCACCACATATGTGCATGCCTGCCCATCACTGCATGTGTCAGGGGGGAACAGGGGCAACAAGTGTACAATAGGCTCCCCATTGATATACACAGTAGCACACTAGTCCTGTAATACCTGTACATGGAATGTGTCAGCGGACATGGTGTGTCAGCTATGGACATGTAGGTCACTGTACCCCTCTACACCCCACAATGTCCTACACGGTATGTACCTCCCATGACAGCTACAGATATGGAGAAGGACACAGACATATGCAAGTAACTGTGTCAATGCACTCAAACACAATACCTATGCAGAGTGACTGACAAGACCACAGAGCGCACACAGACTACCTACATAGAGGTTACCACTGCTGGATATACATAGTCTGGTCACACCCATGACAGTTGTCTAACAACCATGGTAACACCTCCAACATCCACAACACAAATTACCTATGTCTGTCGTCCTTGTCACTGCAGTATAGAGCACATGGTGGAGGTACAGGACCCTACCCACAGATACAACATACCCTGTAGTAAACCACACAGAATTAAGAAGCAAGGCTCCCCATGAGTAGATGTCAGACATACCCCTGCTGAATGTTATGCAGCTAGGTAATATGCCATATGAGTCACCCTGTGTAACTGTTTGTAAGGAGCAGGTACGATCATAACACATGTGTCACAAGGGGCAGGGTAGCATAACAGTATGCTGCTGTAGGCCCAGGGCCAAATGCACACTACCTACCTAAGACACAATGCACACCCATGAACACATTTCAAATGAAATATGTCAGGTGGAATGAGTGTGCCAGTGACTGGGTGCATGTTGTGTACTGGTGTGATTGCTCACCATGACTGTCTGTCTGTCATGGTAATGTGTGTCCTTGGTGTGAGGCCAGAGACAGATGTGTGAGGTATTGTGATCAACACATACTACATTGCCATATGTTGTGCTGTGTTACCCTGTATGTCACTGTGGTGTAAGTAGGGTTATGGCAAGTAAGAGTAGTGTGCATTACCAGTGAAATATGTAACGTGCATTGTGTGCAGTGCATGGGCTAATAATGTTCCCCATACAGTACCTTGATACAATTCCCCAGTGTGAGGTTGTGCATTGTGCCTGAACCAGTGTGCTGACTGCTGCAGTATACTAGTCTGTCGTATGGAGTGTGCCAAGTACTGTTGCACAGTTGTCAGATGAGCACTGATATCTGGTCATTTACATGTGTATCCCCCAATAGACAGACAGATGCTATATATGGGGGTTAAGTTATATCACTACAGTCGAGTATTATGTGTATTATGTGTGCCATAGTTTGCTGACATATATTGCTGACATATTTTCCTTCTCCTTTTCAGGGCTATGGTTCACCAGCGGAACCCTGTGTACTCTGCTGCAGAGGAGGAAGAGGTACACCAGAGCCTGGTGCGGGATTTCGCAGTACCCTTTTCCCGCACCAGCCAGAACCAACAGGAGAGGGCTGCACTGTGGCAAGACCTGGTCAGTCGGGTAAATGACATAGGCACACATAACCGGACATATGAGCAGGTACGACATCACTGCAGTGATTTAATTAGAAATGTCCGTCAGCGTGCATCAGATATCCAGAGGCAGCAGCTTGCCACAGGTGGTGGGGTCTCTAGACATCCCCCCCTCACCAGACTGGAGGGACTACTCCTAAGTGTTGTGGCTCCAGCCCAACAGCAACAGCAGCAGCATACATGTGTAATGATGGAGGCTGGAGCCACACAGCAGCAGGACACAGAGCATGCAGGTAACATGCCATGTGTATAGTTGACCATTCTGTACACTGTTAGGTTATGCATGTCTAAGGTGTGTATACATTTTGTAGCTGTAATCTTGGTAATTATTGTGCAAGAGTGATATTCTCAATATCAGCAGTACACCTGTGGAAGCTAATTGTTGCACTACTGAACTGTATCATGCCCACAGTATCAATGGCACAGTTGTGCCCACTGACAATAAATGTCTCTTTTCTGCAGGTCCCTCAGGTGTAACAGCAAGGCAGCCTATCCATGCTGATGAGTGTGTAATACCATTACCTTCAATACTCCTGATACTAACAGTAATAATAGACTGAAGCAGTAGTGCTATGTGTTTGATTGCAGGTGTGTTTGTGTCTGTGTGTAGATATCTCATATACTGAGGTGTGTGCATGTGTGCATGTGTGCATGGGTGCATGTGCACATGTGTGCATGTGTGCATGTGTGCACGTGCCCATGTGTGCATGTGCCCATGTGTGCATGTGTGCATCTGTGCATGTGTGCATGTGCCCATGTGTGCATGTGTGCATGTGCGCATGTGTGCATGTGCCCATGTGTGCATGTGTGCATGTGTGCATGTGTGTATCAGTGGTGACATTGTGTACACATCGTAAACTGTGTTTCCTGTCTTACTCCCACAGGTTCTGGTGCTGCTCTGGTGTTGTGCAGCAGGGAACCTGAATCAGCTGCTGTGGATAGTGATAATGATGATACCTGTGTAATGGCACAGGTAGGTGTGCCAGGGTCCGTCATTGGTCAGCCAATTGACACTACACAGCTGTCGACCCCATCAATGTGCACAGTCATCCTGCCAATACATCCTTTGTCACCAATGTCCCTAGGTGATGGACAGGATACAGTGGGCATTTACCAGGGTAATGTGGTATCGGTGGCTCATGCATCCCCACATAGCAGCCATGGCTAGGGTCCTGACATGGTACCACACATGCAGATGTCCAGGGGTTCTCGTGGGAGCATCCGTGGGTGTACCGCCCCTGTCAGACGTGCCCACAGAGGTCTTTCAACCTCAGCTATGTTTCGGGCTGTAATGTAGGCACAGTCACGTATGGAACGGTACACCAGACAGGGTCTGAGGGAGCTGAGAGCATGTCGCACAGCTATGAGTGACAGTATGCGTGATGTTGCGGCTGCCATCTGTAACTTCACTGAGGTCATTGAAAGACGTTGGGGGGACACATTAGATCTGTTCCACAACTACATATCCATGAGCTAGGGCAATGGTGGATGGTTGAGCCATCGACGTGGCCGTATGCCAGCAACAGCAGCAGCTGGCAGCCGTCGCGGATGACAACAGGCCCGCGGCCGCTCACATAGTGCCAGCAGCAGCCCCAGCAATGCTGGGTCTGTGCTGTCATCAGACCGCCCCAGGAGACCACGTGCACATGGCGCTGGACAGTCCCAACAGGGACCTGTCTCCAGTCACCAACCACCTGCTTCTGATGACAGTACTTAGTCTGGCTTAGTACCTGATATGGTTCGTAGCACCCCTGCCAGGCACAGGTACCGTGTCCGTGGCCACAGACAGTGATCTAAATGACCTGGCAGGTACAGTCAGTGGCTGTCCACAAACACCTGTATATGACAGCCATGAGGTGGGACTGTGTGCATCCATACACACATGCAAAGTGATAACACCTAGGGCTACCACATACACGCACACACTGCATCAACATTGCCCCATCTTGTACTGCTGTCCCTCATCAACACACACACACACAGACATGTCAATTGGTTGTATCAATGGCAGACTCAGGCATACCAGGTACACACCCTATGCATATGATGAAACTGTGCCACCTTCTGCAATCTGTTAAATTGGTGCAGGAACAGGTTAACATGGTGCTGATGCACAGGATGACTACATAGAAGTGTTGTAATAGTATGATGTTGACAACAGTACAGTGTAATGATATCATTGTGGGTATATACCAGCATGCTTGATGCAGTTACAGTATGAATGTTATTGTATTGTTTTGGACACCCATAGTAATTACCACAGTGTACTGTCTGCACATCTTTGCATACTGGTGGTGAGGCTGTCAAGGGATGGCCACCTACATAGGTAGCACAGGGGATACGACAATGTACATATTGATACTCAATGATGGTTATGTCAACTGCGAATTGCATGCTGTCCACACTCGACTCTGCAATGAGGATGTTTGAGGATGTTGATATCTGTGTAGTACTACACAACAGGTTCAAGGCTCACAAGAGCACACTAGCACTACAAGGTCACACCTCATACCATGCATGACAGCACCAAAACACAGAACTAACTATGACAGGAGGGAGAGTCTCCATACATGTCAAGGATACTGTGGTGCCAGGACAGGTAGCATACATCATACTAAGTCTGGAACTGCTGAGTGAGGGCTCAGTGTCTTTTATTTGACATGTGTATTATTACAGGTATGAGCACTTGGGTATCAGGCCAGTTATTCAACATTACGAAGGTACGTGGTCTATACACTTGTGGGGGGTGTGGCTGGACCCAGCCCGTCTGACCTGTGAATGTCTGAGTACAGGCTTATAGTGCCTGCATATATGCACTGTTACCTACTGGAAGTCGTACACCTTGTTTGTTGTAGCATAGTCTACATACAGGCCTGCTGACTGTAGCTTTGTTTGTATGCATGTTTGCTTGTTATGTTCCTGAATCAGTGATTCCACCTGAAGTGCTGAGATGCCCGTCGGGCACTATGATCCACCACATAACACAAGCATACCGGTCACTCCAAGGCATGTAGAAGTATGACTCAGTCATTGTCTGTGCCAGTGTGTATGACCTCTGATGCACCTCCCTGGACTACATGTTAGGGGACATAGAGGGTCTGTCTGAGCTTGTGGCACAGGCTGGTATGACCCTGACCTTGAGTAGCATCTTGCCCTCACCAAGAATGCTGCCACAATATGTAGACAGGATGATCAGTTTCTGCAATTAACGTATGTTTCGGTGACATTCAAAGGGGATCCAATGCCTATCAGTGTGGGATTACATGCTGGACAAGCCACATTGCTTTGCTTGGGACAGCTTGCACCTGTCACCCATGGGCCATTGTATATTGGCAGAGGCTGTTGCTACACACATAGTGCCTTTGTATACAAGGCTGACATTACATAGCCACTTACACAGGTATCACATGGAATAGGACACTAATAGAAATGCTACTCAACAGCAGCGGTGTAAATCTCAAGCTGCATGCAGTGGAAACTGTCCTTAGCATGGGGTACAGCAATATCCGTGCAGTAACAGACTCCTGGTACAAGGCTCCCAGGTGCACACCATCACTGCCAGGTCATTCCTCATACCATGCTTGTCATCCCCTGCACATGCACCAAACCAGAACAGGGGGGATGTATCCAAAGGCACCTCAGATACACACACACCCAGGTTGGTGGCACAGCACAAAGCATCAGAGCCTATCCATGTGCAACTAACAGTGGGTTAGACTGAATTCAGGTTCATAGCCTGGCACACACTACCCTCCCATACCCAGGAAACCCACTTGGCCTTCCTGACAACACTGAGAATATGACAGTCTCTACAAACACCATTATATGGGTGGACTGCGACTACCCAAACATAGAGTGTGAGCATTACTCTAGCTCCAAGACCCTATCTGAAGGGTTCTTAGCATTCATTCCCTGCATTGCTAAGGAACAACTTGTTACCACTCCCACAAGAGGTGACAACATGCTGCACCTGTTCATCACCAACATGTGGACTATATGCTCCAGACCAGTCATGTATCCCTTGCTGGTGGGATGACACCATCTACAACCCACACTGTATAGTCACATACCACATGCAGCCCCTGCACAGAACACCACAGTCATACAGTTGTCTGATGCATATTCCATGTATTCACATGAGGCAGGCTTCGGACATGGGAACAACTTGCAGTTCACAGGTACATATGTGTAGGTGGCACACACATACATCATGTCTGCATTGACATTACTGATATAATGTATGTCGTGCAATATTGGGAACAACACCCCACACACATGGACAAACTGTGTGACAAAAATACACATGGTGTTTGTAGGATACAAACCCCTACCTAACTATGTTATGACACTTGTGAGAGACACAGTAGCAAAGTGTGCTCTTTGCATTACTGGGAGGATTGCTTTCTCCTGCTGTACTTATAGGGTGCTGACATCATCAGTGTTTAGACAGTGGAATATGCAGCATGTGTTGTGTAGTAATAGTTGCCAAAAGCGTCATTTCTCTTACACATAGAATTGCACACACACTACTCCCCCCCACACAGTCACACACACACTGAACACTTGCAGGATTCACACCCCTACCTAACTATGTTATGATACTTGCGAGAGACGCAGTAGCAGAGCATGCTATTTGCATTATTGGGAGGATTGCTTTCTCCTGCTGTACTTATAGGGTGCTGACATCATCAGTGTTTAGACAGTGGAATATGCAGCATGTGTTGTGTTGTACTAGTTGCCAAAAGGAACATTTCTCTTACACATGGAATTGCACACACTACTCCCCCAAACACATTCACAGAGCACTTGCAGGATTCAAACCCCTACCTAACTATGTTATGACACTTGTGAGAGACGCAGTAGCAGAGCATGCTATTTGCATTACTGGGAGGATTGCTTTCTCCTGCTTATAGGGTGCTGACATCATCAGTGTTTAGACAGTGGAATATGCAGCATGTGTTGTGTTGTACTAGTTGCCAAAAGGAACATTTCTCTTACACATGGAATTGCACACACTACTCCCCCACGCACATACTGAGCAATTGCAGGATTCAAACTCCTATTTAACTATGTTATGACACTTGTGAGAGACGCAATAGCAGAGCGTGCTATTCAAATTACTGGGTATCATTTCTGCTCCTGACATATGTATAGTGTGCTGACATCATTATGTATGAAGAGGTATGTACATCTGTTACTATCCATCAGTACAGGGGAGAGCATATCTATGCATTAACTTTGCACAGGCACAGTGGCCTACTGTACTGTGGAGGCAGATGCCAAATACACTGTGGATAGCCTTCTGTATTCCCTAGGGACAACAGTCTAGTATTGCACTCTACGGCCATATGTTTACCTGTCAGATGCAAGTATCTGTTGCTCATATACTGTTTGTGGGTCTTTATTGCCATAGCCTTCCCTATCTCTATAAACAACTTGTGTACTGTGGAAGATGTTTGCATATGAGTGGGATCCAGTACTTTACTTATGTCTCTTTTGTAATTTCACTGTGTGCACTGGGCAGATTTCTGTATTTTGGGAGGTTCCTGTGTTAACACATACAAATGCCAGATATGTGTGTGCAACTGCTGAACTGTGACATGGCCTAAGTGTGTGAGCATGCCCAGTTCACAGTTTCTATGGCTTCTTGACTGACATGTCTCATTTATCTAAGTGTGCAAGCATGCCCAGTGTGACCTTTCCTTATGTTGGGATCTGTGGACCACCACATTTGTGTTTGTGTGTGGACGCCATCTATATTTCACATGTACAGTTGAGTGTTGGACATCAGGTTGGGTTCTTACTGCCCAACTGCTTTGTGTCTGAACCTAACAGGCATTATGCTGTGCCTGCAGGGTCGCCATGGGATAGTTTGCATACAGTTGTCAACATCCTTTCCTACTGACCAAACAGTTGCATTGTCGTATAGTGTACTGATGCAGTACTTTCACTGTGGTGGACAGTATAATCGGTTTCAGTCCTATCACTGCTTGTAATATTTATAGTGAGCACACCAGACTGGTTGAGGGCCAGTTGTGCAGATATGACCATGTTGCATTTTGTTCAGATATGTACAGCATAGTACATGATTGTCCGACATTGTTAATGTATTCCACAACTTGTGTGGACAGTGACAAACAATGGCCATGTGCCCTAGTCCATTTGTAATGCTAGTCAGAGAGTGTTTGTCCTTCAACACACATTTACTGGTGTTTGCCATGACATATGTCATGGTTAGTGTGCTGTGCCTCTGTCTACCCGTGACATACAGGTGATATCCAGGGTACGCCTACCATCTCCCATCCATTCATCATGATTCCTCTGGATGACAGTCAATGAGGGACTCCCTGGATAACCTGTAGTGGGAGTTTAGTTGTGAGTGGCGTGAGCTTCTGGGTTATGGACCAATCGGTACAGCATGTCCTGTTTATGTCTGTGCTGGGGTTCAGGCCTGTCAGCTGCATAGGTCACCAGCATTCAGATTTTACATGGCGCCAAATGTCCATTGATACCAGCTTGGTCATGGCTCTATACATCAGGCACAGTTCACCTCCAGCCAGGCAGTATGGTACTGTATGGAGCTGCAGTTTGTTTAATCAGGCGACACATGGCATCTGTTGCAGCTCTGCGATCCTCCTGGTGAGGTATTTGTGGGGTCTTTCCAGTTGATGCAGGTGTCTGCTAAGGTACATCCCTGAAGGGCCATTGTACACAATTGTGAGGCTGCTGATGGATGACTGGAGAGGCACATTGACCTACCCTGACCGAGCTGTGCTTACCTTCATGATTAGGTGGGTATATGGTATGTTTCTGTAACCACTACAGACACATGGTTGTCACATGCAGGATATCTATCACCTTGTGTCCCCAGGTCTCTTATTGCTCCTGATGTACTTACTGGGTTAACACCTATGTGGTAATTTCTGGCCATGTACTGTGTTTCCACAGGGGCTGACTATACACTATTCTGCATTTAGCTTGTTGACATGGACGTGGCACCACTTGTCTGTTTCTATGTGTGCCTTTTGTAGGTTGCTTGTGTCAGCTGGAGGGTCCGATATGGTGGGCAGTTTGTAGTCCTCTGCGAACCTGTTCAGACAGAGTCCTTCCATGTTGGCCTGTACCTATGTGACATATATAGCATACAAGAGAGGTCCCAGGACCATGCCTTGTGGGATGCCAGTTGTACCTGGTTTGCAGTCTGCCATGGCTGCAGCATGTCTGACCAGGTCAGTTCTGTCCTTGAGCTGGTTTGCAACCCATCTACTTGCATAGGGGTTTATAGTTAGGCTGGTGAGCTTATCTGTACCTCCAACTAGGGTATTGTATGGAAGGGTTTAGCAAGGTCCAGATAGGTTGTGTGATCCACATTCCCCACATCAATGGCCTTGGTGCGCATTTCACATGAGTCAGACATGTGTAAGGGGCAGGATCTGCCCTATGACAGCCACACTGGGTAGGGTCCAATGTCTGTAGGTACCCAATCTCGTTATTCCTGGGATCCATGATCATCCTCTCCATTACTTTGCCAACCTAGATAGTCGGCGTTGAGGGGTGATAGTTTGCAGTATCTATTCAGGCACCCCCTTTGTGGTGAGGGACCACTGTTGCTGTACACTGCTCCTTGGGTACATATCCTATGGTAGGACTGATAGTGTGCAGTACTGCTATTTGCTGTTCCATTCTTCTTACAGTACTTGTTGGACACAACCCAGGACACCATCTGGTACCATTGATGCTGTGTGCTGTGCTTTGTGGATGCTGGCTGTTACCTCAGCATCTGCAATGTCAGGGGGCCAGCACTCTGCTGGGATAGATATTTGGCAGTTAGGTGCTGGTGGGGAGTTTGCAAGGAATCTGTTAGGTAGGATGTTGGCAATGTGTGTGGGTTTGGTGTATTGTTTGTGATATTACAGTGCTGCAGAGCATATCTGTGGATTATCACCATGGTTCCTACCATCAGGTAGTACAGCTGTGTGATAATCCTTTGTGTCCTGCACAATTTGTATCATGATAGGTTCATAGGTTCATACTAGGCTATCTGCCCTGGCCTGGTTTAAGCACGGACAGACTGTGTGTGAGTTTCGACACCCCTTGCAATGTGCATATTATGCCCATGTAGGGTTTACTTTACTAGATGTGACACAGGGATGGCCCCCAGTGTACACCTACTATCTCCCATGCACTTCACCAGATTTCTTTTGTTGAGTTTGAGTGTGGAGCTCAGCCTATCATGGACTGGGATTCTGTTCCAGAGTGTAAGGAGCCTCTGGGTTATGGATCTATCCTTCCAGCACATCCTATTTATCTATGTGTGGAGGTTCAGATATCTCACTGTGGTGTCTCTGCTGGATTTGGGGTTTCTGCAGTGGAGCATGTCCATTCATTCTGGATTGGACATGGCCTTGTACATCAGGCAGACATCACCTCTGACTGGGCAGTATGCTTCTGAATTGGGCTGTGTTTTTTTCCGCGAGGCTGCAGATATCCAATGTTTGGACCCTTTATCCTGTTGGTGAGGTACATTTGGGGTCTTTCTAACTGCTGCAGGTGTAAGGTAAGGTACATCCGAACTGGGGCATTGTTGTCACATATGGGCCTGATATGGGAAGAGTATGGGGGCACAGTGACCTCTCTTGATCTACATGTGCATCCTTTCATATTAAGGTGGGCAATATAGCAGGTCTTCCTGGCCACCTTGGCAATGTGAGTGTCACATGACAGGTTACCGTCCACTTGTGTCCCTAGGTCCCTGATTACTTCTTCCATACATAATGGATTGCCACCTATGTCATACTTTGTGTGTGCCTTGTTTGGTATTTGTTGAGACATTCATACTCTGCAGTGTCTTTAGGAAGGCTGGCTGGGGTACCTGGGTTTGTGAGTGTGGTCTGTAGCAGTCTTCAAACAGGGACACAGTTTGAGCCAGTGTTACTTGCCCATGGATAGTCCATGCTGCTTCTTGCTGTGGTACCAACCTGGGGGTGTGGTTATCCTTGACAATTACTGATAGCCACACTCCTATTGTTGTGTGTTCCATGTTTTGGAGCTGTAGAGCATGGTATGAGGCATAACCTGGTAGTATTAGGGTACTCTTCTGGGCCTTGACCCAGGTTTCTGTTACAGAACAGATAATACCATTCTCCATGCTGTGGTGGGTTTGGTCTGCATGCACCTTGCAGGTTAGACTTCTGGCATTGGGTAGCATTACGTCCAGGTTGTTATCCCCTGTGCTACCTATGGTGGTGGGTTTGTGTTTCCAGCCTTACCTATTTAAGGCACAGTGGGGGTGACAACAGCCTTTGCCAGTATCCACACAGCCAGGTGTGCTGGGTGCGGGCCATCCCTAGCAGGTGGGGCATCATGTCTTGCTCGGCATGTCAGCCCAGGCTGTCAGCCATGTGGTCCCCCTTGCTAACAGCAATACTTCAGCCAATTATTGTACTTGATCTTGTTGTCTTCATAGTGTGGCATCATGCTTGGTGAGGGTGGGATGTTAGGCAGGATCTTCATGTTTGCATATACTAGATGGTGTTACATTGCTTAACACATGGCAATCATGCCTCAGGTTGTGCTGCAGGGCTGCCTCTGTTGGATGCACATACTACACTCCCTGTACATGTTTGAGAGCAGGTTGTGTCATGTTAGGCGTCCCTGTTACTATATGAGTGAGTCAGAGAGGGGTATCATTCCCAGGGTTCCTACTGAGCCAGTGTATGTGCTATGCGTTGCCTCTTTGCCAAGGCCAGGGCAAACTGGGCACGCCTCCTTCTGCCTACTGGGGCAGGCTCAGGTTGTTCCTCCTCCGAGTCACGCTCTGCTGTGATGGCCTTGGCAATGGTGGGGGGCTGTTTGTCCCGGCCCTATGCTGGTCCTGCTGCAGCTGTTTTCACAGAATCATATTATGTAGCATAGCACATACCATGACAATTTGGGTACATGTAGTTGGTGAGTACTGCAAGGCTCCACCAGATGTGTCCAGGCACCGGAACTGTGACTTGAGCAGCCCAAACACACGCTGTATTACATTACGTGTTTGTGCGTGTTCCTCATTATGGCGTTCTTGTTCAGGTGTGTGTGTGTTTCTGATGGGTGTCATCAGCCACGGCTCCAGTGCATATCCTGCATCCCCCACTAGGTGACCATGTGGGATGTCTCCATTGGCAAATGTCTGGTACAGCTGCATCAAATGCCAGATATGGGAATCATGGTAACTCCCAGGGCAGCCAGCACACACATTCATTATTATGCCCTGGGCATCACACACGACCTGGCAGTTGATGGAGGGGAAGCTCTTGCGGTTAATGTAGGCCCTACCCCGCTCACCGGCTGGTGCTTTGATGCATATGTGCGTGCAGTCTATTGCACCCACTACCTCAGGGTATTCCGCTATTTGATGGAAGAGATGCATATTGCTGGCCAATACCTCACGGGCATTGGGGAAATATACATGCTCACTGACATGTGCTGACATGGCATCCAGGAACTGGTGCAGTACCCTGGAGGCTGATGCCTGTGATATCCCCATCATATCAAAAGAACAAGCTGCAATAGTGAATAATTAGAAGAAAACACTTTATAATAGCATAAGCTTTGTTGATAAATCCTTCCTCAATACTAATATTAGGATTTTAAATCTATTATAAAGTGTGTTTTTCTCAGTTCTGGTTGTTATTCATATCCCCATCATATCACCAGTTGGTCTCTGGAAGGTACCTGTTGCTAGTATTCTTAGGTCAACACATACCTTGGTTTCCACTGGGATGGGTTCCCCTCTGTTGGTTCTGTGTGTGAGGCATGGCCTGCACAGCTCAACAATTTGCTGCAGGAGGTCTCTGTCCACTCTATAGCGCTCCACTATCTCCAGCTCATGTAACCCCTGACAGGTGACCCTGGGCCTGTACACTCTTCTCCGTCTCCTCACTGTGGGTTGTCTGGCAGCATTTGCATTGTCACCACCCTCAGCAAGTCTCCTATGTCTCCTCATAACAGCTATGGCAGCCCCTAGCATGTTTGGTCTGAGTGCAGCTTTTTCAGTTTTCACTTCTACTAGCTTACTCCTGTCTTGCAGTGTCTCTTGAGAGAAACATACTGCAATGTTGTTTGCAGTGTTTTAAGTGCTGGGCTGGGCTAGTATTCTGCCTGTGCAATTGCCTGCTTCTAATTGTTTTCACCTGCTAGCTCTACCAGTATTCCCTGCTAGCTTCCTACTATTTCTTCTGCTTCCTTTTTCCTCTCTGTTTCCTCATGGGGGAGCAGCGCGCATACCAGCGAAAACACGCTCACAGTGGCTACCATGCATGCACACATGCTTACACGGACTAGAATCTGCTTATTCGGGTTAAAACGTGCGCACACCAGCGCAAACAGGTTAATAGATGTTTACACAAGCTCCTACATGCATACTCTGCCTTACACGCCCGCACTCTGTCTTACTCGCGCCTCTCAGCGCGCGCACGTGCGCATGCACACACAACAAGAAACTTTGGTGTTGGCCACAGTGTACACCTTCCATTTCTTGACTTTCCCATGCTTATCTGTTGACACTCCTCTTTTTATGCTGTGTGATTGACATCTTTCACATACCACTTTGCTCCAATGGGCTTGATTTCTTCCTGACATTCCCCTCTGTGATGTCACCTATCTACTACTCTGTTACTCCCCCTTATCTAACTCTTACACTACACGGAATGTGCTCATTTGCTATGTGACAGTGTGATTCACTATCCTTCCACTCATTTACATAGGATTGCCTATTAATGCTTAGTTACATGTCTTACACTCAGCTTCCCCCCTTAGCAACCACTAGATGGCCATGTTGTTTTCGGTCTGCTAGTCCCTGCATTGCAAATCCATGCATTACATAAAACCCACATTTGTGGGTTTCAAACCATTATTTTTATGTCTTATTTAGCGCAGCCCATTTGCGCGGGACTGCGCTGCGTTTAAAAATCGCCGATCGCCGGGAAAAAAAATTATTTTATTTCATGTTTGCATCAGGTTACCGTGCCAATGGCCACATATTTGGCCATTGGCATGCTGACTGCAACATATGCACACTTTATTTGGAGCTGTCATGGCTCCATTGTGTTATTTGCAGTAACGTACTCAGTTGTCAACTGAGTACATTTCTGCACCTAACACGACTCTTACATGGGCTGGTTTCAGCTTCGTGGATCACTAATCTACCTCATTCGCATGCCTTTCGGCTGCAAGTGAGGTGATTAGCATATCCACGCCCTGCCCGTGTAAGAGTTATTTTAGCTGGTCTCTTACATGGGATTTCGGGCTGTTCCTGGATCGCGATGGCTGCATGGAGTCTTACATGACTCTTAGACTCCGTGCAAGCCATCGTGAATCCTGCCCAATATCTTTTGAAGTATTTGCACTTTGCAAATGACTACATGCAATACACTGAGATGTCCCCAAAATGGCAGTTCCTTGCTATGCAACTCTTTACAGTACAAGAAGCACTCTGTAATAGTAGCACTTTATGAATAGACACAGCTGTCACAAGAACTTTTGTTCAAATAACCATGGTTTGACTGATTTACATGAGATAGTTGCACTTTGCACACTGAACTCTTTGAAATACATACACAATAATAAGCACACACTGTTAGCATTTTTACACACTCTGAGATACTTCAAATAACTTTATTTGCACCCTTAATACAATATGAAGTCATAGTTATGCCCAAACACAGCACTTTGCCCAAACATAAGCAGTCGTCTTGCCTTACATTTGCTTACTGTGCTCTTTTTTTTTCTTATTATATTCTTTTTTGCTCATTTAAGCCCTTTTTCTTTATGTCCAGTGTATTTTCTTGTGCTCGTTTTAACATGCCCAATTCTGCCTTAAACATGCTCATTTTGTCTTAAACGTATTTGTTTTACCTTAAACATGTTTGTTTTATAATTTAAAATCAATCATCTTGTCTTTATATTAAACATTTTCTTTAGTTAACAAACTTGTTGTACTTTCCGCTTGCCTGATAATGCGGTTTGTGCCCTTGTAATGCCCTTTCTTGCCTCTTTGCATTGAGTAAATAATTTGTATTATTTTTCATTACCTTTGATTCTTTCTGGTTGTGTTTCTACTGTTTTCTCTCAGTTTTGCCTTCACTGTCATCTTTACATCTCATGGCTCCAAATGTTCTTCTCTTCATCGGCCTGGTTCTGACACCATGTCGCTTTCATGTTTGTACATGAATAAATGAGTCTTCGTGGTCTCTGTTTAATCAGCTTTATTCTATGCAAACACATTACTGTAGCAGCTTATTAACTATGACTAAGTAACTTATATACAAACTAACTACTGCGATCATACATGCTCACTCACTGGCTGCTTCTACAAAATGGCACTAGGGATAGCACGTGTCTGGAATTTATATGTGCACACACAGCTTTGCATGTTTAAAGACATAGCATACACACATTACACTCTGATCTACAGGCCACTTGCTCTTTTAAGCTGTGCATCATATAACATCCTTGGATAGGGGAAGAATCTATCTCTATACTAGACACATCTGTTAAGCTCCATAGGTTAGGCTGGAAAGTTATGACAACCTGTGGTTAATTTTAATAGATATGAAATTATATTGTTTTGGTTTCTCTTACATGAACACTACCTATCCATACCAAGGCATGTACTTAATATGTGGCAGGAAAAAAAAAAAACATTGAAAACCCACACAGATATTTAGGCTATACAGGTAAGACACCCTTGTTGAGAATCAATGTGGAGAAGCAAGAGCTGTGAGGCAGAAATATAAACTTCTGTACTGTTGTTACTCCTCCTTCAGTTGTTCCTTCAAGTATAACATTTTTTCCAACAGTCAGCACCATAGAAAAAAGAAAAATGCTAGAGCACTGGAAGTTCAATGCTACATATAGCATACATTTTATGCTCTTGAGTTTTCATTGAAAATAAAGTGTAACTTAGAATAATAACAGCAATTATAATTTTATCTAATGGTTACTGTAGCAACTATACAGTTTGGGCTGAACTGAGGACTCACTGATGGCGTTTTTTAATTGCAGTGGTAAGCGAAGATGCAACAATACATCAAAATAAGAAAGATAAGAAAGAATCTAAGTATGTAAGCAACTCTTACTCTGCAAGTACATTGGAGCCAGTTCTTTACCTATAGAATTTACAAGGCCATCAGTGGAGACTCATGAAAAAACAAACTATTAGTATCATCTGATATCATCCTAAAAACAATACACACTCCACATATGATAGAAAAAAATCAACATTTCCTAGAACAGAGATGCAGCTATGTCCAGGTTTGAAAAAATATTTCTCTGTCAAAAGCAGAAGCCCCAAGTCTAGTTGCACAAGATAAGGATATCATAACATTGCTGACGACATGCATGCATGCGGGTAGGCAACTGACTACTATTTCTTTATGTGATATTTTCAACCTTGAGGAATTAAAATTCCTCAGTACTAAATTGCTTTTTGTTTAAGTGGCACAGCCTTCTATCAAATACAATAATGCATATATCAATAGATCTACATGTTGGAATTGCAACTGCAGTTATTTTATACATTTAAAAGTTAAATATAAAGTCTAGTTCAGCACTTTGCCTTTCAACAGCTAATTTCTACTCTGAGGGTAGGATAATGACACAGGGTTTCAGTCTCATCTTTACATGTCAGACACTTTGCAGCTAGTTCTTTTCTTTGACTACTAAAATAAAAAAACAATCTACTTCCTTTGTGTTTTTAATCATTGCATTAAAAGAGTACTGATAGGTGATCCATTTTCTGAAATCCCTCCCTCTCTCTCTGTATCTGTAAAGATATTTATCTAGCTGTCTTATCTAACTGTATATGTTTTCTATATCTTTCTATATAACACTGAAATGTACAAAACTGACAAAGCATGTCACTCCCTTATGTGGCACATACGTGTGTCTCCAAACACTATCCATCTCTCCTTCCCTATCTCATACCATATCTAGAAGTTGCTGAAATAAGATATCTTTTTTCCTTGAAATATCACCTTGAAATATCACCACTCAAACATTTAATTAACATTTAGTTTACCTTGAATGGAAGTAAAGATTAAAATATATTTCTGTAAGATTTCAGAATTCATGCTGTTTTTAATATTTTCATGCTATATCTTATTGTTGCTTATTTGGGGTCTGTTTAGAAAAAAAACATGGGATCGCTAGTGTATAATTTCATTCTAAAATCTGTTTTCAGAGAACATGAAATCTCTATTCAGGATAGTGTTGAATAAGAATGATATATTACATGTGGCATTTTCTCAAGCTGAAAATGCATACACTTTAGGACAAGCCAAATAACAACTACTGGAGTTATAAGACAGCATCTGAATCAGAACACACTGGCTTGAAACATTAGCACTTAAGAGGCCTGGAACTTATAATGCAGCTATGTCTTCACACATTTTTAAGAATACAATTGTTTTCACTTTTCAGATGTATGAAAAATATATTCAGTTTCCAAACACAATGACAGAAAACTATATATTCTGGTAAATATGAGAAGGCCACAGTTTCTGGGGAGGGTGTTGATATATGTATGATAAAATGAGGTTGTATGTACAGGTCTATGGCACTCAAAGAAGAAGTGTGGACATCCTGTGCATGCCCTCATCCACAGAAGGTACTACTCCTTGGAGTGTCACAGATGGAAACAAGGCCTTGTCTAGAGGTAGGCATGCTGACTGAACATGAACAATATGCTGAACCAGATATGCCACTAACACAAGCTTCACTCATGCATGGATGTTCTCTGTTCATTAGAACCTCCACACTAGATACTAGGGTCGAAGTGGTGGCACTGTGTATAGTTTAACTAGGCGAGTGGATGACCATGATGGAATTAACAGTAGAGCCAGATTTAAAATGGCTATGCGCCACTTGTCTAATGCATGTCCTGTGAGCAACAGAGGGCCTTAGTTCCATCAGATGGTGAGTGAACATGTCCAGGAAGTCATAAACATACAGGATTCTCAGTCCCTCAGATCAGAATGACTATCCTGTAGCACATATATAATCTTTGCAAATACTAAGGTGTCACTAGCTTGTGCCTCTATGATGGCCCAGTGCATTCTCTGAGCAGCATATTCTGAGACAGTGTGTTTGGGGCTGTCCTTGTCCTCTCTTTGCCCTGTGGATCTTGCAGCTGTGTCAGAGGGAGAGATATCCCTTCTCACCTAGATCTTTCAGCAACAATCTGAGATCACTAGAACTTCTTGCACATTTTGTAGGTTCCACAGGTTTAGAAGCCATGTCCAGTAACTGGCTAAGGAAGCTGGATTCTACTTTCCCTTTGTTCAACACAGACTCCATTTTCCCTTACCATGACGGCTGTTCATTGCCATCATTGTCAGAGTTAGACTATTCTCCAAGACCAGGGAGTAGGATATCCAGAGTGGTGGAATCAGACAATACATCACCTGTAAACATAAGAAATCAAAATTCCCATAATCAGTAAAATCAGCCACCTTTACTTTATTCCTGGTGCAGAGATAATAAGCACCACAGACAGTGGTAGAACATAAAAGGAGCTTGTGCTAGTGCTCTTGATGTTTGAAGCTCTAATTTTCCTACAAAGAAGAGAAAACTGCATTTAGTGATATCCATTAAACTATAAAGTTGAACAGAGTGAACTTGCCCCAAGAGACCTGACATACACCTGGAGCATCTCCAGTGGAGAGTCTAAGAGCACACAAAAGATTTTCATCAAGGTCCAGCAAGCCACCGTGGTATAGTAAAAAGTCTATTCCATCAGGCAGAAAAGCAATAAAATTGTTTGTCTCGGTTAATAGTGGTTCAGCTGATAGACCACATCTGTTTGCCCTACCCACCCACGCAAGACAAGTAGCATACTTTTGAGCATCTGTAGTCATGTCAGTAGCACAGCATCTGTCTTGCTGATAGTTTCTGCCTTGGCAACTGGCAACATTTATGTAATTTAGTAAATCCTTCTAGGCATAGTCATTGTCAGGTCTGTCAGATGGATTCTGGCTGAACATCCATTGGCTGTGGAGACAGGGGGCCTGCAGTAAGATCTCATTCTCCACATGGCAGAACTTGCATTTATATGTTATTCCTTTGCCAGGCATTATGCTGTGAGGAGAGAGAATAAACTTTGTGAGTATATGGAAAAAGATAGATCCAAGGAGAGCACTGCACCCCCCCCCCCCATGTTATGCCCACACTGGTTAAGTCTGATTATAAAGGTTTCTCCTTCAAAATAAAAATCAACATGGAAAACCCAGCAAACCTGTAACGGTTAGGAACTATTCTAAAGCAAATTACATCCCATTAAGTGACAGTTTGCCAAAATTAAATGCCCCACTTATGTGGAATTATTCACAGAAACCCTGTACAGCCATGTAAATGGCTGCATAGAGACTGCTGTACCTACCAGAAGTAAGCCCAGAATAAACCCGGAAAACAAACTACACTGGTGGAATCCTAACCATATCAGGGTATATAACAAAAGCAAAACAATCATGGTCAAAATCAGAAAGAGCAACTCTCATAATGACAAGAGCTCACTTGTTGTTGTGTCTTTCGGCTTTTCCCAGTTAGGGGTCGCCACAGCGGAACTCCGGTCCGCTAATGATTGGCAGTTGATTTTTTACATGCTGAGTTGCCAGCCCTAACACACAACCTTCAATGAAGGTATGCCCATTCACGCATGTCTCCACACAGAAGACGCTCTAGCTGAGAGACGAACCGGTCAGCGTCTTACTGTGAGACAACAACGCTACCACAGCACCACCACCGCGACTAATTAAACTAAACAGGAAATGAAAAGGACTAATTAAATGCAAGAAGCTCAATTACAATGTCAAGCTAGCCTCTCAGTCTAAAGGCAAGCACAAGGCCTTCTACAGCTATGTCTGAAATCTTAAAGATAACACACAGCAATGTGCTGAACTGGTAATAAATGGCACCACCTTCATTGAGCAAAGTGATAGAATGAATATGCTAGCTGACAACAGCTCTATCTTCACCCCCACTATCCCCCCCTGCCTCCAGCCATGAAATCCCTTCTAGCATAACTCCTTGAACTACTATCAGAGAGGTAGTAGGTCATGGTGGCACTTGCTAAGGCCAAAATCATACCTTCAGTGAGCCCAGACAATATATCAGGTTGCCTCCTGAATAGCTTGAAACATGACCTATCAAAACCACTTGAGTCCTTTTTCAACTACGGTGTCAAAACAGGCTATATACCATGTGAATGGAGAACTGCAATGGTTATCTCTCTTCACAAGGGTGGACCATCAGCTGACTCTGAAAACTTCAGATCCATTATTCTAATATGCAAAACCATTGAACAAATTACCTGAAAATGATCAAGAAAGACATTGGCAACCTACAGACACTGGACCTATCCCAGTTTGTTTGTTTTTTCTTTTCAAAGAAAGGTCATTCCTACTTAACCTGGTAGACTTCTCTGAGAGGGTCACCAAGGCAATGAATTAGGGCAAAATAGTGCATACTGCCTACATAGACCTGGCAAAGGTGTTTGATATAATACTCCACTCAGGTATTATTGACAAACTCTCTGAACTAGGCATAAATCCCTACATAACTCACTAGATTGCCAGCTGGCTCACAGGTAGGACCCAAGAAGTCAGGATTGGTGAAACCACCTCCACCAAGAGACTGGTCACCAGTGGAGTACCTCAGGTCTCAGTGCTGGGCCTGGTTCTATTTGGCATATACTTCTCAAATGTTTGGGTTTTCATATGGATGTGTAGGACTAACCCTTCCAAAAGAACTACTTAAGTCTTAACTGACTTCCAGTTTAATGTTTTATTCCAAAGAGATAAGGGACACCTTGGTTACAAGTTGTAGAGTTTATTTTGCTTGACCAAGGATCACTAAATTCAGAATAAAATGCAAATTTTAACTTCTGCTTGTTAAATGGTGCTGAATGGCACCATTAGGCATCTTTGTTTACCAAGATAGTAAAACAACAGACTTATGAATAATAAAAAATAATAACTGCTGTGGAGACATTATTGATAAATCAGAGTCCTCATACCTCAACCAAAGTCTTCGAGGGTGTATGAACTAAATCAAACAAAAGAATTATATATCATAGGCAGTTAACACAATGAAACAATTAATCAATGTTTTCTTCAATATAATGATTAAGCTTAAATAAGTATTTTCTAATCTAATTCTTGATTTCAAATAAAATGCTTAAGTGTGCTAGTATTAAATTTCATAATAGAACTTTTCTCTTTGTACCTTAATAAATATTTAAGGGAGATACCCCAGGCCAGATTCAAAAAACTAGCCTACATGTTTTTAAGTAAATTTGTGAGATGACAAGCCACTTGCAAGGTGTGTGAGATGCAGAAACACAGGCTTTGCAAGTCAGGCTGACCAGTTAGCACAGTCAGGTGCTGCATATGCTAATGTGCAACAGTATTAACATGACACAGTATGCTAATAACGTAAAACAAGATGGAGGAAAGATTCATAAATGTATAAATCCTGTGCAGTTGGATTATGCCCGCTGAATATTAGAACTTGGTCAAATGTTATAGTTCAGATTAAAGATGTCATTTAAAAATGTTAGGGGTTGCATCACAGTAGTAAAAGGTAACTGCAAGATGCTCTTATTGCCAGTGTTGTGCCCATTGGTAAGTAACATTGCCTCCATTTCATGGACTCCATGACACCGACATAGTGTCCATGTAGATAGGGACAACAACGAACTGGAGACATGTGTTGGCCTCATCAGCAGCCCCTTGGTAGTCAAGGAGTACTAATCCAAATAGATGCTAGGGTAAGTGTGGCTTTACATGCCTTAGCTCCAGGGATGTTTCAGCATCCTACTGGTGATGCATGACAGTATCTCAGGCATATGCCTTGAGAATACTCCATCAGTTTCTTGATTGCATGCTTCAGCATGTGGGGGAACATTGGTGGTTCCCATGCACTCCAGAGGAGAAAGCAAACACCATACAGAATTTCTATTAGAAAGTCCTTGTCTCTGTGGTACTAGGAGCCATAGACTTTGCACACATTGACAGAATGTCCTCACGTGATGAACTGGGAAGGAGGTACATGAACCACAAAGACCATCACTCCATCAACTGCCAGGCATAATGTAATGCATAAGATATCATCTACAATGTGCAAGCATGCCACTTCAGCAATTATTACAACTCCCTCCTATATCACACCTGAGATCTCTACCAATGGTTTGCGATTGTTGACTTCCCATAGGATCATATTGTTGGTGACGCCAGATATGCCCTGGAACCCTGACTCATGACTCCTATAAGAAATTCACAAATTCACATGGAGCAGGGGTATGACTATGCCCAGTCACAAACAAGAAACATTACTGAGCAAATGTTTGGGGTGCAAAAGCCACACTTTGTGTGTCTGGATTCATTAGGTAGTACCTTACATTGTGGCCATGGCAAACATGCAAACACAGTGTCATTAAGTGCAAAGTTATGCAATATCATACTTGGTAAGCAGATACAGCAGTGTGGGCACTTGCAAGGGTAGCAGTTTCCAGCACACCAGGCAGTGTAGGCTGGGTCAGATGAGGAGTCAGTGGAGGAGCGAGCAGCAGCAGGGAATGATCAAGCATACAGAGGCAGACACAACATGTTGTGCCACTAGCAAAGAGGCAGCAGCTTGCGCACAGCTTCAGAACATAGTAGACAAGAATAAAGAAGATACACTACAGTAAAAATGATGAATGGAAAACTTACACTGGACTGTGCTTAACCATGTATAGGCTGATCATGCTATGCATTGGACAAAGGTAACCCAAATAACAATGTACAAAGGACAGGGCACAGTTATCACCAAATGCACAGGTGGGGAAGGGAATGACATCTGCTAGGAGACCTATGGTTGTTGCCACTGCCAAGATCACTGGAATGTCTGCTCCTGGGTGTAGACACATCCATAACAGATCTTGCTGTGAATGTGCTAGCACTGCTGAAGTGGGATCTTGGTTGCCCGTGGCCATGATGGCTACTATCTGTGGATGTAGCAATGGGATGGCTTTGTGGCAGCCCCTGGATGCTGAAAGGTGAGCATGGGAGGACATGGCATGTTCTGGTAAGTAAGTGAAATAATCCATACATTTACACATATGGAACATGCACTCCCATAGTTATCCCACACACACACACACACACACACACACACACACACACACACACACACACACACACACACACACACACACACTCACACACACACATACACACACTCTCTCTCCTTCACACTGCATCACCATCACTAATTCTGCCATGGCTGCAGTGGTACTAGACTATGCCACCACAATCGCCTTGCATGTATGATGTCTTGCAGCCAATGACACACCAACCTCAAGGGGTGGGCAGAAACAATGTCTGCAGTGAGCACCACTACACACCTTCCAGTGTGGATCTCTTATACCATGGGTGCTTGGAGCAGATTCTGACATCTGTCTACTAGGGGCCAGTTCACTTCACCGACTGATATCACTATTGACCTGTCTTCTCTGTGTTTTGTAGGTATTATGGGCATCTGGCGAAAGGCTGTGTCCATGGTCTATTTAGGGGATACAATATTCACATTCTCTGTATCCAACACATACTTTGTGCTCCCTGATTGTGTCAGCTCATCAGCACCATCATTATCAAATGCTGCAGATCCTCCAGTTTCACAGTGCTGGTGATGGATAAATAATCACTTCTGATTACAGTGAGGCACAATATCCTGAATAAGTAAGACCCAGCAGCAAAAGTATAAATGCAACTAAATTTTCCAAATATTAACCTGATAATAATAAATAATTTAACTGCATACTCTGTGCAAATAGCCATGGAGGGTGAATCCCTGATGTCCCTGTACACCATAAATCAGAAAGCTTTAATAATGTGGAGAGTGGATCAGTGGTCTGGAATACTTACAAGTAATCTAGCACTAAATGTGGTCACATACCTTGGGCATCTCCAGTAGATTGTCTTGGTGGGTAGTCCAGTTCTGCCCCAAGATCTAATACCACACTGTGGGACTATATGGTAGTGCCTCTGCTGCTGGGAGAGGCCAGGAACTCCTTTATCTCTGTGAGAGGTGACTCACTTGATAGCCCCTCCTCTGGTAGACCTAACTTCCCTTCCCAGGAATTGAGCTCTTTGTTTGGTATCAGCTATGATTTCAGTGGCCTGTGGCATGCCATCTCATAACTTTGGTAGTGGACACCAATCCCATTAACGTCTACCACTACATCTTCCCAAGCATAGTTCCAGTAGGCCTGGTCAGCTGCATTCAGGCCAAAGAGCCATCTTCCATGGAGGTGGAAGACCTGAAGTAGCACCTAGCACCTCACTCTTTGTATCATGGAACTGTGGCTTACAGATAGATTAATCACAAGAGTCCACAGTGTGTTTCCTCTTTCCTTGTTTTTTTTAAATATTGCTCTGTAGGTATGGAAAACAATGACATTACCAGCCTTGTTTCTATGTGGCTCTGCAGAATCCTTACACAACCCGCATCTCCCTTGCCCATATGTTTGTGTGCCTGACAGTCATGTATCTGGTCCACACATATTAAGTATTAATGTGTGGCACATACATTTACTGAGTAATTGTTTCCCGCAAAACAATACCTATATCTTTGCAAAAGTCAGAGGTGGCACTTCTGTTTTTCACAGGGTTAAATAATAATTTTGCAAATGGCATATGGATAATGTATACAACAGTCAAAGTTGTTTAAAGAAAGTGGTTTCAGAAGTCCAGCAAGTATGCTTTGAATTGTGAACTGCGTGTGTGCTGGCAGGTGTGCCTCCGGTTATGCATAGCAATCCTTCAGCTCAACAGTTGCTTTATCTTTGCAACCCCCCCCCCCATACTCCTTCTTAATACACTTGCAATGAGTGACAAACCTATTTCTTATTATGTCAACAAATTCAATAATGGTTAAAAGCAGAGGTATTTGAAAAACTGGACTTTAAAAAAATAGTGCTTAACTTTTGCCTGAACAAGTCTGAATTTCAGCTATTGCACGTTCCAGATTTCTTCTTCTGTATTGCGCTATCTTACTTACCATTGTGCTTATATCATATAGATTCACGCAGCTAAGTGTGATGTTAATTAGTTGCAAATTATTATAATTTCTGAATTGATCAATTTATACCATGAGAAAAACTGCTAACCAACACATTCAAGCCTCCTTGATGCTGAGCACATGCATGGGTCACTGGGAGCAGCACATGTGCAGCCGAAGCTATGTTTCTTGAGTGGGGATAGTATAGCTGTGTATACTTATCATAATGGTAGATATTCAAGTGTATTCACTGTTGCACCATGGCAGAAAATCCCAAAAGTTAGGACTGCAACAGTGAAACATGAAGAACTTCTGTAATTCCTCATAAAACTTTACATAAATGGAGTCACTGTGCAATTTTCTTTTTTAACACCATACACAGGGATAAAGGGCTGTTATATATCACACATTAATGTGCTATTGTGTACCAAAATTATACAGTACCTTTATTATCCTAGCCTGCCATCCATCTTACATTTGAAGTGGTGGTCAATGCCCATCGGTGTTCAGCATATGGTGTGTACAAGAACTGCTTTGGGTGCCAATTACCTGTTATTTCTTTCTTGTGATTTTACCAGGTGAGCCATAATAGCTGGAAAAGATGAGGATATTGCTATTTTGAAAGTACAGAGGAGGGGTGGTGAGGACAGGATAATCTTTCTGTACCTCATCTGTCAGGATTACCTCCAGAAGGCTATCAAGGGCCTCAATATGACAGCATAAGACTGAAGATTGGAATATTTTGGCTCAGGTTGTTAACCATGCCACTGGCATTCCATGCACTAAGGAAAAATACCATCACCATTACAATGTCATGAGGTACCACAATCCTGATCTCTTATGCCAATGGGAGGGTGCCATTAAACAGTAGTAATCACCTACCTACTGTAAGCAGAACTTATGTTAGCTACATATATACCTGCCAGTGCATGCCACCTAGAGCTATTACACAGTGCTGTGTTTCTTACTTCATAACCCTTGAAGACATTGTAGTAGACAGGCAGCACAGGAGGAGAGTAGAGTGCACGAGAGAGCAGTTTTGTGAGTGAACTTGCTTCAGAATGTACATATTTTAATATTAAAAGTAGTACAGATACATTTTCATACAGTATGCCATCCATAAATTACTGCCACATCTGTGATAAGTTTCATGGCAGTATGACTGTTGCATGTTATTGGAGAGTGTGTGTGTGTGTGTGTGTGTGTGTGTGTGTGTGTGTGTGTGTGTGTGTGTGTGTGTGTGTGTGTGTGCATTATGATTTCATTAAAAGTTTCACTTTCAAGACTTGCCGCAGTATTCCAAATGTCTTTCCAATGAAGGCATCACTTCAATTAGTTCTATGTAGTGATTTTTTTGCTTCCATGTAGTATGTGGCACAGAGTGCCAGCACTAGTGTGTGACACAGGAATGCTGAAGAAGCTGAAAAATAAGGTGCACTAAACAGTGGTGCGACCTGTACTACTATATGGTACAGAAACCTGACAGTGAAGATGAGGCAGTTGAGGAAGCTAGAAGTGATGTGAGGTGATGAAAGATGAAAGTGGTGGAGGTGGGAGGTAGAATGCATACTGAAGGACAGAGAAAGAAATGAGGACATCTGAGCAGAAGCCCGAATAACTCCAATTGCAATTGCAGAAAATTGCAGATAAGGTCAAAGAGAACAGATTATGGTGGTTTCAGCACATGTGCATGAAATCAGGAGACAATCTGGTGAAGAAAATTTTAGCCTGAGAGGGAGAAGGCAAGAGGAAGCAAGGGTATTCAGCAAAGGGATGGATGGATGGTGTGATGTCCCTTCTCTGGGCCAATAGTTGGTATAGCGGGTAAGCTCTGCCAGCCTTTCCCTGGTGTGTGTGTGCATGTGTGTGTGTGTGTGTGTGTGTGTGTGTGTGTGTGTGTGTGTGTGTGTGTGTGCGTGAGTGTGCGTGTGTGTATGTGTGTGTGTGTGTGTGTGTGTGTGTGTGTGTGTGTGTGTGTGTGTGTGTGTGTGTGTGTGTGTGTGTGTGTGTGTGTGTGTGTGTGTGTGTGTGTGTGTGTGTGTGTGTGTGTGTGTGTTTGTGTGTGAAAACCAAATCTCAAATACTGTTTGTATCCATTTTTGTTCTAAGTGAACATTCCCCACAGCTGTCAGTGGTGAGGACTGAGGATCCTTGATTACAGGCTCAGAGGAGGGATGTCGCATATTGGTGAGCAGTGGTGTGGATATTAATTGAACTTCTGTAACCTGTAAGCAGTTGTCATTGAAAGTGTGTGTACTCAGCAGTCACAAGGAAAACATACAGGATTTCATTTTTCACAACAGTTGTATTTATTTGTTTTAGTTTAGTCAGGGAAAGCAGGTAAAGATGTCAGCAGAGAATTATGGCAAGCTGACAGTGAGCCAGTTGGTTAAGGTGTGCAAATCCAAAGGATTGGTGCATGCCAGCCTGACTAAAGAGGAAAAAAATTCAGCCTTATTCACAGCTAAAGCATAGACCAGCAACCAAGAGGACAACCAGTCTGGAAATGAGGATGTGCAGCCCTTGGAAACAGGACAGTTCACCTTTTCCTCAGAAGATTAAAAACTCATCTGGAGTTAAAGAGACTTGAACTGAAGGCAAAAATCGTGGAATTAGAATTGGCAGATAAATTGTGGTGTTTGGAGGCTATAGAAAATGAGAGATTGCAGCATTTGGGGGCAGAAGAAAATGAGAAGCAGCATTAACATGAGAGGGACATGCTGACTCTTCAACACGAACATGGAGGTAATGAGGAAGGGAATAACTGAATCACAGAAGCAACAAAGACCAGTCAATTTCTTCCACAGTATAAAGAAGATGATAATTTTGATGTTTTTAATTCATATATTTGAAAGAATATGTAAACAGTATAATGCTGACCAGGGGCTCTGAGTACTGTTCCTGACCCCCTTACTCCATGGTACAGCTGTAACTGGTGTTTCTAAAATGTCTGATACTGATTGCTTAAATTACGACAAGGTTAAACAATGTTTATCAAAATGTTTTAAGTTAACACCTGAAGCTTACTGAAAAAAGTTTCATGAGCATAGACTTAAGGCAAATGAAAGTGTATGTGATTATATTCAGAGCAAAACACTTATTTTCTTAGGTGGGTGAATGGGTGTCAGGTCACCACTTTTGAAAGGCTGGCAAACTGTTTGGTGAGGGAACAAGCCCTTAGCACTTTTCCTGAGGACATGAGAATCTGGTTGACAGACCGCTAGTGTAAATCTGCAGATGAACTGGGGAAAAAAGGGGATCTCTACTTAGCAAGCAGGGCACAACTGCACAATAAGGGGATACCCAGTGCTGTGCATGGATATACGGGAACCCATGGTGGGTAGCCAAAACTACACCAACAGAGTCCACCAGTAATAAGGGAAGCCACTAGTCAAGGTACATGACCAGAATCAATGTTTAGATAATTTAAATGTAACCAGTGGGGCCATGTAATATACAAATGTCCACTGAAGCAAGGTGGGGAAGAAAAAGTGGGGGCGCCAGCAAGTGGGAATAACAGTATGCTGGTGGCAAGTTTTCTGAAGACAACAGAGGTACCAAACTATCCCCGGAGTTTATCTCCTATCTTAGTGGATGGAAAACAGGCCACTGCTAAGAAAGACACAGCCTATGATATAGCCACTGTGAAGCCTAGGGTGGTTAAGAGACACAGTACTTGCTTGGGCAGCCCACTCCAGTAAGAGCTTTAGGAGGGACACCATTTCAAATACCTTTATCCAGGGTTCACCTTGGCTAGAAGAGTGGAAAAGGAAGCAAGCAAGTAAATGTGCTTGAGGATATCCCTGCGAATGTCATGATTTTGATAATGCAGTATCTTGTGTGCATGCAGTTACATGCAATCGGACTTGGAGACAGGCATGTGCATCTGGTAGTCAGTCTAGGGAAGACCAAGACAGACCCCACACCTGAAACCAGGGCCGATGATGTGGTTATTTCAGGGAGGGAGCTAACCTGTAGCAGTCAGTCTGAAGGTGAGCCACAGCTGCTGATAGGTACTGATTTCCCTTGAACAAGGATGACTACAAGAGCAAAGGTGAGTGGTAGTACCCAGGCTGAGAGTGAGGCACTGCTGTCAGAAGATACCAGACTTCCTGTGGAAGGGGAGCTGGGAAGAGTCACAAAGGTAGAGTTGAGACAGGCTCAGCTCTCGGACCCTACTCTACTAGGCTTGAAGGAAGTACCTAAGGAGGAGTTGATTCACAGGGAAAAGGGGAGTCTGTATAATGGAACAAAAGTTTACTGTATAGAGACTGGACCCCTGAGAGAGGGCTAAAAGGTGAGGTAATACAGTAGTTAGTAGTGTCCAGAGCCTAACATCTGCACTTCTAACCATAGCCCATGACATTACTTTTTCAGGTGATATAGGTATAAAATATAGCAAGAGACATAGTATTCAAAACTTTTATTGGCTGGGATTTCAAAGGACGTAACTGGGTACTGCAGTACATGTGAACAGTGGCAAAAAGTCGGCAATGCAGGAGTAAGCTCAAAGCTCCTTTGATGCCTTTGCCTGTGATTAAGGAGACATTTCAGAGGGTTGCTATGGATATTGTGGGGCCTCTGAATAACCCAAGTTCCACAGAAAAGAACTACAGCTTAGGGCATAACCTGAGGCAGTGTCTCTGTCCTCCATTGAAGCAGAGAAGGCAGCAAATGCTTTGTTGGATATCTTCAGCAGGATATATTTCCTGAGAGAAATGCTGAGTGACAGAGGTGCCAATTTCATGTCAGACCTACTGGCTTGTCTGTTGAAGCTCTGTGGAATGAAGCACCTAAAGACCATCCCCTAATACCCCCAGACTAATGGTCTTGTGGAGAGATTAAACCCTACACTAAAGACTATGCTAAGGGCATTTGCAGACTAGTTTAAGAGAGAGTGGGACAAATATTTGCCCCATCTGCTTTTTTCATACAGAGAGGTACCCCAGGAATCCACAGATTTTTCACCCTTTGACTTACCGTATGGGCATAAGGTGAGGAGACCCTTGGATTTGATTCATGATGAGTGGAAGGGTGAGTGTGAATCCCACAAGGAGTCTGTTGTGGCGTATGTCCTAAACCTCAGGACAAGGTTTAGGGAGCTCATAGGCATTGCCCAGAAGTATCTGGCAGGAATCCAACAGCAAAACAAGGTCTGGTATGGCAGGAATGCTCAAGCCTGAAAGAATGCTGTGGGACAGCAGGTTATGATGACTATCCCTGCCACACGCAATAAGCTGCAGACAGCTTGTGAAGGACCCTTCAAAGTGGTAAAGAAGGTCAGTGAAGTTAACTACATCACAGAATTTCTAGGCAAGAGGCAGGGGCACAAACTGTAACATGTTAACATGATGAAGCATTACCATGATAAGGACACCCTTCTGCCAAGTATTTACAGTGGGCAGCAGGAGTAGTCTGAGTGAGATCTGGTGACTGATCTCTTCAGTGAGGCTCAGTCTGGCACCTTAGTGGAAAGGGTAGCAATGTCCCAGCAGCTATCTCCTACCCAGGTTTGAGAAAGGAGGTGGGGTGTCCATATTCATAAAGGACACCCACACCTCAAGGTTGGTGGCAACGCACAATGCATCGGAGACCATCCAGGTGCAATTAACCATAGGCAAGACTGCTCTGCAATTTGTAGCATGTTACAGGCCACCCTCTCAAACTCAGGAACCTCACATGGCCTTCCTGAAAACATTGGAGGGGATAAATGTATCTCCAAACACCATCATACTAGGTGACTTCAACTACCCTAATATAGACTGGGAACACTACTCAAGCCCGAACACTCTAACCCAAAGATTCCTGGAGTTCATAAACTCAAATGCCATGGAACAACTAGTCACCATCCCCACAAGAGGTGAAAACATACTTGATCTCATCATCATGAACATGGGATCAAAATGTTCAACACCGGAAGTATACCCTCACTGGTGAGATCAGATCATAAACTAATCTCGCTGGAGGTCCTCATCCCGCCCCCACCTGAAACAAAAAGACCACAGTGAAAAACTTCTCAAAAGCCGATTTCACACTTCTAAAAACTAGTGTGGTCTCCTTTAAGGCCCCTGAGCCAGTGGTAAACATTACTCAAACCGCTGAATCACTTACAAATGCCTTCTACCAGCACCTACAGGACTGCATGGATCAGGCAATCCCAAACAAAACTAAGACTCTCTGTACCAAAGGCAAGCATCCAGTCTGGTGGACCCCAGCCATAAACAAGCTCTACAACAAAAGGAGGAAGCTACTACAAGATGGAGCAAAATCCTTGAAAGGTAAGACACCTTTGATCATTATAAGTAAAAAACTAAGAGCTCTCATAAAATCATCCAAGGCAAATTTTGAGAGAAAAATCGCCAAGGACTCTAAAGACAATCATAAGGCCTTCTTTAGTTATGTTAGAAACCTAGGAGGAAACTCCCAGATATGCTCAGAATTAGTTCAAAATGATGTGAAAATTACTGAACCTACACACATTGCTAACATACTGGCTGACAGGTTCAGTGCAAACTTCTCCCCTCCCCAAAAGGAGAGATATCTATTCCAGAGGATTGTAGCCCCCAAACATCTCCAACGCCCAGGTGAGAACTGCCCTCACTAAGGCAAAAACACAGCATCCATGGGACCGGATGGTGTCCCCGGCTGTGTGCTTCATGAATTAAACGAGGAATTAAACCCACAGTTAGGACAGCTGTTTAATCTTAGCCTCACCTCAGGATACGTACCCAAGGAGTGGCGCACGGCGACTGTGGTCCCACTTCATAAGGGCGGTGCCTCCACAGACCCTGGAAATTACCGCCCCATTAGCTTGACAAGCCTTATCTGCAAAGCCATGGAGAGGATCATAATGGAACTCATAAATAAAGACATAGGGAACTTGCAGACTTTGGATCCAACCCAGTTTGGCTTTGTCAAAGGCAGATCCTGCCTCTTAAACTTGGTTGACTTTTTGAGACAGTCACCAAGGCCATTGATGAGGAAAGGCAGTCTATACAGCCTACCTCGACCTGGCAAAGGCCTTCGACACAATACCCCACTCAGGTATCATCGAAAAACTCATCAGCTTGAATGTAAACCCATACATCACAAGATGGGTTGCAAACTGGCTAAGCGACAGAACCCACAGGGTCAGAGTTGCTGGAGCCATGTCAGACTCAAAGCCTGTCACAAGTGGTGTCCCACAGGGCTCAGTCCTGGGTCCACTCTTGTTCGGCATCTACTTTTCTGAAGTACAAGCAAACACAGGAGGGTTATGGCTGACAAAGTTTGCAGATGACTGCAAACTGGCCATAGTCGAAAACACATCTGACACAGATATCCTCCAGAAGGGCCTCACAGAAACGGATAACTGGTGCCAGAGCCATGGCCTGAAGTTAAACGCCAAAAATGCATAGTCATACCCTTCGGGAAAAACAAGGTTACCCCTAGCTACCATATAGGTGACAATCCACTGAGCACAGAAAAAGTCATCAGGGATCTGGGGACCCAAGTTGACAGTAGTCTTCGTTTGACACTCATGTTGCTAAAGTAGTTAGGAAAACCTTCTATATCGCCCACCTGATCATGAAGGGATTCACATCTAGATCAAGGGAGGTCATCGTCCCCTGTACTCATCACTCATTAGACCTATGATTGAGTACAATGCCCCGTTCAGAATGTATCTGACCAGACACCTGATGCAGCTTGAAAGGCCCCAAAAGTTCCTCACCAAAAGGATAAAGGGTCTCAAAAATATATCTTATGCTGCCCGACTGAAAGAACTCCAGCTTTATTCAGTCTCATACCGCTTGCTCAGAGGTGACCTGTGCCTGACATATAAGGACATGTCAAACCCAGATTTGATGAATATGCTTCACCTCAAAAATCTAGATCCCTCAGAACCACAAGGGCGGAGACTTAAACCTTGACACGGTTATAAATAGAACGTGCTGGAGGGACAGATTCATCACCCAGAGACTCCCTATGCTGTGGAACAAAATCCCGGTACATGTGAGGCAGAGCACCTCGCTGGCCTTGTTCAAGAGGAATCTTGACCAATGGATGGGAGATCGCAGATATACCCCAGGGATTACTTCAGTGTCACTGCTTGACAGAGGCACAGAAAAATGATAGGCATAGTTTTTATTCAAACTAAAGGGGTGGCAAAAGCCACATAACTATGGGCTAGGCTTATAAATGCCCTTGGGCAGATAGCCTAGTATGAACCTATGAACCTATGAACCTAAATCTGAGCTGTGCTACACAGAAGTTTGGGGACATGTTCACTGAGAAACCTGAGTACATTCACCTGTTGGAGCACCATGTGGATACAGGACCCCAACAACCAATCAAGCAGGCCCCTTACAGGGTGCCTAGGTGAGTCAGACAGACTCTAAGGGAAGAGATACAGGAAATGCTGGAACTGAGATCAATCCAAGAGCACAGCAGTCCCTTGGCCTCCCCAATGGTGCTGGTACCAAAGAAGGATGACACCACCAGGTTCTGTGTGGACTACAGAAAACTAAACAATCCCACAGAGCCAGATGCTTATCCCATGCCTAGGACAGATGATGTCTTAGAACAGCTAGGTAGAGCTAAGTATCTGATCACTATTGATCTGACCAAGGACTACTGGCAAGTGCCCTTGACCCCTATCACTACACAGAAGTCAGCCTTTGTGACTCCTTTTGGATTATATGAGTTCACAAATATACTCTTTGGGATGAAAAATGCCCCAGCAACCTTCCAGAGACTGGTAAATCTTAGCCAGAGCAGAAGATTATGCCCTTGCTTACCTGAACAATACTGCCATCTACAGCCATTCCTGGCAAGAGCACCTTCAGCATGTTAGAGAGGTCCTGGGCTGGCTGTAAAGGGCAGGCTTGACTATTAAGCCCAGTAAGTGGCAGGTGGGTATGGCAGAGGGCTCCTAACTAGGACATCGGGTGGACAGTGGTAAGATCAGGTCAGAACATGCCAAAGAGAAAGCTGTTCAGGCATGCCCTGCCCCTTTTACCAAAAAACAGGTGAGGGCATTCCTGGTAACAGTGGGGTACTACAGAAAATTTGTGTTCCCTATTATAGTACAATAGCTGTTCCCCTCACATTTATGATGATGTAAAACAGGCCAGATAAGGTAGTATGGACCCCAGCCTATGAGCAGGCATTCCAATAGCTTGAAGGGGCTTTGGGAGGACCCCCTCTACTAGCCAGTCCAGATTACAGCAAACATTTTTTTGTGCAGGTGAATGCTTCAAACCATGGTGTAAGGGCTGTACTCAGCCAGGTTTTCTCAGAAGGAGAAGAACACCCTGTTGTATATCTCAGCCGCGGACTCCAACCCATGCTGAAATGTTGTGCAGCTGTAGAAAAAGAATATCTAGCATAGTATGCACAATGCAAAAAACTTCATCCCTATCTGTATGGAAGGAAATTCACTATGGTTAAAGACCACTATCCCTTAACATGGCTACATCGAGCCAGCCAGCAAAATGCCAAGTAAGTAAGGTGGAGCCTAGGGTTGCAGGCATATGACATGACAGTGCAGCACTGTAGTGGGGTCAGCAATGCCAATGCAGTGCTGCACTGTCATGTCATATGACAGTGCAGTACTGTACTGGGGTCAGCAATGCCAATGCAAAATCCACTCTCTCAAGACAGGGTATGGGTTAATTTATTCTGAGACAGGCTCATTTTTTCTCAAGCAACATTTCTCCAGGGTCACTTGAAAAACTAGGTTGAGTCTACAAAGGGGGGAGAGATGTGATGATGTAAGATTGTGTTAAGTGTGCCAGAGAGAGTAGTCCAGTGCATGTGTAACCAATGCCAGCATAACTAGCTGGAGTTTTGTAAAGAATTATATGTCATTTGAATATAAAACTAATTTGTACAAATGCTTGTGTTAAAATGTATTTGCAAAGTTGATTTTGCTAAAAATGTATCAACAGTGGATTTTGCAGGACAGAAAATAAATATACATGTGTGTCAGACTATATTGTAACTGATGAAATGTATACATATTAATAGATGATGCTGGAAGGGAAGGGCTTAACTTCAGCCCAGCTGACTTTAAGAAAAATAGCCCAAAATAAAATGACTTGGTTTAGGATATAAAGATTTTATTTACAGGCCTGAATGCAGCCAGAGATGCAATGTCTGGGCTGGGATCCTCCTCTTATTGTCTTTAGTCGTGAACAAATTGCTTCCCTCGTGCCAGAGAATGACTGGTTACTTACTGCAGGAGGGATGAAAGTATTAGACTTGTTTTACAGTCTCCAGATGCTGGAATAAGTCTTAACAGGGTTCTGCGTGTGTAATGAGACACGTCTGTGCTAGATCCTGGCTCAATATTGAGTGAAGGGGTGGCATGGGAACCACAGAATCAAGTGGCCAGATCTGATGTCACCCTGTAGAAAGCACTGAAACTGTATTTAGATATTAATGAGAGGTGTGATAATGACACTCAGCACTCTGTTATTGGAACTGACAACAAAGACAGTCATCCATTTCTTCTTGCTTTGCTCTAGCAAGTAAGTAACCAGGAAACAGTAATTCTTCAGTCAGTTAGGAAAATAGCGAGATTAGCTAAAAGTATTGTTTCTGTATCTGTCTGAGTCTTTCAATCTGTGTTATTTTTTATATTTCTTGTGAAATGAAACTCTGGTGTTTATTTTAAATAAATAATCAGCATTTTTGTGTTTTCTATTTTAATATTTATTATCAAGTATATCTATACCGTTCATTGTGGCTGGTCTTTTAGAAAATATTTTAACCCTTGAGTGTAATTGCATTTATCTAATGACACTGTGGTGTCATGCTCCTGAAGGTCCTGCTACTTGGTCAAACATTACCATTTGTATAAGTATTAATTTTACTAAGAGTATTTGGGTACATGGTTAAGAGTCTTAGAGTAGCTGCCTTTGTGGGTGTTCTGGTGGCAGTATATCTACCTTTTAGTCTGGGCCGAGGTGGCAGAGTGGGTAAGCTGCGCCAGGTTTTCCCAAATGTGTGTGTGTGTGTGTGTGTGTGTGTGTGTGTGTGTGTGTGTGTGTGTGTGTGTGTGTGTGTGTGTCTGGGTGTGTAAACCAAATCTCAAAGAGAGTGTGTGACAGCTATTTTGAACAGGGACACTGAGAGAACCGATTTCATAGAGAGGGTGATGGAGGACTTGGCTTGGAACACCCGGCTAAGGACTTAAGTCTGTAGCTGTGTCAGTGGGCAGTCTTATTTGGGGCCTGGAGAGAGTAAAATAGCCACAGGACTGGAGTGTGCTCCCTTGTGTGCTCTTAAGAAAAATTGTGCATGGTGAAGAGATCTGCATGAGAAAATACTGTGTGTATCCATTTTTGTTCTAAGTAAACATTCCCCACTGGTGTCAGTGGTGAGGATTGAGAATCCTTGATTACTGGCCCAGAGAAGGGATGTCACAGATAGTATGAAAGAAGACCTACAACAGTTAGGCATGACTGTCAAAGAAGGTAGGAATATGCTCTAAACTGAGAGAGATGGCTGCAGTTGCCATGACATCCCGACCCTGTGTAGAAAAATGGGAAAAAGGGGGTAGATGATGATAACGAATCTTCTGTGCATTTTTAGTATGACAGAATTATCTAGCATGATGACTGCACATCTAATGCGATAAAACTTGACATGAAGTAACAATTATCTCTTTAGAAACACAAACAACATCCAGTATGTTCCATTCACAGGTAGGTTTGTTTACAGTCTGTAAGAACTGTTGTTTCTGAACATACGTTCTAAATAATTTCTTTACTAATGTTGCACAGTCAACATCTGGTTTTGGTAAATTTATGTTCCAGCTACAATATCTTCCCTCCTGGCAAATTATTATTTTGCTCACACTTAGTAATCTGCAAATGTATGCCTGAAAAACACAGGTATACATCTACATGAGTATATTTACAACCACTTGTTCATGTATCTACAAAAAAAAAAAAAAAAAAAAAAAAGCTTGCATTTCCATGTTCAAGTAACTTTGCATTAACTTAGTAGTTAAATTGCATGCAGTTTGTGTACACCATGAAATATTTAGTAATATATTACCTGTATAAAAAAGTCATTTATTTTCAGAACTGCACCTGCATGCACAAGATGGTTGAAATCAGTCAGGCACCACAACCGAGTCAGAATGGAGGTTGGGTGAAAGGAAGAGTTGTTGCACTGTAATGTGAATGTCCTGCACATAACATTTGTGAGAAATTAACAATATTATTATTATTACTTCTGCATACATTTTTAAATCATTACATTATATGCTTAAAATTGTTATGAAAGAAAACTATTAAGCACACTTGAGAACCTTAGGAAATGAAAATTTTCCATGACTTGTTACATTGTTCTGTGTCTGCACATTACAACTGAATAAAATTCAGTGACTGTTACATGCAACGCATAATATTTAAAAAAAATTCCACCAAAACTGTACTTGTGTTTATTAGTGACAGTAAAGAGAGGATTAGCAAAGAATGAGAATTCAGATATAATACATATAGTTGAACAAATGCATAGAAAGCAATCACTCCAATGAATGTAAGGGGTAAGAAATAATAATTGTATACTTTTTTGTTAATGGCAAAAAATGAACTATAGGTAAAGAGGAATTGTCTTATATCTTCTCTTTACAGCTGAAGCTGAGATCTCCTAAAATGAGAGAGAACAGTAGAGGCACATAGAAATACGTGCTGATTCTGCTGGTAAGCCTGAATAAAGTAATAAATACTAATTTGCATTTAATTGATTTCATTAATCTAACTAGATATATGAAAGAGTATTTAAGAAGAATTCATATAGAATTGTAATTAAAGCACTTTCTGTACATCACTGCAAGCAAAAGTGGTATATGTCAGTATACAAGGTTAGGATTTACATCTTTATCTGATTCTATTATTAAAAAAGACATATAAAGAATTAAATGCACTGTGAATTTCTGGCCTTTCTCTTTTGCTGAAAAGATTTCAAGCTTGCGGAAATTAAAGCACTGCTGAGGATTCCCTGCTGGGTGAGGAAAGTGAGCCTATATTTTTGTCTGCGATAGAGGTGCTTTCTGTTTTACCTCCTCCATTTTGTTTTCTGTTTTAAGAAATTTGCTTCGCCTAGTGTCTTTTGTTCCATGTGGGAGATAGACATGTAAATTATCTGGGTTGCACATTTCGCATGTCTTTTCGTTAATTGTCTCTTGACTGATACTTAAATACATAGTGAATTACTGGCCCTTTGTCTTTTGCTGAAAAGATTTTAAGCTTGTAGAAACTAAAGCACTGCTAGGGATTCCCTGCTTTTGTTTTCCCACCCAGCTTCCCCTTTGTTGATGTGCTTTTTAAACCTGGGATTTTTAAGCTGCCCACCCCTACTGTAAATTGAGCTTAATAAGCTCCTCCATTTCTACACTGCTGTTGATGTATTAAGTTATTTATTTGCATTTCCTTTTCCTTGTATTGAAAAATAACTTTTTGCCTCTCATTGTCTGTTCTACTGATGTACTTGATTTGAATTCATTTGTAAGACGTTGTCCTGTTTGATTCTCAGCTAGAGCATCTTCTGTCTGGAGACATGCGTGAATGGGCGTACCTTCGTTGAAGGTTGTGCATCAGAGCTGGCAACTCGGCACGTAAAAATCTACTGCCAATCATTAGCGGACCGGAGTTCCGCTGTGGCGACCCCTAACCGGGAAAAGCCGAAAGACACAACAACATCTACTTAATTGTTATATAAAATAATGTATTTTAACACTCTAGCAAGCACTTGTGTTTACATCAAGAGGTCAGTGGATTTTCCATCTAGTGCACTGTGAGGTAGCCTGGTCTGTTTAGGAAGGTGAAGCACTTGAGATTTCTGCATGTAGTTTTACTGGCTGAAGGGCTTATAATCAGCTTATCTTGTTTTTATTGCTTTTATAAGTTCTGTACAATTGAGCGACTCTTGGCTTATTTATACAAGGCAAAATACTTTTATTGAATAATCACACTTTTATAAGCTGTTTAAAGTACACTGCTGTATCCATATCTTTAAGTTTGTTTGTGTTAGTATATTGCATCTTCTAAGTTTGTTTGTGGTAGCATTTCACTCCGGACACTTCTTTAGTGTGCTTTTTCATTGGGAGGACTGGAATTGTTCTTCTAGTGGTGGTAGGTGTTTGACTGGTCTGTCTGAGTTGGGAAACACACAAAAGGGCTCTGCATATTTTTTGCACTTCTCTTATATACTGTGACTGTACTTCAGCAGTTTAAAAGCTGTGCTGTCTGCTGCTGCTTTAAGTAGATAGCTGCACTCTATTACATTGTATCTAAGTTGTAGGGCTTTTGTAGGTAGTTTATGTGGTCTTGTTCTTGTTACACTTGGGCTCCAAAACATCTCCTCTTCATTAAGAATGTGTTTTTCTGCACCCTTGTGGCAGAAGTATACTGATCTCCAGCATTTAACTGTTTTTCTGCATTAATTGGTACCTTTTTGATGTTTTTTTCTGCCTGTGCCTGCTTCATTATCTGCACTTGCTTTGTACTCTATTATTGATTAGATAGGATAAACTACACCCAGACTTGCTGAATCTAGCCTGCTTTTGATACACTTGAACTCAAATCTAGCCATTTTACATTAAGAAAGGCTCCCCGGCACCCCTGTGGCAGAAGAGTGTGGCTATAGCTTTGTCTGAGTTGGGGATTGCTGCGGAAAGGATCATTGTGTGATTTCCTATGGGCAGACTAGTTTGAGACTGCTTAATTTTGCCTGCATATAAGCCTTGAGTTTGAGTGCAGCTGCACACTGCACAATGGGATTCAGTGGTGCCCTGTATAATAGCAAACTCCTAGAAACTATTTTTCCCTAGATGTTTGGCAGTTGAACCCTCCCATGCTTCCATGCTGTACTGCAGACAACTCAACTAAGCACTGCTGTACTGCAGACAACTCAGCTACCCACTGCTGTACTGCAAACAACTCAGCTAAGCACTGAGCAGCATCAACACACTCCTTCACACCTAATCCTCAACAGAATAAGCACCCTTGTTTAGTTAGTTGAGTTAGTCCTAGAGTAGAAGCTAATCCAACTTGCCCACTCCCCAACTAGTATTTATGTTTTAACCTGCTACATCAAACAGTCAATTTCTCAACATTTCACCAGCTAGCCTGATTGATATGGGCATCCTGCGGCAATGTAGTAATTGCCTCATGTATACTGACAACCACTTGCTCCTAAAGCAAATAAATACAGTATGTGAGAGATGTAACTATACCATGAATCTGGAATCAGTCCTCTCATCTAACAATAAACAGGACATCAAACAGGTTGTCAGCACACACACCTCTCCTCTCACACAAGATAAGGTCAGTCACATGGACCTACCTATGTGGAGGTACTCTCTAAGAGCCTATAAAAGGACCAGAGTCCTCCCAAATGCATACAGATGATACATACTGGAACATGAACAGACCCCCACCTCACATTGCAACACACATACAAGTGTCTCAACAAAGTCCCATAAGGCAAAACACCTAAAAACCCAATGTCATGGTCATAGGCAATTCCATAGTGAGACACACAGATTTCCTGCTTCACCAGGATGGGCAAGGAGAAAGTCACAGTTAGCTGCCTGTCAGGTGCCAAGATCCATCAAATCATGCACACACACACACACAAGTCACTTAACAACAATTACCATTATGACTTTGTAATAATACATCTTGGAGTGAATTACTTGAGATGTACTTCTCTGAACTATATGAAGAGAGACATAAATAAACTCAGATTATGTGTCCCAAGCAGGTATGTCTCTAGAACTAAGTAGCATTTTACCTTCACCCAGGATGATGCCACAACACAGACAAAAATGACTGACTTGAACAATTGGCTTAGCTTTTGGTGTCAATCTAAGGGGAGCCAATATATGTTAGCCTGGGAAGACACAAGATGCTTTGCCTGAGATAGTCTTCACCTGTCTCTTCTAGGCTTTTGGATACTGCAAAGATGCTTGCCTCCTCCATAGTGCCTTTTTTATGCAATGTCAAAACAAATAAAATTCCCGATGTAAAGAAATCCACTCAAGACAAACTCAATATTATGCTACATAATGCTATGAGCCTTAACAGAAAACTGCTTGCCCTGGAAGCACTCCTCATCTTAGAAGATACTGAAATCTGTGCAGTAACTGAGATGTGGTTCAGTGCCGCAGAGACCACCCCAAACATACAAAGCTACAATGCCTTCTGCATGATCAGACATCAAAATAAGAGTGAAAGAACCAAAAGTGGAGTTGTATCCATCTTCATTAAATCCAGATACACCTCAAGAGTGGTTAAACAGTATGACTCTCTAGAGCTACTCCAGGTACAATTAAATATAGGGAAAACACCCTACCACATCATTACTAGCAACAGATTCCTCACCGTGAACCAAGAGAAACACACTAGCTACCTGGACATGCTAGAATCACTTCCCTATACAGCCAAGAACTTTAGTCACTGGAGATTTCAACTATCCTCCCATAGTTTGGACAACATACATATTGAGCAGAAATGTGATCGCCCTTAGGTTCCTAGACTTTGTTAATTCAAATGCTCTGGAACATCTAATCTGCACTCTTACAAGGGGCTTGGATGTCCTGGACCTGACACTGATCAACATGGGGAGGTGTCACTGCACTACTTGCTATGTGTTGCCCTCTCTGGTGATGGAAGACCATAAATCTGTCTCATCTGAAGTAAACATCTGACTGAACATCCTCATAGGAGCAAACAAACTGACCATTTTCTCCAAAGCAAACTTTAGCTTATTAAGCAAGGGTATAAAAAGTTTAAATCCCCCTGCTAACACAGCCAGTAATGACTCCTATCCAGAGAAGTACACAATACCCTGTATTGACATTTAAACAACAGTATAGACTTGGCTGTACCTGTCACATTGAAAATCAGGTCCTCCTAAAGAAACAGGCCACCCTGGTGGACCATATGTATACATAAGTTATATAACAAAAGGAAGAAACTGTTATCCAGGAATAAGAGAGAACATACTCACCAGATGAAGAATACTCTCCACAGTTTGAACAAGCAAATCAGATATCTTGTGAAGTCCTCTAAAGCCAATTCTTCTTCTTTCAGCTTTTCCCAGTTAGGGGTCACCACAGTGGATCATCTGTCCACTCATAATTGGCAGTGGAGTTTTACGGTGTTGAGTTACCAGCCCGGCACCCAACCTTCCACAGAAGGCACACACACACACACACACACACACACACACACACACACACACACACACACACACACACACACACACACACACCCTAGGGCCAATTTAGACTGTCCAATCCACCTACTGCATGTCTTTGGGATGTGGGAGGAAACCAGAGCAACCCCACATGACCTCAGGGAGGACATGCAGACTCCACACAGAAGGCACCCCAGCCAAGAATTGAACCGGAGAACCTCTTGTTGTGAGGTGGCAATGCTAACCACTGCACCACCGTGGCCGCCCTAAGTCCTCTAAAGACAATTATGAGGCTAAATTCGCATCTCTAGCTAAAAACAATCATAAGGCTTTCCCTAGCTATGTCTGAAATCTTAAGGGAATGCCCAGCTATGTGTTGGACTGCTTGTGGATGGTACTACTTACACTGAACCTGAAGAAACTGCCAACCTGCTGGTGGACAGATTTGGCACACATTTCACACCCTGTCACCACCAGACACACCTCAAAGCATCCCTGTCACCAGTCCAATACCTAACATCTCCAAAGAGCAGGTCATATCTGCCCTTTCCAAAGCCAGAAACACAGCATCAATGGGACCAGATAACATCCCAGTCTGCTTGCTAAACAATCTAAAACAAGACCTAGTGGAACCGCTTAGCACTCTCTTCAGCCACTGCCTGAGTACTGGCTTTGTTCTAGCAGAGTGGAGAACAGCAACAGTAATCCCCTTACACAAAGGGGGTCCATCAACCAACCTTGGGAACTATAGACCCATAAGTTTAACTAGCCTGATCTGCAAGGCCATGGAAAGAATCATCATAGACATAGGTGACTTCCAAACAAGGACATAGGTGACTTCCAAACTCTTGACCTGATGGTGTTTGGCTTCATTAAGGGGAAGTATTGTTTATTAAACCCTGTGGACTTCTTTGAGAATGTCACCAAAGCCCTGGATGAGGGCAAAGCAGTACATACCACCTATCTTGATACCTTTGATACAATCCCCAACCCAGGTATCATTGAGAAGCTTTCCCAGCTGGGGATTAACCCATACATCACTAGATGGGTAGTAAACTGGATGAATGACAGAATGCATACTGTCAAAGTTCAGGATTCAACTTCTACTAGTAGACCAGTTACCAGTGGTATGCCACAGGGATCTTTGCTGGGCCCTCTACTATTTGGAATCTACTTCTCAGATGCCCATGCAAAAGTAGATGGCCTGTGGCTTACCAGGTTTGCAGCTGACTGCAAACTAGGTCCAGTCATTGAGTCCTCCAGTGATGCTAACATATTACAAAAGGGGCTAACACAGACTAATGATTGGTGCCAGAGTTAGGGTCTAAAACTAAATGCAAAGAAGTGCATCATTATCTCCTTTGGCAAAGAAGTGGCCCCTGCAAATAACATTATAGGTAGCCCCCCCAAGCTCAATCAGTGTTGAGATACCTGGGAAGAAAGGTTGACAACAATTTAAACTTCAATCACCATGTCTCCACAGTGGTAAGGAATGTCTTCTATGTTGCGCATCTCATAAGTAAGGGCATCGCATCCAAGACTAAGGATGTTATAACTCCTCTATACTCGACCCACATCAGAACACTAATTGAGTGCAATGCTCCCTTTTGCATGTACCTCACCAGACACCTGCAACAACTGGAAACACCACAGAGGTTTCTAACCAAGAAAACTGAGGGCCTCCAAAACATGGCCTACACAGAAAGGCTGAAGGCCATGTCCTACAGGCTGCTAAGAGGGGACCTGTGCCTGATCTACAGAGTGATCTCTAACCCTGCCCTAATGGAAATGCAGCATGTCTGCAAATCAAATGGGACAAGAGTCACTCACTCACTCCAGGGATCTCAACCTAGCTTGTGACATAAACAAAACATGTTGAAGAGATAAATATGTCTCCCAGAGATTGCTACTCCTCTGGAATAAACTCCCACTTCATGAAGCAGGGTTCCTCAATAACCATATTTAAGTACAACTTTGACAATTGGATGAGAGACCATAAATTCAACCCAGGGGGTGGTGGCACCTTTGTCCTTTATGGACAGGGGCAGTCTGTGCTAATCACTGATTCTCTGCTAAGAATGACCATTTAACCATGGCCAACTAGGAAGCAAGGATATTACATGGTTAGGCTTGTTAAGACCCTAGGGCCATTAGCCTAGTAATATCCTATGAACCTACGAACTGACAGGTAATAGTGACTGAAGCAATAGTCTGCGTTCAGTGCATTACTACAAGCAAGAGTGACATATTTTAGTATATAACTGCATTATTTTTGTCTTTAACTGGTTTTATAAGATATAAGTATTTATAAAGGGTGTTCTTACTGCAGTATTACAAACAAATGCATATCAGGCACAAATATAATCATTATGTTTGTGCAGTAGACTTCAATATGTAAACTCCACCATTATATGATAGGAAAGACTGGCCTGCCAAGTAAGCATATGCACCTCCCATACCATTTCATCCCAAAGCCTGCATCTGCACTTTCCATACAGCTACAAACAAAAGACTGCACAAGCAGTTCACATACATTTTGTTTTACTTTAATAAAGACTTATAAAAGTAAAAGTGTTTAAAGTAAGAAATTGAATACTGTGTGAACTGATTGAATATATCTTCTCTTTTGCCCCATCCTTTTTTCTCTCTTTTTGTTGTTTTAATTATGCATTCCTTTGTCCTTTGTTATGTTATTTTTCTCTCATTTGGAGTGATGACCCAGGCATGTTTATCCCATGATAGGGAGTCCTCATCCTCTGCTCATCCAGAGACATCCTCACAGGATTGGGGCTGTGGTACAGGCCCTGCAGGCACCCCAAAATGTGGCAGCCTGGCATGCCTCACTGAAAAGGGGCTTCAGGACTGGGTTGAGGATGTGCTTGAACAGGTAGTTGATTGGCAGATCCAACCAGCTGAGGCTTTGCTTCAGTGTGTTGAGAGACAGATATGCAGCTTTTCCATTAGGTCGAAGACACACTGTCCCACACAGGCCCCTACCCCTCAACATTGGGGTTCTCCACTGCTGCACCATTTGGCAGTGGAAATGTTTGAGGGTCTGTGGGCTGGGATCCCTGCTGATGTTTCAGCCCTCATTCCCTTATTCTTTCACCTACACTTTCTCACCTGTCCCCCACCCAACTACCCTCTTATATAACCATATTTGAAAGAAATTGGGGTCAATCCCCTGACAAACACACAGTACCCTTCCTATCCCACCTCCTCCAGCACAACCCTCTTGATATTTTCCTTCTCTGTTTCCCCTCTTTGTTGTGTATCCCCTTTTTCAGTTTTTCCTATCTCCCTCCTTCTATTCTTCAGTAAAACCATCAGGGTATCCATGTAAGGATGCCACCATACAAAACATTTAAAACCTTTTCTTAATTTAAAACATAAAAACAAAAGCTGCATGGTATGACACTTATCATAGGTCTTTCTAGTGTGACTACACAATAGCCTACAGCTTTTACAGAGAATTAGATGTTTATTTAGTGCTTAATGTAGGGTAATTTATGCTTTCGCCCTAAGTAGGCTTGTATTTCAAAATGCCTTAGTGCTTCCTTATTTATTGCTAACACCCTGCACTTAACTTATTTGTATATAACTTTAGTGGTGCTTCTCATTAATTACTGCTATATAGCTGCACACTGCCGGACACTGCCCTACATCTCACTGAGCTGGTCTGTTATTCAATGCAATATTTATTTTGCCACTGATGGACGTATCTCCTTAAACAACTTGAAAAGATACAATTATGCCTTACTAGAAAAAAATCACTGGTTTCCTATACGTGAACTATTCATAAAAGCATCAGCAGTGGTCATTATATTGTGCTTCTTATTGACTCCTTACAGGTGACCTCTTTCTTGTCTACAAAATAATGCCTGACCCAGTTCTGTTTGAAAGCCACCATAACAGACTGCTGGTAGAGTTAACACCAGATAAGGTATACTAAAACCAAAAATAAGTATCAATAACACCAAAAAATATGGCAGGTACATTATACAAACTTTCCGTCTTTATGGAACATGTATAGTTTACTACCAACAGAAATTAATCATTAACTACATGAAAAATTATCTTGTTTTTTATATATCTATATATATATATATATATATATATATATATATATATATATATACACACATATATATATATATATATACACACACATATATATATATATATATACACACACATATATATATATATATATATATATATATATATATATATGGATCTATCTGAGTTCATCGACATTTTAAAATATATATAAATAACCGACACCAAAACAGCGAAACTCATATAACCGCGCCAGAAGATCGACAGTTCACAAACACGACGCATACACCCGACACAACATACCAACAAACAAAACACATCCCCTATCCAACACTCACACACACAACACAAGCACACCAAAATCCTTACAAACAAACACTAACCCATACATACACAACTATCCACAACCCTGACCCAAACCCTTACCCTAAGGTCCGTCACTATCGCACACTCACCTAACTAACCTAACTCACTTATCCCACCTACAAAACACCAACATCGCACACTTACCTTACTCCTAACCGCCGCACTCTAACCCTAACTCACTTATCCCACCCCTACCCCTACAAAACACCAACATCGACACCTATACTTTTACTCGACACACTCCTAACCGCGCGCCTAACCCTAACTCACTTATCCCACCCTACCCTACTAAACACCAGCATCGCACTTACCTTACGACTTACATATCCTTTCCCATCGCAGCTTCTCAGCGCCGGTGTCTTCTTCCGTCGGTCTTCTGCGATCTTCTGGCGTCGGTGACGTGACTTCGACATTCACATTTTAACATGTCGATGAACTCAGATAGACCCATATATATATATAGTAAAAATATCAACATGGGGTCACAGTAATCAAGCTTCCTAAAGGCCAGTAGGTCATAAGCTTTGCAACGGTACCTATATTCCTATAATCCACTTTCATTGTGGAGTAGAGTGAACCCATACTTTCACCATTCTATCTTTGTCGAATGATTGTAGAGAATCCTAGATGGAATTAAGTATTAATAAGAAGCTGTTGTATTAAACAATATGGATGAATAGGTATGATATTCTTGGAGCATAAAAACTGCATACTTCAGTTTGTTGTTTTATTCTATTATTTCTGGGTTAATCTTACTTTCTGAAAACATGCTTATTTCAATTATGGGAAAGAAATGGACACCAGTATATGATAAATTTGCTCACAGGAGTATTCATTATGTATTTATTCTCATTTGTTTACCAAAAAATACTGAATGGACCTAAAAGACCCATTTTCAGTGCAGGGCCCTGGAGAAAAACTGCAAACACACACATGCACATACACACAAACACACACACAAACAAACACATACACACACACACACACACACATATATATATATATATATATATATATATATATATATATATATGGGTCTACTTCATTTGGTCGACTCACATATGGTCGAAAATGATTTTAGGCAGGACACTTCACTGAAAGCTCATTTCACTGAAAGCTCATTTGTTCAAATTTCATTTAGTCGAAAATGAAATATAGCCCCTGCTCTACTGCAGTGCGACCCTGGAGTAAGAATATTAAGTAAGGGGGGTGTGGGGGGCATGGAGGGCATAGCCCCCCACATAACTAAATTGTATTTACTGTTATACGAATGTGTACCCATTTAAAATATGTTAATATATATTTTTTCAGTAAAAACTATTTGCAAAATGTGGTGGGCTATGCCCCCACGCCCCCTACTTAATATTCTCACTCCAGGGTCACACTGCAGTAGGGCAGGGGCTATATTTCATTTTCGAATAAATGAAATTCAACCAAATGAGCTTTCAGTGAAATGAGCTTTCAGTGAGGTCTGCTGACTGAAATCATTTTCGACCAAATGTAATTCGACTAAATGAATGGGTCCAGTATATATATATATAATATATATATATATATATATATATATATATATATATATATATATATATATATATATATATATATATATATATATGCATATATATATATATATATATATATATATATGGCAGCAGGAACATTTACAGTTTAAAATTATGGGTACAAAATAATAAGAAATATTCCATAAACACCTTCAAACATGAGTAGTTGTAATACATGAGGAGGAAGAGCATGTTCACAGGGGGAAATTCATAAGTACAACACATAGTTAAGATACTGTACTAATGCATAAGTACAGCATCTAGTTAAGGTATTGTACTAATACATAAGAACTGCATCTAGTTAAGGTATTGTGTTAATGCTTAATGTATTGTACTAATGCATAAGTGCAAAATCTAGCTAAAGTATTGTACTAATGTATAAGTACAACATCTAGTTAAGGTATTGTACTAATACATCAGCACTACATCTAGTTATGGTATTGTGTTAATGCTTAAGGTATTGTACTAATGCATAAGTGCAAAATCTAGCTAAAGTATTGTACTAATGCATAAGTACAATGTCTAGTTAAGGTATCATGCTAACGTTTAAGGTATTGTACTACTGCATAAGTACAATATCTAGCTAAAGTATTATATTAATGCATAAGTACAACATCTAGCTAAGGTATTGTACTAATGCATAGCTACAATATCTAAGAAATGTTTGTAACAGTAGAGCATGCTGAAGTTTTGATGATTTTTTATGTTATTTTGGATGTTCATAGGTTAGTACTAAGCTAACTGCCCTTGCGAGCCATTTTAAGCCTAGCCAGTTATCCCTTGTGAGACTCAAACCCTGCACCTTGTGTTTGTAAGGCAAACACCTTAACCATTAGGCCACCCACCCAACCCCATATGTGAATATCAGATATGAGACTGACAACAAAAAAATGATCATACCTAGTAGTTTTGCATGGGGGACTACTTATAAAAAAATATATAAAATTCTGTTTGATATTACAGTAGGTTTTTGGGTAGAAGAGGAGAAGCTGAGTTTTTTTTTTTTTTTGATCTTAAGATTAAGTTGGGCATTACAAAGCCAAGTCTCAATTGATATGAAGGATTCTTGAGTAAGTATAAGAGATAGACAGGCTATTAGAGGAATATGTAAGTGTGGGGTCATCCACATATAGAATGAGGGAGGGTTGGCTGAAGGCAGTGTGAAGGATATTAGTGAAGATATTGAAAAGATGGCATCCAAAGATGAAACCTTGTGGTACTCCAGTGGAGTTAGGGAGATAAGGGGATGAAGATGTTTGCCATTTTACTGCCTGATGTCTATCAGATAAGTAGCTATAGAAACAATTTAGAGCTGGAGTAGATAGGCCAATTTTAGGTTATTGCTCTGAGATTGTTGGGTGAGAAACCATGCAGATCAAGAAATAGTGAATAGACTGTCTTGCCAATGTCTATTTATTTATTTATTTTACATTTGTTAACCGGGCTAGTCTAGCTGGATATATTTCCATTTTCAGTAGAGGCCCGGGGAGAAAAGCTCCAGCAAAATAGAAAATTAAAAATGTTGTTACATGGCAAATGAAAGGCTTTGAAAAAAAGAAACAGTACAACAAGTAATAATAACATACTGAAGATATTTACACTTGAAAAAGCGACAATAAAAAATGTAGAACAGTAAGATTCATAAGGAAATTTTCACATCAAAGTAGAAAGATTTCAGCAGTATGTTGATTAGAGTTCAAACAGTAACAGCCTTGCTTGCATGAATTAGCTTTAAAATGTTAGTAAGTTTATTTGGAAGAGGAAGTATCAGTAGTGAAAGTGGGTGGTTAGTCAGGATTGCTACAAGGGCATAACCAGTGCATTTTGAGGTGTTTATTGAGTTTTTGTTTAAAGAGAGGCAAGGAAGAGATTAGAGTTAGTTCATTGGGTAGTTGGTTTCAGTTTTTTCTTACTGTGTTAGTAAACTGAGAGTCACCAGCCATGTTGTTAGACTTGGTTATGCTAGTGAGGAGTTTGCTAGAAGAACGTAGGGAATTCAGATTTTTATAGGGGATTAAGAGATTGGAGAGTATAGGGGTGGTGTTGGGTTGGTAAAATATCTTGTGGGCAATGGTGAGTTGGGAGATTATCAGATGGTTTTAGAATTCAAGCCAGTCTAGCTGCCAAAGATTCAGACAGTGGTGGGTTCTAAAGGGATTGCCAGTGGCAAATCTGGTGATGTTATTATAGGAAGTTGCTAGTTTGTTAAGATTATTCTTCTTTAGGTTAGTAATATAGGTGAGGCGTACAGAAGAGTTGAGATTAGATGGGAGTGGGCAATCTTGGTTCTGGCTGTTGGGGTTAGGAAAGGTTTGATTCTATATAAGGAGACTATTTTTCTGTTGACAGTTTTAATGGTGTTATTTATATGGTAATCAAATGTAAGGTTATTGTCAATGGTAATTCCGGACAGTTTAGTGGTAGAGTCAGGGAATATAATAGTGCCATTATTGAAAGTAACTGAGAAATCTATGGGGGAATAAAGAGAAGGAGCTTGTTTTTTTTGACATTAAGAAGGAGGCAGAGTTTTGTAAACCATGTTTCTACAATGTTAAAAACATTTTGAGTAAGAGAATGTAGTTCTGATGGGGGGTATGCTGAGCATTCTAGTGTAGAATTATGTGCATATTGAATGCAGGTGGCTTGAGGAATTGTTACATGGAGGTCATTGATAAATAATGAGAAAAGAAGTGGTCCAAGAATAGAGCCCTGAGGGACTCCGAGGGTGACTGACAGAACGGATGAAATTTGATTTTCCCAGAGAACTGCCTGTTGCCTGTTGCTAAGGTAGGATCTGAACCATTTAACAGCCTGAGAGTCAAAGGAAAGGGATTCAAGAATATTGATTAGAAGGGTGTGGTTTACTATGTCAAAAGCTTTTGAGAGGTCAATAAAGAGTGCAGATGAGAGGATGTTTTTATTGCAGTTTCTATTGATGGTATCTGTAAAGGATAAAAGGGCAGTTGTGGTACTGTGTGATGGCCTAAAGCCATGTTAGCAGTTTGCTATTATGTTATGTTGGGAAAAATGATGTAAAAGTTGTTGGTGAATGTATTTTTCCATACTTTTTGCTAAGGGTGATAAGAGAGCTATTGGCCGATAGTTTAGAGTAGTCATTTGAGTTCCCACCTTTGTGCAGTGGTATAATGTGGGAGATTTTCCAAATGTTCTATTGCTCTGTTTAAGGTTTCTATGTAGGATAGTAGGGTAGAAGTTGTACTATGTCCAGACCTAAAACCATATTGGGTAGAGGTTACGTTAACAGATGATTTTGAGGGCTAAGTTTTAGCAGCTGGGTGTGGATGAATTTTTTTCATTTTTCTTTTTCTTTTTCTTTTTTTAATTGTTTTAATTTGGTTTTAAAACAATAAATAAACACATCAGTTGTAAAACAAACAAATAGCTATTTACATAGGTCCACAGCTGATCAACACATCAAAGTTATACATCAACAACAATTAATACTTTTCAAGCAAGTATGTTTACGCCAAGATTTATACAAATGTGTAATATTAGAAGTTCTCATCTTTATAGTATGCAATTCACTACTGCAAACATTTTTTCCATACTGACAAATTCAGCACTAGAGGAGGTAACTTTACTTTTCCAATATTTAGTAATTATTTTTCTGGCTATAGCAAGAATAGATGAAAGTGGAGACACTTGGGTTTTTGGAATTATCACAGGAATTGGAGCATTAAATAAAACTAAAGATTTAGTAATATTTCATCTATGTGACCATACAGCTTGAATAAAATTATTCATTTCTTTCCAAAAAGGGAAGATAACTTTGAATTCATATACCATATAAATCCAAGCAGCTATTATTTCAGAATTACATCTCCATCATTTAATTCTATTTGATTTATACATAATTAGGTTTGTGTTAGGCATCTCAAAAGCTCTGTGGAAAAAATTCCAAGTGAAAAATTTCCAATATAATGAAGATGTAATTTTATCTTTAGATTTTAATATTAATTTCTTGTATTCTTCAGAGAAGTCATCATTAGTAATTTTTGAGGAGTACTTCCAATAGGACTTGTTTAAATATTTGAAATCTAACTTAATAATGTTATAAATTTGTGACAAATATGATTTATTTTTCATTGCATTATCATTGACTTTTATTAAGAATTCCAAAAATGTGGGGAACACTTTAGTGGTAGAGTCAGGGAATATAATAGTGCCATTATTGAAAGTAACTGAGAAATCTATGGGGGAATAAAGAGAAGGAGCTTGTTTTTTTTGGCATTAAGAAGAAGGCAGAGTTTTGTAAACCATGTTTCTACAATGTTAAAAACATTTTGTGTAAGAGAATGTAGTTCTGATGGGGGGTATGCTGAGCATTCTAGTGTAGAATCATGTGCATATTGAATGCAGGTGGCTTGAGGAATTGCTACATGGAGGTCATTGATAAATAATGAGAAAAGAAGTGGTCCAAGAATAGAGCCCTGAGGGACTCCGAGGGTGACTGACAGAACGGATGAAATTTGATTTTCCCAGAGAACTGCCTGTTGCCTGTTGCTAAGGTAGGATCTGAACCATTTAACAGCCTGAGAGTCAAAGGAAAGGGATTCAAGAATATTGATTAGAAGGGTGTGGTTTACTATGTCAAAAGCTTTTGAGAGGTCAATAAAGAGTGCAGATGAGAGGATGTTTTTATTGCAGTTTCTATTGATGGTATCTGTAAAGGATAAAAGGGCAGTTGTGGTACTGTGTGATGGCCTAAAGCCATGTTGGCAGTTTGCTATTATGTTATGTTGAGATAAATGATGTAAAAGTTGTTGGTGAATGTATTTTTCCATACTTTTTGCTAAGGGTGATAAGAGAGCTATTGGCCGATAGTTTAGAGTAGTCATTTGAGTTCCCACCTTTGTGCAGTGGTATAATGTGGGAGATTTTCCAAATGTTCTATTGCTCTGTTTAAGGTTTCTATGTAGGATAGTAGGGTAGAAGTTGTACTATGTCCAGACCTAAAACCATATTGGGTAGAAGTTACGTTAACAGATGATTTTGAGGGCTAAGTTTTAGCAGCTGGGTGTGGATGCATTTTTTTCATTTTTCTTTTTCTTTTTCTTTTTTTTAATTGTTTTAATTTGGTTTTAAAACAATAAATTATCAAATCAGTTGTAAAACAAACAAATAGCTATTTACATAGGTCCACAGCTGATCAACACATCAAAGTTATACATCAACAACAATTAATACTTTTCAAGCAAGTATGTTTACGCCAAGATTTATACAAATGTGTAATATTAGAAGTTCTCATCTTTATAGTATGCAATTCACTACTGCAAACATTTTTTCCATACTGACAAATTCAGCACTAGAGGAGGTAACTTTACTTTTCCAATTTTTAGTAATTATTTTTCTGGCTATAGCAAGAATAGATGAAAATAGAGACACTTGGGTTTTTGGAATTATCACAGGAATTGGAGCATTAAATAAAACTAAAGATTTAGTAATATTTCATCTATGTGACCATACAGCTTGAATAAAATTATTAATTTCTTTCCAAAAAGGGAAGATAACTTTGAATTCATATACCATATAAATCCAAGCAGCTATTATTTCAGAATTACATCTCCATCATTTAATTCTATTTGATTTATACATAATTAGGTTTGTGTTAGGCATCTCAAAAGCTCTGTGGAAAAAGTTCCAAGTGAAAAATTTCCAGTATAACGAAGATGTAATTTTATCTTTAGATTTTAATATTAATTTCTTGTATTCTTCAGAGAAGTCATCATTAGTAATTTTTGAGGAGTACTTCCAATAGGACTTGTTTAAATATTTGAAATCTAACTTAATAATGTTATAAATTTGTGACAAATATGATTTATTTTTCATTGCATTATCATTGACTTTTATTAAGAATTCCAAAAATGTGGGGAACACTTTTTATCTAGGTTAAACATCTTATTTACTTCTGTGTTCACAAACTCTACACACACACACACACACACATATATATATATATATATATATATATATATATATATATATATATATATATATATATATATATATATATATATATATATATATATATATATATATATATATATATATATATCAGCACCATTTAAGAACTGATGACAATAAATGAAATTACATTGTTATTGCAATACTAGCATTTTGTTGAAGTTGTTAGTTTCTAAGCAGTCATTTGTATATGCAATTATAAACTTAGAAAATATTAAGTCTTTAACACAATGGTTAGAATATGTGAACTTTTGGAAAGAGGAAATTATGTTATTTTTAATAGGGAATTTGAGAAGAGACTGTAATACCATTCACACAAAATATTTTAATAACCAGATAAAACTATTAGATATTATTTGTTTATGACTGGCTGTGATACATCAAAAATATTATTAGCAAATAATAAATATATGCGTTGTCATTTTGAATCATAAGATGAATTTATCCACAACGCTATAACTTTTACAGTTGTTGATGTAGCATACTATTGAATATCAGGGAATCATATTCCACCATTATCCCTAAACTTTTCTGTGCCAAAGGAAACTCTTGGTTCATTGGGATGCTAAAACATTTTAAGTAGAATATTATTTATCTTTTTAATCAATTTTTTGGTGGCGATAGTACTAAAGATTGTAAGACAAACAATAGTTTAGGGATAATTATATCTTAGTAAGCTTTAATCATTCATCCACAGTGAAGATGAATTTGTTCTAATTTGTGACTAAACTTAAAATTTTATCAACAACCTGTTGAAAGTTTTTTGTATTATTTCTTTACTATTAGATATAATGGTTATACCAATGTATTTTATTTGATTTCTATTGTAATTGAAGTTAGAATATTTTTGTATGAATGTTTTAATTTTGTATTGGTTAATAATGTACTTGTTTTATTATGATTAAATCTTAAGTTTTAAATTTCTTCAGACTGACTCATAGAACTAATTATATGTTCTAATGAATTTTCCACATTTCCTATTGTTAGTAGATATCATCAACAAATACTTGAATCTTTAGTTCAAAATCTTATTTTATTTTGATACCATTAATGTTCTTATTGGATGTAATACTATTAGGAAAGGTTCTTTAGCTAATGCGAAAAGTAAAGGTGATAATGGACAGTCTTGTTTTATGACTTTTTTTAATTAAAAGGAATTAGAAAGAAAAGAACATATTTTAACATAAGCACATGAATTATTGTATATGACTTAGAAATTAATGCAATTTGCTCAAGTGACAAATTATACACTTTGTGTTTTAAACAAGTACAACCAATCAAAAGCCTTGTCTCAATTGAGACTAATGATAGAAAGTTCTTTTTTATTTTTATTTGCATAGTCTATTAATGTATGTATTCTTATTATGTTACTGTATACTTGTCTATTTAAAATAAACTCAGTTTGATCACTATTAATTAGTTTAGGTATAAGTAGATTAATTCTGTTAGTTAAAAAGGACATGAACATCTTATAGTCTACATTTAAAAGTGAAATTGGTGTATATGATGAACAGTTTGAGGTTCCTTATCTTGTTTTAAAATAGGTGATCTTCTTCTTCTTTTCTTTCGGCTGTTACCATTAGGAGTCACCACAGCAAATCATCTGTTTCCATTTCTTCCTGTCCTCTGCATATTGCTCAGTCACACTGGCCACCTGCATGTCCTCTCTCACCACGTCCATAAAACTTATCTTAGGCCTTCCTGTTATCCTCTTACCTGGCAGCTCCATCCTTAGCATCCTTTTCCCAATATACCCATCACCCTCCTCAGCACATGTCCAAACCAACGCAATCTCATCTCTCTGACTTTGTCTCCAAACCATCCAACCTGAGCTGACCCTCTAAAATACTGATTCCTAATCCTGTCCATCCTTGTCACACCCAGTGCAAATCTTAACATCTTTAACTCTGCCACTTCCAGCGTTGACTCCTGCCTTTTTGTCAATGCCACCGTCTCCAACCCATACAACATAGCTGGTCTCACTACCCTCTTGTAGACCTTCCCTTTCACTCTTACTGGTACCCATCTGTCACAAATCACTCCTGACCCTCTTCTCCACCAATTCCACCCTGCCTGTACTCTCTTCTTCACATCTCTTCCACACTCACCATTACTCTGAACTTTTGATCCCAAGTACTTAAACTCATCCGCCTTCGCCAGCTCTATTCCCTGCATCCTCACCATTCCTCTATCCTTCCTCTCATTCACACACATATATTCTGTCTTAGTCCTACTGATCTTCATTCCTCTCCTCTCTAGAGCATATCTCCACCTCCCCAGGGTCTCCTCAACATGATCCCTACTCTTACTACAGATCACAATGTCATCTGTTTTAAAATAGGTGATATAATGAAATATTTCTATGAGAGGGGGATGTCAACAGCTGTTTTTATTTCTCTATAGACCTTATATAATATTTTAACTGCATCACCTGGTAGTATTTTATATAGATCTGGTATAAAACCATCTAAGCCGATGCCTTATTTTTAACTTTTTTATTTGATATTTTATTTCTGTTAAAGTGAATGGTCTGTCATTTTTTATTCATTCACTTGCTAATTTATTATTTATATTTTCCCTTACAAAAGTTACAACTATATTATCATTATCTACAGTAGGTTAATTGTATTAGTGTTTATATTTCCATAAAATATTTTAAAGCCATCAAGAATACCTTTAATATCTGTTCTACTTTCTTTTTTTATTTATAGGTGTTATAATTTCTTTGATATGACTTAGTTTATTTATTTTCTTTGATCTAAGAGCAGGTTTATGCAAGCTTAAAGGGTATACTGAGTATGCTTGAAGTTTAGGTTTTCCAGGTTAATTGAAACTTTATGATTTAGAATTTCAACATATTTTGTATTTAAGTCCAGGCTGACTGATAATGTCATTGATTTTAGATTTAACTTTAGTGTATGTCTTTTGACCTGTGGTATATTCAAGTCTTTGTTCCATTCTCTTGTTTTGCTAATATACCAATGTGTAACTCTTCCATTTAAGTAAGCCTTTAGTGATTTCCACAAGACAATGTCAGTTATTTCACCAGTCATGTTAATTTCTAGGAACTGTTTTACCTCTTTAACATAACAATCCTTGAATCCTTTTATTTTAATAATGTATGCTGGTAATCTAATATTATGTATTAGATTGTCAGTTTTTTAAATAATATTAAAGATTATAGCATTATGCTCTGATAATGGACATGAAACTATTGAAACTTCTCTGATATGTGGTAACATATTGTTTGAGACAAAAAATTTGTCAATATTTGTTTGTTTTCCATATCTATATTAATAATGGGCAAATTTATTATTTATTTTTTTATGTATTTGACATTTGTTAACCGGGTTGTTCCAACTGAGCTGAGGCCCATTTTCAGTGGCGACCCAAGGAGAAAATCTCCAAAGAAGAAAAGACAAGTACCTAGTAGTTAACAATACAATCACATAACATAGAGAATGAGAAGTAGGTCACTACACAAATCCTCAATAAAAAGAGTGTAACATCCTTACAATGTCATAAATAAACAACTTTGTATAATAATACAAGGTATAATAAGTAGGGCTACAAAGTTTTATTTCAGTGAGAATAAGACAATAAAGAGTTAATTAGTCATGGTAAAGTAAAGGTGAGTAGAGTATAAGGTGATTAAGTAAGATTGTTGTTATGTGGGGGGGGGGTGGCATGGACAGGACCAGGTCTTTTGAAGACAGTGTTTTAGCTCTCTTTTCAATTGATGTTGTTGGGGAATATTTCTTATATTGAGGGGGGAGTGTATTCCAGATGTAAGCTACTGAGTATTTATACAGGGACTTTCCAATATTCTTATTGGGTTTGTAACTGTCTAGAAGCTGTTTATCAGTGGTATGAAGGTGTCGGAGGGGAGAGTAGTAACAAAACAGTTTGGAGATAGAGGGGCAGGAAGAGGGATAATAGAGAATGGAGTGAGTTATATATAATTGGGGAAGCAGTAGCTGATGAGAGAATTCAGACCAGAGTAGTGTCTTGAGAGAAAGACAGTGACGGGAATGGTGAGGAAGGTTAGTGGCAAATCTGGCTTTTTTATTGTATGTTTGCTCAAGTTTAGACATAAGAGTAGATTGAAGACTAGTAAGTATTAGGGGAGCATACAGTACGCAAGGTAAGAGAAGTGACTGAGCAAGAGAGAGTCTGGAGGAGGGTGTAAGGAATTTTTGATTTTTGTAAAGTAGTCCAAGTTTCTGGCGGGTTTTTCTTATACATTGTTGGATGAGTAGATCAAATTAAAGTTTGTCATCGATTATGGTGCTGAGTAGTTTGGTATGAGATTCAGCTTTAATGATAGTATTGTTAAGGCAGGTAATAACGAAGGAGGATTTATGCTGAGCCAGAGTTCTTGGGAAGAAAAGAAGGAGTTTTGTTTTTTAGGATTTAGTACTATTTGATTATCTGAGTGCCATATTTTGACAGATGAGAAGGTGTCTTGAGTGAATGCTAGCAGATTAGGAATATTACAGGTGGTAGTGATGTGTATAATCATCGGTATGTTATAATAAAGTTCAGAGCTTGCAGGCAGAATGTACTTGGTTAGTGAAGATATTGAACAAGAGGGGGCCCAGGCTAGATCCTTGAGGAACCCCTGTATTGACTGGGAGGAAGGGAGAAGGGACAGTTTGCCACTGAACAGATTGCTGCTTATTGGAGAGGTAGCTGGAAAGTCACTTTATGGAGGAGCTGGAAAGATTGAGTTGTGAGAGTTCAGTTAAACATTTAGAGGGAGAGACAGTATCACAGGCCTTAAAAAGATCTATGAATAGATAGGAGATCAGCATGCTGTTGTCACAAGCCTCAGCACTGTTTAAGTGAAAGGAAGAAGTGCAGTGGAAGTACTGTGGTGGGGTCTGAAGCCATGTTGGGTGGAGATGAGCAGGTTATTGTCAAGCAGGTGTTTGAGTAGCTGGGTGTGTATGCACTTCTGAAGAATTCTGGAGATGGTTATGGGCCTGTAGTTATATGGGTCAGTAGAATTTCCACCCTTGTGTAGTGGAATTGTATAGAATGATTTCCAAATATCAGAGACACAGGTTTCTTTAATGGAATGATTTATGAGTAAGGAGACAGGGTAGGCAATTGATTCTGCAGAAATTTTAAGAAAGAAGGAAGGCAAATTATCAGCAGAGAGGGAGCAAGGTTTGAGTTTAGACAACAGAGATTTAATGTAGGTGGTGGGTACTGGTTTAAATGAGAAGTTATTCAAAGATGATTTGCTGGGAGTTGAAAGAGGGGTAGAGGAGGTGTTATTTTGAGTTAGTTTTTGGATTGTTTCAATTAAGTAGTTATTTAGGATAGAGGCTGTTTCAGTGGCAGAATTACATGGGAAGGGGTTAGGTGTAGTACTGCTGCTAAGATAAAAAAGATTATTAATGGTTGTCCAGAATTTTTTTGGATACTTATGTGGGTTGGATTAGGAGGAACAAAGGAAATATTTCTTATCATTGTTGACTAGTTTTTTGGAGAGGTCTCTGAGCTCTTTGTATTTTTGGAGTAGGGCAGGGGACTTGTTTTGACCCAAGCTTTCCAAATGCTATCCCTCTTATGTATACTAGAATGGGTGTATTTTGTGAGCTAAGGGACAAAGTTAGATTTTATTTTGATTTGGCTGATAGGTGCTAATGAATTAAGCATGTCTAGAAATATCTGATTGAAAGGCATAACAGCTTCATGGAGAGGGATTTCACTAAGGAAGGACCAGTCTATGCTGGACAATTTAGAGTTAAAAGTGTCAGGATTAAAATTGGTGAGTTTGAGACAGTCTCTGTAGTGGTGGTCTTTTGGTGGGTACTGGGAGAATCTGTGGATGAAAGTGGGAGAGTGGTCACTCAAAGAGTCGAGTATAGTCCCTGGATTATGATAAAGGTTGGGTTTTCAGGTTAGGATCTAGTCTAGAGAAGGAGACAAGTCAGTGGAAGCCATTAAGATTGAAGCTAAGACTGGGAGATGTAGATGTAATTGCAGTACAGTTAATATTAACATCGCCAAGGATAATGGTTTCATATGGGACATGCTGGGTTATCCTAGAGAGTATGGTCTCAAGGATAGGAATGTTGTTCCCTGGAGGGATATAGATAGAGAGTATGGCAAACTTTTTGTGTGAGTTAAGGTGACAGTATACAATAAGAATTTCAGCAGGATTAAAGTTAGGTATAAAAACAGAGAGTGGGGAGAGATTAAGTTTGTCAGAGTATAGGGTGGCAATATCTCCACCCTTTTGTTAATTCTCTCAAGAGTGAAAGACATTGTAACCCGGGGGTAGAATTTTGGTACTTGTAATATGTGGTTTTAACCAGGTTTCTGACAGGGTTAAGATATGGGGAGAAATGTTAGCAATCCGGGAATGTAGCTCTATAATTTTATTTACAAAGCTTTAGATATTTAAAGAGTAAATATTTAATATTTTGAGAGAGAAAGAGGGGGTAGAAGGTGAGATATAGTAAGGTGAGGTGTGAGGTGTGTGTATATGAGAGGTAGGTGGCCCTGGATTGGAATGGATGTCCCCATCCAGTAACAGTGTATATATGAAAGTAATAAAGTGTGTGAGGAGATCAGGGATATCAGTCCTTCTTGACCTTGAAGTAGAGGAGAGTGATGTGTATGGTGAGGTGTTAATCTTGAAGAAATGTGATGGTGTTGAGTGAAAGAGAAGCGGAGAAGTCAGCTGTGAATGTAATGAGTTAAATGTAATGTGAGTGATTCTGAGAGTGGGTGGTGGTATTTGATATGATAGTGCAGTTTGGTAAGAGGATGATAGGGAAAGTAATAAAAGAAAAGTAATGGTAAGATATACATGTATCATGATGGAGGTAAAAACAGAGGTGGAGTTGTAGAGTGTGTGACTTAAACAGATAGGTCGGCTTATGTACCAAAATGTGAGGGATGAGGAAATTTAAATGCAATGAGTATATGGAAGTTAGAGATAAGGGAGGAGAATGTAGGGAGGCTAAAGGTTAATATGGTATAAAATAGAAGGGAGGAGGTTGTGTGGGGGTGGAAAAAAAGAGCAGATTGTTAATAGCTGGAGAGGGTGGATTGGTTAGAGGGATCGGAAGAGGTGTGGTATAGAAAGTGGAAAACTAAGGATATAGGAGGTGGGTAGGAATGGGGGTAGGGTAGGGGAGTGGAGTGAGCCCAAGTGCAGTGAGGGTGAACAGAGGGTCTGGCCCCACTGGAAGAGTCAAGAGAATGAGAGAAATAGAAACAATCAGACAAACTTGATGTGCTCCAGGTAAGTAATACACTTCCCATAGTATGTTCAGAGACTGTTTAGTGAGAACATATAATCAGATTTGCAGGCCCTTAGGACCAGAGCTTTTGCTCATCATAAATACTGTGCTTTAACTGGTAGAGAGGATGTCTTTGACACAATACACTACAATTCCATGCAGTATGTTGTCATCTAGTGGCCCAAATGGGGAAATTCCACTTAAAATGTGATAAGCCTTAGGGAAGAAAAAAAAACAATCTCAGGGTAGTCCCCTGTGATTATGCTAGCCACTAACAACTGGATATTACAACATTTGAGAAGACAGTAGGCTAAAACCTACATTGTTTGAAAGAAGGATACTTGTCCCTATCTATAAGCTCTAAAGTTTCCTGGGCTTCCAAGATCGCACAGTCTGAAACAGCAATAGTTCAGGCTGGAGAGAGGGGAGAAGTACCCATGATATTTGGGAGCATGTATTACCTGCAAGAAGAAAAGATGATAAACTTGTGATGAAATATAACTACAGAAAGGTTAAGGCTGGGGAGAGAAGATATAGGTGAAAATGAAGGGAGCAATACAGTAATACAAGTTGAGCTAGAGAAGCCTATTGTGGAGTACAATATTCAGGGGACAGTAATAGTTATGTGCCTACAGTAGTTAGGTAGAGAAAAACAATACATTGTAAGCAGTATTGACCATTAACTCACTCAAATAATTCTACTAATACAGTATAAAAATGAATCTAATAGTTCATCAAAAAACAGCCACAATTAAAACTACATGGAAGGACCAACTATAGCAACTATAGCCAAAAACATAACTTAGTATATCTAACACTGGCTTAGTCATGCAGTATTTATGACTCTAGTTCTAAATCCCACTGCCCATGCAGTTCAAAATTATACAGTGAAATAGGTAGCTCCTGATTTGTATAATACATGTCTCAGAAAAAAAACAGCAGTATAAGCAAAGTACAGCAGACTAAAGCTTCTACACTTAGTGAAACAAGTAAAGTATAAGAAGTAAGGCTAATAGATATACATGGGTATTTTTATTCATGTGGAGCTGTCACATTGAAGTGAGTTTGTTTTCCTTAGGTCATATATATCCTTTAAGGTCATTAGATTTACAAACTTCATTAAGTGTCTGTCTGAAGATGTGATTCTCAGCGTTCTATCTGCAGTGGAATCTTTGATAAAATACAATTAAAATCACCAGCCATTACAACTTCACCTTTCATGCAATAGGCTATAGTGCGTAAGTACTTTTTTGCATCTTAAGGTCCAACGCCTGGAATTCAATAGAGTTCAGCAATGTATATAGTTTTCTGTTCCACTCAATTACAGCAATGCTTAGTATACCATTTTTATCAACATAGGTATCTTTTACTTTAGGCATTACTAGAGAGTTCTTCCATAAAATGAGGATGCCTCATCTTTTAGCAGAAAAGCCGGAACCTGCTAAAACCAAATCATTTTTAATGAAAGTTTATTTACATCTTTATTAAGTAAATGTGTTTCCTGTAGAAATACTATTTGAGCTTGATGTAATTCCAAGTATTTGAACAGACTCACCTTCTTTACTGGGTTATTCAATCCATTAATATTAATAGTTTTATTTATTTTACATTTGTTAACCGGGCTAGTTTACATTTAACAAATGTAAAATAAATAAAATAAATAAATGAATATTAATAGATATGCATTCAAGCTCAGACATTTATATACAAGAGGAAAAAAACACAAGTATAATGAAATCACATTTATGTACAGAACTTATCATATACACTCTATAAATAACACTATGAAATATTCATCTATGCATAAAATGTTTCAAATAAATAAAAAATGCCTAATGATATAACCCTAAAACATTTTACCATGGAGTAATGTATTCCTAGTTTGGTGAAAAAGATGGGCAAACTCCCTTTCAAACTCTCCACTAGACTAAATCTTAGCTCATTTCTCTGAGTCATATTAATATGTCTCATATTTTTAGTATGCATCATCTTAAAAAAGCCCGTCAGTGAGCTATTATAAATAAGAAAAGTTAAACAGATGTTCAGAACATTCATTATAAGTTGAACAAACTGAATAACTTTACAATCATCTTTCCCTGAGCATTTATCTCCCAGGTCTAATATAGGGAGGAAGTCAGTTGTTATTTTCATATTTATTAATTTATAGGTCAGATGATTTTATATTTTAATATTTTATTTACTATGTGGCAAGTTGTTCATAGGATCATAAGTTCATAAATTAGTACCAGGCTAACTCCCTTCATAGGTCATTCCAAGCCCAGCCAATTACCCCATGTGAGAATCAAATGCTGCACCTTCTACCTATAAGGTAAACACCTTAAACATATTATATGTTTATCGACATATATATATATATATATATATATATATATATATATATATATATATATATATTCTTTAACTATATACATATGTTCTTATTCTGATCTCTATTTCTCTTTGTATACGATGTCTTGTACTACTACTACTACTATATTCCTAGGTTTTATATATTAGCTGTACTCCTATTGTAGAGTGTCATATAATACACCATTTATATTTACCCTTATATATTTGATATTCTTTAATTTAGTACTACTGCTATAATCAGTCCTATTTTTTCCTTAAATGTTAAGTCTAGTAGTATCTGAACAAATATCTGAAAATCTTCCCTTTTAAGATTCAAACTTTCCATAATAAGTTTTTCTGAGCTATTAAGTTTTATCATTAAAAAGAGGCAATAACAGAGAAACACAATCCTATTTTTTTTTATCAGAAGTGTCATTCTATAGGCAAGTATGTAAACTATCATTTTGGCAAAATGCACACATTGTGAACTATTTAATAACTTACAATGGTTTAAAATGTAATTCACTGTCTTTTACTTATTATTTAGCTTGTATTCATTGACTTCTTAGCATATGTTTCAAAATATTATGATTATTTACTTTTAGACAGGAAGAAGTAACCTGGGCAGTTCTTAGAATTTTAGAATTCCTGCAGCATCACAAAAGTGCTCATGATTCTAATTAAGCTGTTTCAAGCTGGTCCTCATGATAAGGGCTTGCAAATGAACAGTTTATCAGCTACAATTCACATAAAAACATTCACGAGTGAATCCAAGCCACCTCTACTTTATGCATCAATCCATCAAACCCTTCCAAACCAATAAAAAAACAACAAAACACATTTTAAACTATGTTAGCTACTAAAATGCTATTGTATTTAAAGAAATAACATTTATTGGTTCAGTAAGCACTATTTGTATGAGATGTTTAATATAAAGCAGACTGTTATTTTTCTGATGGAGACATAACATATAAGCTTGCATTAAAACAATGACAGTTATGTATGCTCCAGGTTTAACTTGTAAAAGTGTGAATGCTACTCTGATTATTTGATAACATTCCAATAATAACTTTTATATATGTAAGAAGCCTTATTTTTATACTTTGTTTATAACAGTATAATTATTCTGGGTGCTATTGCATGTCAATATATTATCAGAGGCAAGCATTCAGAACTATGTAATACATGACAGTGGTTTAAAACGCAATTTACTTGTCTTTGGTAATTATCTAACTTGTATTCTTTGACATCATAGTGTGCAATTCAAAATATTATGATTATTTAAAATACTGCGGTGGTGGTGCTGCGGTAGCATTGTTGCCTCACAGTAAGACGTTGTCCTGTTCGATTCTCAGCTAGAGCGTCTTCTGTGTGGAGACATGCGTGAATGGGCGTACCTTCGTTGAAGGTTGTGCGTCAGGGCTGGCAACTCGGCATGTAAAAAAACTACTGCCAATCATTAGTTGACCGGAGTTCCACCTTGGTGACCCCTAACCAGGAAAAGCTGAAAGACACAACAACTTTTAGACAGGAAGAAGTAACTTGGACAGTTCTTAGAATTTTGGAACTTCTGCAGCATCACAAAAGTGCTCATGACTCTTAAGTTGTTTCAAGCTTGTTTTCATAATAAGGGCTTTAGAATGAAGAATCCATCAGTTGTAGTTCACACAAAACTGCCCACAAGTGAATCCAAGCCACCTCCACACCATACTTCAATCCCTTAAACCCCTCCAAACCACCAAAAAAAAAATGTCAAAGTAATCCAAGCACCAAAAAGCCATTGCACTCAAAGAAATAACATTTAATGATTCAGCAAGCACTATTTATATGAGATGTTTAATAAAAAGCAGATTGTAATTTTTAAAGGAGACATAGCATATAAACTTGCATTAAATGAATGACAGTTATGTGTGATCCCGATTTAACTTGTAAAAGTTTGAGTGTTACTCCAATTATTTGATATCAATCCAATAGTAACTTTTATATATGTAAACATCTATATTATACTTTTTTTATAATATAGCATGTCTTTCATGGCTGCTATTGCATGTCAAGTATAATATTAGTAGCTCACTACTGGACCATTTTAAGAAACCAGAATGTAACTTAATATACCTCTTTAGTGTCAGTTGTTGTATCTTATATTATATTTAATAATACCTTATTCAACTAAGCCAAGTTATTAGAAAGCATGCCGCCTAACATGAGTTTAATCATAATAATGATTAACTACTTCAACTACTCTCCTAAACAAACAGCTAGTGATAAATACATCTTTACCCATTTTCATATAAACACCACAACCACGCCCTGCTACCTGCTAGCCAAGTATCATCGACTTACTCATATTAAATTCAATAACACAACTCTAAGGAAACTAAAATACCTAACCAGCTTCCTCAACCACCAGTTTTCTGCCCTAAAAACTCCTACCTTAAAAGATGGTGACATCCATCCCAACCCAGGCCCCACAAGCTTCTCATCTTGTACAACTCCTTCTTCCACTTCCCCCACCATTACTACCCACACCTGTCTCTCAAATTCTTTACTTCTAGGTCATCTTAATATCCGTAGTATAAACAATAAAATTCCATATCTCCATGCCCTTCTTGATACTCATTCCCTTCATATCCTCTGCGTTACCGAAACCTGGTTAAAACCGGTAACTAAAGATAATGAAATAATCCCCCAGTTTACAACATATTAAGACTCGACCGCACTAAACGTAGGGGTGGGGGAGTAGCTCTACTGTATAAATCCACTCTACAGATCTCCTCCCTATCTTGCAACCCACCTCAGGATAGTAAAGCTGAAGTTTTGATCTCCCGACTTCAACTAAATGCTTCCAAACCCTATATATTATCTGCATCTACCTACCACCTGGCAATAATATTTCTATAATTGAAGACATTCTGAGCTGGGTATCAACTTCTTACCCACAAGAAACCATTATACTTGGTGATTTCAATACTGACTGGAAACGTGTAAACACAGAGAATCCTTCATCACATATTAATCTTCATGGCTTTAGTCAAACTATTACCACCACCACTAGAATCAACAAACCCAATAATAAAGAGAGTATCCTAGATTGGATACTCATTAATAAACATCAACAAGTTTACAAGGCAGGAACTCTACCAGATGACTTAAGTGATCATATGTTAACTTACATCATAAGACAAAAGAATGATATCCCTAACACCCCTACTTACAAGATCTCTCGAACCAACAAACATTTTAACCCTGTGTTACTCCAAAATGAACTTAGTGCTTGTAACTGGTACCCACTAAAAACTCTCCCTCTTGAGCAGGCAGTCAAATATTTTAATTCTAAATTCTTAACTATCCTTGACAAGCATGCTCCTAAATGTTCTATCAGAATGAAATCCAAACCTGCCTCCTGGCTTTCAAAAGAAACTAGACAATTCATATTACTTAGAAATAAATCTTGGGCCAAATGGAGAGCATCCAAAAATATCTCAGAGCAACAAACATTCAGACAGCTAAGGAATACCACTAAAAAAGCTATACTGACTGACAAAAAAAACTACTATTGTAACCTACAGCAATCTCACCAAAACAACCCACAAAAATTCTGGTCTAGCGTTAACAGACTCCTACACCCAGGACATTCCAGTACACCCCCCCTCTTGGGGCTGATAACAATACCTCCCTTCAAACTGCCAATGCCTTTAATACCTTCTTCACCGACACCATAAAATCTCTAGCCTCCCAACTGTCCACTAACAACTCTAATCTCCAAACCTCTTTACCTAATACTCACCCTACATTCCAATTACAACCCATCGCTACCACATATATCCAAAAGCATTTACATAAACTAAAGCCATGTACTCCCTCTGCAGACCACATACCATCTGAATACCTGCAAAAGCAGCCAAAGCAGTTGCATATCCTATATCCATCCTTATAAACAGAACCATAAATGAAGGAACCATCCCAGATATTTGGAAAATTTCCCACATTATCCCTCTACATAAAGGTGGAAACTCCAATGAGTATTCCAACTATAGGCCAATAGCACTCTTATCACCCTTAGCAAAAGTTATGGAAACATGTATTCACCATCAACTTATCAACCACCTAACCCAACATAATATATTAGCAAATTGTCAGCATGGTTTCAGGCCATTTCATAGTACCACCACAGCCCTCCTATCTTTCACTGACTCTATCAATAAAAAACGTAACAACAACTTCCTCTCATCTGCACTCTTTATTGATCTGTCAAAAGCTTTTGACATGGTCAACCACCCACTACTCCTAAAAACTCTTGAATCCCTTGCTCTTGACACCAAGGCTGTTCATTGGTTTAAGTCCTACCTTAACAATAGGAAATAAGCAGTCCTTTGGGAGAATAAACTATCCTTCTACCTACCAGTCTCCCTTGGAGTACCTCAGGGCTCCATTCTCGGCCCACTTCTATTCTCAGTGTTCATCAACGACCTTTACTTAGCAATCCCTCAAGCTACTTGCATACAATATGCAGATGATTATACGCTTATATGTTCTGCCAACTCCACATCTGAACTACAATCCCTAACTCAGACAGTATTCAACTCAGTCAAGGCATGGTTCCTAAAACGTTGCCTCCTTTTGAATGCCAAAAAAAACAAGCTATTACTTTTTACACCTAACAGTAAGCCCCCCCCAATCAATTTCTCTATCAAATCAAATAATGGCACCATTATAAACCCAGACTCTACCACTAAACTATTAGGAGTCTTAATTGACAATAACCTTACATTTGATAATCATATCAATAACACTATAAAATCCGTAAATAGAAAATTAGGCTCCCTATATAAAATAAAACCATTCTTAACACCAACAGCCAGAGCTACTATTGCCCACTTACATTTAATCTCCACTCTTCTCTATGCTTCCTCCATTTACACCAACCTGAAGAAAAGTAATCTCACTAAACTAACTCCTATAATAATATTGCAAGGTTTGCCACTGGGAACCCATTTAGAACCCATCACTGTCTGAACTTAAAGCAACTTAACTGGCTTGAACTAAAAAACATTCTGATACTCTCCCAACTTACCATTATTCATAGGATATTTTACCAGCCCAAGAACACACCGATACTCACTAACCTTGTTACCCCTATGTAAACCTCAACTCCTTACACTCCTCCTCTAAACTACTGGCTAGCAATACCAAATCTAATAACATGGCAGGTGACTCCTTGTTTTCAAATACCACTGGAAAATTCTGGAACATGTTGCCATCAGATCTAACTGCACTTCCCTCCTTCCCACTCTTTAAACAAAGGCTGAAGCAACATCTTATAACGAACTGGTTATGCCCTTGTTCTTACCCTGACTAATTGCATTCTTTTTTTTGCCATGTTTCTATATCCTCCCTCCCCTTTACTTTTTCTAACACTACTTACCCCTTAGTAGCAAAAACTACTTTAAACTATTTCCTAAAAATAGGAGATGAACTAACTGTGAACATATTTGTTAACAACCTCACATACATTACTGTAGGAGTATCTTATTCCTTTCAAAGCTCCTGTATTTCTTAATTAGCTTATTTTACTGTAGCTAAGGCTCTCTACTGATTTCTAACGATTGTATTATTTTTATATTGGTGTAAATATTTCTCTTTCTATATGGTATTGTTTCTTAGATAGTATTGACTTTGGAACTACTGTTCTCTCATGTACTGTTTGTCTTACACTTTCATGCTTCCTTTTTCTCACAAAATTGTACATTATAAACATTTAAATGTTACTGTGGAGCTTTTCTCCCCGGGCCTCTGCTGAAAATGGAAATATATCCAGTTGGACTAGCCCGGTTAACAAATGTAAAATAAATAAATAAATCTTTTAATAAGATGAGTAGTTTAATCTTTTAAACTCTAAGTGAAAATAAATGGCCTTAATTTCATATATAACTAAGGGAATCAAATGCTAACATTTTACAAATGAAACTAGTAACCAATTGAAGTAGGGGAAGAAAGAAAGAAATGATATATACCTTGTAAAAATAATATGCAGCAACTGTTCATAACTGTTCAAGTTCTTATTTAAATTAGTAAGAATTTATAACCATGAAATACATTGATTTTCATTTGTCCTTCTGTTTTTTTTTTAATATGAACCATCCATTTCTTGTTGCATTTCTCTTCATAGAAGTTGATAGATTCCAGTCAATTCCTTCTGTTTTTTTTTCTATGATTTTATTTTTCTGTATAAAGTCCATTGCATCTTCCAATGTGTTAAAAATCTTCTTTCCTTCTGGGAAGTTGAATCCTTATTTTTGCTGGAAACAAGATTAATGCTTTAATATTGTTGTTCTTTAAGCTTTTAACAAGTGGCACATATGCTTTTCTCTTGGGCATCACTAGTGGAGAATAATCTTTGTCAAATCTTATAGTATTTCCTTTAATTTAAACTGGATAAATAGTCCATGCAGCTTTTAAGACTCAGTCTTTATCATGACTTGAGAAAAATCTTATGATCACTGACCTTGGTGAAAGTTGTTTTTTAAGATGAGTTAGAAAGTGATTTATGTGCCCTTTTGATGCCAAAGGAAAAAGCTTCAGGCAGGTTCAAAGTTTTAGGCAGCCAGGTAATAAGGAATTAAATCATACTGTCTCCATCTTCTTTTTTCTGGAATGCCATCAATTCTGATGTTATTCCTTCTAGATCTGTTCTCTCTAAGTCTTCTATTTTATCTCGGAATACGTTGTTTTGTTTCAGAAGAAATTCAGTGTTATTCTCATTTTCAAGTAATCTTCCATCAAAATCAGACATTGCCTCTTCTATACTCGAGATTTATGATGATTGTTGTTTAAGAAATTCACTCAATGCTTCAATTTGTTTTTTACATTCCTCTTTAAAATTGTCCATTTTGCTTTCTAATTCATCTGTATTGACAGGTAACTCATTGATGTTACTTAGTATATTCTATAAGCCTTTTTTCATAGTACTGTCCTGTACACTGGGCTTAGACAGTTGGTTCTTTCGTGTTTTCTTGACAGGAAAAAGCAGTTAAAGGAGTTTCAAACTTATTTTTGTAGTAAATCTTTCAGCAGATGGTCAACTATATAGCCATCAAGTTTTAAAACATTTTATTTGAGTTTTTTAGTAAAATTACTGCCAGAGATGTTAAAATTAAGCAGAGCTAAAAAAACAGTGCTGTTGACTGCTCACCATCTTGGCCACCCCCTTCCTGGATGCATTTTGCTAGTAGCTTGAAGAAACGGGACAGTATTGCTATTGGGTGAACATTTCCAACTTCAGTTGAGTTTCTGCCTTTGTAGAGAGGGATGACATGGGCCTTTCTCCATATGGAGAGAGCATGGAATTCTAGTTATGGATCTGTTCATTAGGATACTAACTGTATAGGTTATGGCATGAACAGCTAGTTTAAGATATTCAGTGTGAAGGCTGTCAGCTGCAGTGGAAGACATTTTAAGTTTAAAAAGTATTTTTTTATCTTGGAAGTGGGAACTGGTTTGAGGATAAAGGAGGGGGAAAGTAGCTTGTGATGAGTTAAAGGAAGTGGGATGTGGAATTTTATTAGATGTAGACTGTTTAGGATGGATTGTGGGAGAGATGATGTTTGGAGAGACTGGAGTAATATGGGATGAAAGGCTGGATGAAGAAGTTATATATGTAGTTAAAGAGGAGAAGCTGTCTATAAAATAAGTATTGAATAAGATTGCAGTTTGTTAGGGTGAGTTGTTAGGAGATACAGTCTATAAAGTAAGTATTGAATAAGGTTGTGATTTGTTGGGGTGGCTTGTGAGAGAGGGATTGGGGTCTTGTTGGGGTCTTTTTTGCTTCCAAGATTCAGTAGAAAGTTGATAGAAGATCACATTTTTTTGGGGGGGCTTGCGCTTGTGGTTAGTATGAAGGCTAAGTATTGTTTTTTGTTGTTGTTTACTTGTTTTCTGACTAAATTATGAAGTTGCCTAAAGGTTAGAAGGTGGTCAGTTGTTTTACACTTCAGACATTGTTTCCTAACTGTGTCCTTATCATTTGTAAGGTTTTTGGTTTGTTTAATTTGCCAAGGAGCATGAATTGTTTTGACTCTTTTCTGCACTCCATGGAGCTATACTGTCAGTATGTTCAGAAATACTGTATTAAAATGCTTGGCAGCATTATCTAGGGGTAGGCCTTTTAACAAAGATTATTTCATAACAAGTAATGCATCATTAAAAGACCGAAAGCTGAAATTAGAAAGCTTAAGTGTTATCTTTAGTTCATGGTTTTTAGTCTGGTTTGTATGCTTACATTGCATGTAAACAGGGATGGTCATGTGAAACATTATAAAGTATGCTGGCAGAATTTTAGCTACTGGATTCATATACCAATATCCAGTTGAGGATGGTACCTTGTAGCTATATCTGCTTGGGGATGTTATGAGCTATGTAAAACCAAATAGGTTTATGCTGGTGGCAGGGTAGTCTGTGGATAGTGTTAGCCAGCTGATGTCGACATTGCCCAGAATGTGTTTTTACAGTATAGAAGTTTAGAAGTATAGAAGTTTGGGATTGGCCTGGCAAATTGAGGGATAGTTTAGGAGTTAGAGTAAAGGACAGCTGTGCCACCAGTTCTTTATTTTAACCTGTTTAATCTAATTATGTTGTAGCCAGGAGTTTCTGTGATGACTAAAATGTCATGGTATATTGAGATATCCAGACATGCAGTTCAGTTACTTTATTACCTATACTACATAGATTTACTTTGATGAGGTTAAGGTCTTTTGATGAAGTGTTAATGTTGGGAGAGGGGATACATTAGGCTGTGGGGGTTGGAGTTGCAGTTAGGGCTAATGGAATAAGGGTGGAGAGACTGTAATGAAGAGAGGAGGTAAGTAGAGTGCTGAAGTGTTCAAAGAAGTCCAGGGTTGAGGTAGATGGCGCCACACTAAGATTTTAGAGTATTGAAATCTATGAGTGGAAATAGGTTTGATTTTGAATACAGCATGTTTGATTTTTGCAGGTGGAGGTTGAAAGTGGAGTAATTTATGTCCAAGGAGGAGACTGATGTTAAGATTATAAAGAATTAGTGAGATATTATGCACAGGTGAAGGTATACATTATGATTAGCAGTGTGGTGTGTAGGCTTTGGAATTGAAGGGATGTGGTAGGTTGTGGACTGAGCTAGCAGCAGTAGAAGAATGTAAATCATGGCATGAAACAGCTTTAGCAGAACTTATTAATAGGATGATAAAAAGTGAGGAAAAAACATTTGAATTGAGAGAGAGTATGTTTATGATGACTTAAAGGGAGGTGTAGTGTATGAATGTGCTTTATAGTATAGGGTTGAGGGAGTATGGTAGGGAAAAGCTTAAATAATTTTAAGGGCAAAACAGGAATTCTAGAAAGCAGAAAGGTAGTTCTGAAAAGTAGGTGTGACCGACAAGATAATTTAGGAGAAATTGGATTATATCATAACATAAGAAGAATGAGCTTAGCTGTCCTATCACATTCCTCATAACACTTTAGTGCAAATGAGTGAAAAGGGGCATGACTCAGAACTCTAAGGAAGAGCAATTTATGTGTTACTAAAATATGAAAGTGCAACCACAAAATACTTGATCTGATAGAATTATATTTTACATGCTTCCATGAACAATTTCTATTTAGGTTATTGATGATGGCAGATTAGACAGGAGTAGAGATACCATCAGGACTGTGCAGCCCAAAACACAAAATGGTTTCATATTGCATAGATTGCTCCCTCATTATCCTCCTCTTTGTGTTCGACAAATAGGCATTATTAAGACCCCTTTCCCAAAGTCATAAATTCCTGTGGATTTAGCATTGACTTATAGCTGTCAAGATTAGTTTTAGAATAACATTGCTTGCTTTCACTCAGGGAAATATTTTAGTCCTAGGTTACTCTACTGGTGCCATACAGACTCCGCACTCACCAGCCTGGACATGAACAGGGTGACTATATGCTGATTGTCTGTCACCAGGATCTATGGTGCTACAAAAGCCCTATTGTCCTTTAAGATAGACAGATATGATTATGGCTAGTGGTGATCCATGTGGGATTGCATTATCTGAGAAGCTCTATCCTGAGGGACAAGCAGGGAGATATGATGGCACTTAATATGCATATGTTAGAGGCAGGAATGACACTGGTCTTGAGTAGTATCTTCCCTTCATCAAGAATGATGCCTAGGTACAAAGACAAAATAATTGGTTTAATAACTGGAAGATGGTATCATTCTAAGGGGATCCAGTATGAGTCAGTCCGGGATGATATGGTAGATAACATTTGCTGTTTCACCAGGGATTTCTTATATCTGTCATACCAGGGTGTCTGCATACTGTCTGGAGCCTTTGCTGTCCCCATGGAGTCTTTTATAGGCAAAGTCCCCATCATAGAGATTCCTACATAGAGAACTCACACTAAAATTTTAACAACACCAAGGTGGCACTACTCAATGCTGGGTGTCTAATTAGAAAGATACAAGAACTGTAGACCCTTCTATAACTTGAACACATACATATTTGTGTAGTTGCTGAGACATGGTTTCAGTGTTTATCTCTGTACCAGTGTTTAGCATCTATCATGCCTTCAGACACTAGGGTAACTGCATAAATGTATCTATGTTTGCTAGAAATATCATTACCTCATACCAGATTACCCACATCCTTAATTTGGAATTCCTGGAGATCCAAATCACCTTTATTAGTTCCAGCTATTACTTTCTAGATAGCTACAGATCCCCATGAATGTCATCTAACCTTCAAAGAAATTACCTCAACATCATTGAAGCATTTAATACTAAACTAAATACCTTCCTTCTGTGGGATATCAGTTACTCAAGCAGCATTGATTGGCACACTTACACCTCTAAAAGTAGTCATGCTTAGCATTTCCTAGACTCTTTAATACCAATGCACTGACACAACTGACTGGAAACTCTACTATCCTTGACCTGGTCCTTACCAACCTACCCCCCACCTGCACCCTAACTCAGATCTCCTCATCCCTGATTAAATCTGACCACAAATCAGTCATATTCTCTGTCAGGTCCAGTAGTACCACCCCACCACCGAACAAGACCATCTTTAGAGACTTCTGCAAGGCAAACTTACTTCAGCTTGTAGAAGTTCTATGCAAAATTCCCAACAATCCCTTGCAAATTGACCCAGCTGAAAAGGCATCTACATTCACCAATAAATTTTACCAGCACCTGAACAGTGGAATAAAAAAGTTAATACCCATATGATCAAAGTATAAAGGTACAGTCAGGAATAATTCTCACTGGTAGAACTGTCACATTAATAAACTGTAAAATAAAAGAAGGAAAACAATGCAAAGTTGCAACAGATCCCCATATCCCTACCTCAAGATTATATTACAACATGCCAGAAGCCAACTTACAAACACTACTTGAAAAAGTAAATTGGAGAATGTACTTAAGGCTGATACCGATGCCTAAAGAAATTACATTTTTTCACAGTTATATCAGAAATTAAGGAATAATGTCCAACAATGCAATGAGCTCATCCATAATAATATCACCTATTTTAACTCCAAAGGATATAGCATTAGCAGACAAACATAGTGTTAATCTTACATTGTTGCCACCACTGTTCCTAGTTTCACCTGAAATCATGCTGAAACAAGTTTTAGAATCTCTGTCAGAGGCTACAAATAATACTATCATGGGACCAGACAGCATACCAGGCTGCATTCCCATCAGTACCATGTATGCATTATCTGAGCCTGTTCAACCTCAAACTATCTACAGGGCTTGGTTCTGATGCCTGGAGAATGGCCATTGTGACTCCCTACATAAGGGAGGCCCTTCTACAGACCCAGGTAATTCTAGGCATATCAACCACACTTGCTTTATATGTAAAGTCACAAAGCATATCATAGCAAAACTCATACATGCATACATAGGCAACCTACTAACTCTAGATCCCAATTAGTTTGATTTGGTGAAGGGCAGGTTCTATCCCCTCAATGTAGTGAGCTTCTTTGAAAATATTACAGGTGTTGTAGACCATGTCATTCTCTGCATATTGCTTATTGTGACCTGGCCAACACTTTTGATACTATCTGCATGTTGTTATTATTGAAAGATTAGACACTAGAAAACACATACATCTTCTGCTGGATTCCAACTGACAATCGTCAGATTCCAAGTTGTGAAAGTTGCTGGTTCCCTCTCTGAATACAACTTGTTACTAGCGGTGTACCCCAGGGATCATTTTTAAGTCCTCTTGTGTTTGGCACATATCCCAGAAGTGTGGTTGACCAAGTTTGATGATGACTGCAAATTGGACTCTTGCTATCTGCTCATCCATTGAGAGAACACGGCTCCAACAATGGCTGGAGTATGCACATTCATGGTGTAACAAAAATGGTCTCAAACTAAATGAAAAAGTACACCATAGCTGCATTTGGAAGAAAAAGTTGATGCCACCTCGTATGTTGTATATGGTACTCCTCTTCAGACAGGTGCAGTCATAAGAGACCTAGGTACTAATGTAGATAATTTTCTCTAAATCATCATCATCCCACTATAGTCAGGAAATCTTTCTATCCGGACAAGTTAGTTTCCAAGGGAATATCTTCAAGAGTCAAAGACGCCATCTTACCACTGTATTCTTACCCTCACCAGTCCCATCAATGAAAACAATGCTGCCTTTGGTATGTACAAAATGTATAATTACAAGCATATCACTCAGTGAGAAAGGTCCCAAAGATTTCAAGCCAAGAAAATTAAAAATCTTAAATTCTTCAGCTACCCTTGTAGATTAGCACAACTCTCCTTATATTAAGTAGCGTGCAGGAAAGGTGACCTGTGTCCATGAAACACCCAATCATATTTGACCTTCTATTTCTTTGCAAAACCAGTGGCTCTACAAACACCCAGACTAAGGACCTAAATCTACACTAAAAAATAAACAAGTCTCACTGGAGAAATAAGGCTGCTAATACGACATATTCCTAATCTATGGAATACGTTACCAGTGCAAGTTTGTCTTCTTAAAGGTGTGTATGACTAGTCATCTTATGGTTGCTTGCCTAGTAAGTTCCCACATTCCTATGAACTAGACATGAAATAAGGAGTCTTTGAATTAGACATGATACCACCTCATATACATATGTAAAAATCAACATTCTGTCTCTCACACACACGCACACACACACACACACACACACACACACACACACACACACACACACACACACACACACACGCGCACACACACACAGACACACACAGACACACACAAACACACATTAAAATAGTTATTAAATTTATGTGCTTTGCTTTTCCATAGTTCAGTTTTCACATTTTCATTTGTATAATTAATTGTGTTAGTATTGTATCAGTCTTATGGATATAGTCGCAAATTTACATTTTCATATATTATAAAAGCAGCTATGATAATAACTAACAAGCTCAATGTAATGCAGCTTAAGCTAGAAAGTAGTTTGCAATCTCTAAAATCCTTAATTTAATAAAAAAATAAAGAATAAAAATATATTTGCTTCTCTCTTTGTAGACTTGAATGGAATTTTGTTTGTTGTCAAAAGGTAAAATGAACTTTCACCTAAAATATTAACATATAATGAATCATAAGATTGTTACTTCAATCTAATTGCATTTTCATACAACTGTTTTTAATACTTTACTGCTTCTTACATTATAAATTATCAAAATGTATTTTTAAGTTCCCAGAGATATAATTTTAAATAGTTGGACCCAGGGGCTTTAATTGCAATTGGGACTCTTCTTCCTGTGTTGCTAACTTTTTTATGTTTGCTCAAGCAGTTTTTGAGAACTATAATGCTTTTTGTGTTAGAATGCTTCTTATGTCTCCTACAAGATTCACACATCTGACATTTAGAATTTTCCACTCATCATTAAACTTTCTTTCTGCATATCTTTAACTAATAGCAGACAGTATAACAGAACTACAGAAATGTGTCTTTAAATAGAATCTGTCAAACAGACTCTGCTCTACTGATGGCTGAATTCCACACCTTTGTCTTTCACTAAAAGTTTTCTAAAGTGCATTATGACAAAAATATTCTTTATTTAAAAACATTCCTTTCTACACTACCCCAAAATAAATTCTGTCATTGTATCTTCATGGTGGCCAGAATATGATGTTTGGTGCTTGACATCTAGCAATAGCTAGAATGCTGCTCTGACAAACTGACAGTACAACTGGCATTAAAATGGCCCATCAGCTCACTGGCTCACCACCTCTTAGCAGGTTTCCTAATGAGTGCAGAGCTTAAATCAGTGGCTTGTTTAAAATTCAGCAGTAGTGTTCAATCAGTCGATATTAACGGCATTGTCAAACGTGTTTCAAATGTACAGCTTGTTACCAGAATTTATGATTCAGTATTGCTTCGCGGAGCACCATTGTCTGGCTTTGGATTAATTCACTCCATCTCAGACTTTAATTATTAGCCATGTTAAAATGTTGCTTTCATTGCAACATTTTTTGGCATATATTTCCCAATCTGTTCATCTTCAGAGATTGATGTAATTTTCCACACTACATGTTTCTCTTGCATTTAGAAGCATTATGATTATTTTCATTACTATATAATTAAAACTTCAATTTGTACCTTTTGTCTTGCTATTGTAATTATCCTTTTCCTCATCTATTTATGGCACTAAGAATTTAGTAAAATGACCTTCTGTATAAAGCAAACCTGATTTCTGACCACAGAACTCCAGGCTAATCACAACTGAGATTTTTGTATAGTAACTGTCCAGGATGTACTGATGTCATTTTTGCCTTTGCTTGGTGGTGTCTTGAAATGTGAAATGTACATCCATGAAGAACAAAAGTGTGATCTATGTATGGTAATATTAATCACATATAAGGAAGACTGTTAGACAGAAAATATGATAATAATACAGACAATTAGAGGTACGTGTCTGAAATAAATCCATCGAATTCAATCTTCATTGACAAACCTCTGTTCAATTTACATGATCATGGGTCCAGAATTCATGACTATCTTGAAGGGTGGGAGTGGACAGTTAATGCAGGCAGACTTGTAAAAATTATCACATTTCTCAGTCCTGTCACTTATGAGCATGATTCACAGTGAAAGCGCAGAAGAGAAAAAGGCACATGGGCTTCAATTATTCAAAGAGGGCTCAGTGTGCTTGTTACATTTTTTACTATTATTCATGACCCCGAGACATAGTCAGGCTGCCATACTGATAGTAATAAGATGTCAAATGTTAGACTATCACTTGCACAGTAAACATGTGAGGTCTGCAGAAGAATATCAGCTAGCTTTTTCAATCATACAATCTAGTTGCAGGCTGATTACAATAGCTCAACTATTTCTTAATGCATTTTTTCACTCTTTGGTATATTCTTTACAAAGTGAAATTTTATGTAAGAAGAAAACCAAAAACTCTTTAAAATATTAATGTCACTCATCTTGAATACTGTTACAAGTTTGCACACTGTGCAATTTTCATTTTCAGCCAAACAAGTATTGTGTGTGTGTGTGTGTGTGTGTGTGTGTGTGTGTGTGTGTGTGTGTGTGTGTGTGTGTGTGTAAGCATTTCTGTATGAAGTATGTATTATAGTAATCTCTTCCTTAAAAATCACTGACTTTTGAATGACAAAATTTCAGAAGACTACTCTATAAACTTGTCAGACGACCAGAAGACTTCAACTTCAAGTTTTAGACATATCCCTTGCCACAAGAATATGCATTTGAAATGTCTGCCTTCTCAAATGCTGAATACAGAGTTTTCTTCACTGAGTTTTTTATTTCACAATCTGTATTTGCTCACTCTGGCTGAAGTCTGTCTTCAGAGCAGGCATGAGGAACAGAGCTCCACCACAATTTCAGAATGCATTTTGCATGTATCAGATGAGAAAATTTAGATGTCACTACAAATGTTTTTGAAACATACTAACATGCATATTCACATTAATAACTAGATAATATATGTGTTGCATAAGCTCTATACAGAAATGGCCCACTAACATGAAGAAATGAGATAATCCTAAGGAGATAATCCTTATATCCCCATAACAACCTAAACCACAGCTATGGATGTTATTGTTAAATCAGTTCTGAGCATCTTTGTAACAGCCATAATATTCTTAAAGTTAGCTAGTTTTGCAGTAATACTACATTTCTGTCCTGTAGTACACCATTGTATCAGCCTTGACCAGCTTTTGTAATACTCATCCGATTCAGATCCTAGCTACTGCTACAGAAATAACTGTCCTCTTGAAAGTCATTCACTCACATCTGAACATGTGTGTAACAGCTAGTGATACAATAGGAATGGTATTATTGTCATAATGACACACTGAATCAGTCAAGAACACATCAGTAACAGCTAGTGATACAATAGGAATGGTATTATTGTCCTAATGACACACTGAATCAGTCCGGAACACATCAGTAACAGCTAGTGATACAATAGGAATGGTATTATTGTCCTAATGGCACACTGAATCAGTCCGGAACACATCAGTAACAGCTAGTGATACAATAGGAATGGTATTATTGTCCTAATGACACACTGAATCAGTCCAGAACACATCAGTAACAGCTAGTGATACAATAGGAATGGTATTATTGTTTGTAATAATGCAACACTGAATCAGAACGAATCAGTAACACACAGCTGATACATAGGAGGAAGTATATATTCCTAATGGCACACTGAATCAGTCCGGAACACATCAGTAACAGCTAGTGATACAATAGGAATGGTATTATTGTCCTAATGACACACTGAATCAGTCCAGAACACATCAGTAACAGCTAGTGATACAATAGGAATGGTATTATTGTCCTAATGACACACTGAATCAGTCCGGAACACATCAGTAACAGCTAGTGATACAATAGGAATGGTATTATTGTCCTAATGACACACTGAATCAGTCCGGAACACATCAGTAACAGCTAGTGACACAATAGGAATGGTATTATTGTCCTAATGACACACTGAATCAGTCCGGAATACATCAGTAACAGCTAGTGATACAATAGGAATGGTATTATTGTCCTAATGGCACACTGAATCAGTCCGGAACACATCAGTAACAGCTAGTGATACAATAGGAATGGTATTAGTGTCCTAATGACACACTGAATCAGTCTGGAATACATCAGTAACAGCTAGTGATACAATAGGAATGGTATTATTGTCCTAATGACACACTGAATCAGTCCGGAACACATCAGTAACAGCTAGTGATACAATAGGAATGGTATTATTGTCCTAATGACACACTGAATCAGTCCGGAACACATCAGTAACAGCTAGTGACACAATAGGAATGGTATTATTGTCCTAATGACACACTGAATGAGTCTGGAACACATCAGTAACAGCTAGTGATACAATAGGAATGGTATTAATGCTCTACTGACACACTAATAAGTGCTGAAAATGTCTGTAGCAGTTAGTGATGCAATAAAATGGCTCTGCTGCTGACTCACTGGATCACTCCTGAATGTAACTGCAACAGCTAGTTATACAACAAAAATGGTATTACTGTTCTGTTGAAGACTCATTGAATTACACCTAAACCTGTGTGTCACAGCTAGAGATACAATAAGAATGATATTGTTCTGCTGAGTCACTGAATCACATGTGAACGTGTCTGTAACAGCTAGTGATACAGTATGAATGGTATTGTTCTGCTGACTCACTGAATCACACCTGAACATTTATTTATTCATTTATTTGTTTTCATTTTATATTTGTTTACCAGGAAAGTCAGACTGGACAAAATGTCCTTTTTCAGCAGAGGCCTGGGGAGAAAAGCTCCACGTGTAAATAACCATAAGATACATATACAACATACAGATACAAATATTGATTCAATATCAGATACAAGTACAAAATGAAAATACATGTTATACATTTCACTGATGCAATCATATAGTCAAGACAGAATACAAAGAATAGCAGTCTTGTGACTGTAGATAGAAAACAAGCAAGTTAAGTGTACATTTGCTTGTAGGGGTATACTATTCAAATACAAAAATAACAGGTTGTGCTCCTTTAACTGTCTTAACACATCTATTTCTTAACCTGGATTTATGCAAGAGCAGTTTCATGATAATGATAAGTGTGATTTGAGAAGATTTTTAAAGTTGGAAGTATTGGTAGTTGTTCTGATATTTAATGCCAGGGAATATCAAGTTTTGGCTATGCAGTTGGAATAAAGGAGAACTCCATCTGCATTGTTAGGTTTGGATATATTTAGGAAGGATTTGTTACTGGAGCACAATACCCTGTTATTGGAGTAGTATATTAGTATATTATGAAATCATGGTATTTCTTCTGGCTGATTTAGTATTCAATGAGTGAAGGTGAGTTGTTGATAAGCAAGTAGATTTGGCAGTTCAAGCCAAGATAGTTGTTTTAAAGCCAAATAATGAAGGGATCTGAAATTTATTACTGTGCCAAACTTTGCAATTTTATAATTGCAAGTTTTGAGTTTTGCTACATCAGATTTCTTAATGTTTGTAAGAATGTGTGACTCATATTATAGCATAGAGATAAGTTGGGCTCTTGCTATAGTGGCTTTTAAAGATTTATTTAGAAAGTATTGATTTCTGTACAGCGTTACTATTTCTTTTTGTCATGGTCTGTGATTTGTTTATGTCTAATTTTATATTATGGTTAATGACCACTCCAAGTAATTTTGTTTGTGAAACTAGAAAAATAATTGTATGGTTTAAATATGAGATATTGAATAGAGGGTGGGTGTCTGCAGGTGTAGTTGGATACAAGAGCATGAATTTTGTTTTGATAGGGATAAGTATAAGTTGTGTATTGTTTAGCCAAGATTCTACATCATTAAATGACTGCTAGGTGATTTGTTGGAGTTTCTGTAGTGTTGGGGTAGCACAAAACAGGGTGGAATCACCTATATATTGAACTACAGAGGTAAGTAGGGTGGCAGTATGAAGATTGTTAGTAAAGATAATAAAAAGAACAGGGCTCACAATAAATCCATGTGGAACTTCCAATGTTATAGGCAATAATGAAGAGAATTGTTATTTTACAGCTTGCTGGCGTCCAGTTGGATATTGCTGCAACCAAGTAAGTGCAGAATGGCTAAGTTTAAGTTCTGAGAGTGTAGTGAAGAGTTTAGAATGGGAGACAGTATCAAAAGCTTTGGACAGATCAAGAAAGATGGAGGAAACTAAATTGCCTTCAATGCAATAGTGGTTAATAATGTTAGTAAAGTTAACAAGGGTGATGGTAGTGCTATGATTAAGACAGAAACTATGCTGAGTGTTAGATAGAAGATTGTTGGTTATCAGATAGTTTAAGATTTGTGAATGGATGCATCTCTCAAGTATTTTTGATAACGGTGATAATATAGCAATTGGCCGGTAATCTGATAATTCTGTCAGGTTTCCATATTTATGTAGCAGGATGATATGTGACACTTACCACATTTTAGGGACTTGTTCTGAAATGGATTAATTTATTAATATGAATATTGGATAGGATATTGCTTCTGCAGTGATTTTTAGACTTTGGCAGGTAGATAGTCGGCAGCAAGTTCAGCAGGTTTAAGCCTTTTGAGATATTTAACTATAGTGCTTATTGGGACAGGTTGGAAAGAGAGATTATTGGGATATAGTGTGGGTACTATGTGAGTCTGGGTAGGGGAAGATCAATTATTGTTTGTGAGAGCTAGTATGGATTCAGTGAAGTATCTGTTGAATTGTGAGGCTATGTTGTCTTTAGTATCAGTGAGTGTTGGGGAGGGCATACTAGTTTGTCCTGGATGTAGGATTTTTTGATGGCAGCCCAGAATTTTTATGGGTTTCTTTGATTTTTTAGATTGGACACTGCTGTAGTTTATTTTATGTTATTTAGCTTTATTTCCTAGTTCTAGATATATTTGTTTGGTAGTTGTAGTCTTGTTGTTATGCCTTTTCTCCCAGGCCTTATCTCAAGATTTTAACAGAGATTTTTTTCTTTGGTTAGTCAGGGGGCATAATTGGATTTTATCCTTATTGTTCTGGGGGGGGCAAGATGTTTAGGATATTGAGGAAGGCTGAGTTTAGGTATTCAACTGCAGTATCTAAAGGGAGATATTTGAGTGGCGCCCAGCTGCATTTTTTAAACTAGTTATGAAGGCTTGGGGGATATTTGTTTTCTTATCTTGGATTTAGTGTTAGGTAGTAAGTTTATGTGGATTTATTTAGTGTCTGAGAATGTAAGTTGGAATATGTTCACTGAGGTTGTCTAGGAGACAGCTAGAGTGCAGGGATAAATTTGGTCTGTTTGTTAGGATCCAATCTGGGATTGAGTGTTTATTTGATGTTTTGTATATTCTAGTACAAGTTTGGATTGTTTGTGAGAAAACATGTGGGTTAATATGGTCAGATGGATTTTTGAGAGTTGCAGGAGAGCCAGTCCACATTAAAGTCACCCATTATAATTGTTTCTTAAAAGAAGTATGTTGCTGTCCAATTTAGAATGTGTTCTAGAGTAGTCAGATTGTTCCCAGGTGGGAGGTAGGCTCCCACTATGTTCAGATGTTTCCTTGGTTTAATTGATCGTTTAGTAAACAGTATTTCAGTGTTGTTAAAGTTTGGGATGGTTAGGTCTAGTCCCTAAAGTGAGATTATTTTTGTACAGAAAGGTGATGCCACCACCTTTTTTCTGTTATCTATCTAGCGTATGTATATTGTATACTGGGAAAAGTATTTCCTTGTTAGAGATGTCCGTTTTTAGACAGGTTTCTATTATAATGGCTACATCTGGAGTATATAGAGCAAGGGTGGAATGCAATTCTTGAATTATGTTCATGATGCTCCTGAAATTTATATTAAGTAGTAATAAGTCTGTACCTTTTCTGGGGAGAGTTAGTTGTTGGGGAATGGTTGGGTTTGTATAGATCTAGATGGGTTAGATTGGTTTGGGGACCAGAGTTGGGGTGAATGTTCACACCAAGTGCAAGCTGCAATGTAATGTGAATTATAAGTTTTAGGTATTTTGATATAAACTTATTGTATTTCTGTATAACATTAGGGAAAGACTGTTGTGTGAGTAAGGTAAATGGTGTATGGTTTATGTTTGTGGGACTATAGACAGTTGGTGCTCTTATTAAATTTGTATGTTTTAAATGTAATGATCTGGGAAGGGGGTAGTGTATGTAGATTGTGTGTTGTTAAGTTTTGTATGGTAAGCAGTTATGTGAGCAATAATAGACAGAAATATCAGGATTGATGGGTATAAAGATATATTGCTTATTACTGTTTCAGATATGTCTAAGTTAAGGTAATAATAATATGGATGGGTAGGAATAAATTGTTAGTTGTACTTGATTTTTGGTATGTGGGGTATTGAAAACTATTCTTTTGTCTGGTTATGACGTATTACACTAAAAGATGGAAAGTAGCAGGTAGTTAAGCAAGTGGAGTGTGATATATTTACATTTACCCACATTTACCCTCACTCACCTCTTCTAGACTATCCCACCTAGACAATTATCTTCCATTATTACTTCAACACCCATCCTTACACAACTCTCCACTCTCTCTCCACTATTTAAGAACGTGCCAGCTCCTCTACACATAAATCTTTCTTGTAAGTAGCCCCATTTCAACATGCTACCTAAACCCTCACTCATCTCCCTTTTACTACCTCTTCTTCTTAATTTATCCTATCTTTACTACCTCACCCAGCCCATTAAGTCTTACCACTCACAACCCTTCCATGTAACTAACCATCTTACTTCTTCTCCCTCAAACTCACACATCCCAATTTCTCCTCATCTATTTCCCATAAAAAAACTTCTATTTTTCCCATATAAACTGATCACCTTTCACAAACATTCTACCCCCATAGTAACTAGTAAATATCCCACAATCATAATATAACCTAATCTATTCACTATACTGTCCAATTACTTCTCTAATCCAATCCTATATCTGGTTACCTGTCTATTATCAGGTGATATCCATCCTAACCCAGGCCCCCCCATCTCAACTAATACATACAAGTCCATACTACTTACTTCCTTAAACTCCCAAAGTATAGTCAAGAAGATCCCAAACCTCCACGCCTGGCTCATACATAATAAACCTGATATCCTATCCATCTCAGAAACATGGTTAAAATCCCATATAAAAGATTCTAAAATAATTCCTCCAAACTATTCTATCATTAGAAAAGACAGGTCCCACAAAAAAGGGGGTGGAGTAGCTCTCCTATACTCATCATCCTTGTCTGTTACTCCTTATAACAAACCTACTCCTCAATTTAACAATGCTGAACTACTCCTAACACTACTTCAAGTCAACAAACACAAGCACATATGTATAGCTTCCCTCTACATCCCCCCAGGGGACAATATTTCTGCACTCGAAGACATCCTCTCCTGGCTCTCCAACAACATTAGCAATGAAACAATAATCTTAGGAGACATGAATATTAACTGGGCCTCCATTCAGTCTCCTACAAACCCACTTAATATCAACCTCTACAATTTTTCACAGCTAATCAACTCTATAACACGCCCCTCAAAAAACCTGTCTAGTGGCAGTATTCTAGACTGGATTCTAGTCTCTCATCCCCACTATTTCTCCGACAGTGGTACTCTTCCAGATCCTCTTAGTGACCACTTACCCACTTTCACTCATCATCTCCCCTTACTCCTACATCGCACCCATAATTTTATTACTATCCGGAATCAAAAAAACTTTAATCCATCAACATTTTCTAATTCCCTAAAAGCAATAAACTGGGACTGTCTAAAAACATTGTCTCTAGATAATGCAGTTGCCCACTTCAACTCAACATTCTTAAAAGTTCTAGACTTTCATGCTCCCTTAAGGACAAAGAGAATAAAAATTAAAACTGCCCCATGGCTTACCAATAACACACTAGCAATAATGCGGCATAGAGATAAAGCCTGGACACACTTCCAGAAAAATAGGACCACCCTCAACCATAATGAATACAAAACACTTCGAAATAAAGTAAAAAAACTCATCATCTCTGATCGACAAAATTACTTCTCCATACTCCAAAACAATAACAAAACAAATCCTCAGAAATTCTGGAAAAGTATCTCTAACCTCCTCAACTCCAGCAAACCAGACACCCCTACCCCAGACCCTAATGCTCCTGATACTGACCTAGCCACACAACTTAACTCTTTTTTCATTGAATCCATCTCTAAATTAACCTCTTCTTTCCCTAACAATATCACATGCTCCAACTCACCCCCAACCCCCCTACCAATAGTCTGCCCTGCACTGCTACCACTCCCTCATTCTCATCCACTAACTCTCTACCCTCTTCCTCTTCTCCTACTCTCACTTCCTCACCTTCTTCACCCCCTAATACCCCCTCTTCCCACTCCCCACTATCCTCACTAAAGCCTATACCCACTTCTACTATCAAAAAACTCCTTCTAAAACTGAAGCCATGCACTAATGCTCCTGATAATATCCCCTCTTTCTTTCTTAGCACAGCAGCTGGAGCAATTACCTACCCCATTAGCATTCTAATCAACTGCTCTATCCAAGAAAGTACAGTACCCCAAATCTGGAAAAAGGCCTTTATCACACCATTACATAAAGGGGGTAACAATAACAATGTTACTAATTTCCGCCCCATTGCTATCCTGCCTCCCATCTCTAAACTCCTTGAAAAGTGTATCCAACTTCAACTCCTACCACATCTCTTAGATAATCACCTACTAACTCCCACACAACATGGATCCAGACCTAATCACAGCACTATGACAGCCCTCCTCTCCTTCCTTGAAACTATTAACAAAGCCCAGGACTCTGGTCTATTTGTCTCTACCCTATTACTAGACCTCTCTAAGGCCTTCGACACTGTCTCACACAGCCTGCTTTTAACTAAACTCTCAAAACTTAACCTATCTCCTTCATCTTTGAATTGGTTCTCCAGCTACCTACCCCATAGATTTCAAGCAGTAAAATGGAAAAAGGCCAACTCCTCATTTCTTAATACCCCAACCGGAGTTCCCCAAGGTTCCATATTGGGTCCCCTCCTCTTTAATATATTTATAAATGACTTCATAACTCTATCCCTTTCTCAAACATCATCCAATATGCAGATGATTCAACTATTATCTGTTCTGCCACATCTATCCCAACACTTCTAAAGCTTACTCAAGATGCTTTTTCAACCACTGAGCAATGGATGAAACAAAATCACCTAGCACTCAATGCCTCTAAAACCAAACTAATGGTTTTTACACCCTCTAAAGTCACCTCCCTGGATATAAACACTTTCTCTATTACTAGTCAAAATAACACACCTCTGGAACTGGTCTCAGAGACCAAATTACTCGGGGTCCAAATTGACAACCAGCTCAAATTCAACTCTCATTTACAACTAAATATAAAAAAAAACACATCAAAAACTCGGTATGCTCTATCGACAAAATCATTACCTTACTCCTGCCACAAAAATTACTCTCTCTACTTCCTTTCTTATCCCCTCCCTTCTCTATGGAGCTCCACTTCTGACTAATCTGCAGTCCTCTCTGAAAACACAACTTTCCTCTTGCTACAACAAAATTGCCAAGTTTGCCACCAGCCATAGGTCCTCTACCCACCATTGCTCCTCTCTCCAAAAACTAAAATGGCCAGAACTACCCAATCTTCTCACCTATACTCAACTAACTCTTGCACACAAGCTGATTCTCAACCCCTCTCTCTGTCCCTCCCTTTCTACTGCCTTTAAAATGCACCTACCTGATAGAGTATTAAGGTCTAATAACCAAAATCTATTAGAAGTGTACAAACCAACTCATCCCCCAGGCAAAAATCTTCTATCCTATGGTCTGGCTCACCTCTGGAACTCCCTGCCACCATCCATTCGGATCAGCTCTAACCATTTTATTTTTAAAAAATCTCTTCATTCTCATCTAGTATCCCTCTGGGAATGCTCTTGCTCCCATCCCACATAACTAGCACTGGCATTTCCCATCTTCCTTTCATTACTCCTAACTCATCCATTCTTATTACTATGATATCTGCATGAATATTATTATGATATTTGCATGAATATATGATGCTGTTCATTTAAGTGTTTGAATCCTAGGACAAATGACTTCTAAATATTTACTTGCACTATTCCTTTTTAGTTTGTATCATGTGTTAGTTTCAATCACTACTTTGTATTAGTTTGTAACTTTTGTGTACTATTTGTTATTGTTTGCTTGAATTGTTTTTTTTTTAAATTGTATAATCATCTTTCATATTTTTTACATTTGTATAATTATCATTCATAACCTACTGTAACCTTGATTGTTTGGAGCTTTTCTCCCCAGGACTCCATTGAAAACGGGTTCATTTTGGCCCAGTGGACTATCCTGGTAAACCAACTGCAATAAATAAATAAATAAATAAATAAATATGGAAGTTAGTATGATACAGTTTAATTGGATAATAGAAATGACAAAAATTTGATTTATCTTAGCTGCAATAGGATTGCTTTACTTGAGGGAGTGGTTATTTGGGAATAAGTTTAGGTTTAGCAGGGGTTGGTGTGAAATCAGGGTAGGGTAGGTGAGTTGAGAGAGCCCAAGTGAAGCAAGGGCAAATGGAGCAGGTACAGCCAGTGCACTTGTGACTAGAAACAACAATCAAAAAATGGTCTGGGCTGAAGTTAGGTAGGACATTAAAGGAACTATAATCCCTCGGTGATTTTAAAGCAAGTAAATTGTATTTATTTGTAAACAACACTCTGTGGAATTTGTAATGGACTGCAGTAATCACAAAACAGCTATAGGGTAATTTTGTTTTTCATAGCTTCATAGGAAGGTACTAGGCTATTGGCCCTAGAGCCTATATAAGCCTAGCCAAAAAGGTACCCTGGCTTTCACCACCCAAGAAAATTATTTTCCTGTACCCTTGTCAAGCAGAGCCACAGAAGTGATCCCCGGGGTGAATTTCCTATTTCCCATCCAATCATCAAGATTTTACTTGAAGAGTGCTAATGAGGAGCTCTGTTTGACATAGATAGGTAGTCTGTTCCAGAGTATGGGAAGTCTCTGGAACAGGAATCTATCTCTCCAGCATGTTCTGTTTATTGTGGTGACAAGGTTTAGGTCCCTAGAGCATGTAGCTTGGACGGATTGGGATTTCTTTAAGTGGAGCATGCTCAACAGCTCTAGGTTTGACATAGCTTTGTATGTTAGGCAGAGGTCACCTCTGAGTAAGTGATATGTGACAGAGTAAAGCTGGAGTTTTTTGAGATGGTCTGCGTAGGGCATCTGTTTGAGGCCAGTAATCCCCTTTGTGAGGTATTTCTGCAGCCCTTCCAGTTGTATATGTCTTGTGAGGTACATACCAAAAGGGGCGTTATACTCTATAATGGGTCTAATGAGTGATGAGTAGAGGGGAACAATGACCTCTTTTTTTCTGGATGAGAAACCTTTTGTGATGAGGTGTGCCATGTAGAAGGATTTCCTGACCACTGTGGCGATGTGTCCTATGGTCTCTTATCACACTTTCAGTGTTAAGTAGACTACCACCTATGTGGTATTTCATGGGTACAGAGTTTTTACCAAAAGGGATGACGATACACTTTTTGGTATTGAGCTTGAGGCCATGGCTTTGACACCAGGCATCTGTCTCAGTGAGGCCCTTTTGTAGGATGTCCACATTGTTAGGAGTTTTGGTTATGGCTCCTACTTTGCAGTCATCTGCGAACTTAGTTAGCCAAAGACCTTCTGTGTTAGCCTGTACTTCAGAGAAGTAGATACCAAACAGGAGAGGACCCAGGACTGAACCCTGTGGTACTCCACTTGTCACTGGTCTGAAGTCAGATTTGGAGTCTGCTACTCTCACAGTGTGGGTTCTATCAGTAAAAGGTAAGTATATAAAAATTTTTTTGGTGAAAGCCAAGTTTGTTATGCCTTTTTTAAATGTAAACTTTCCCCTGTGGCAAGTGTAAAAGCTTGTAAACATTTGTAACTAATTTTGGCCAGTTGGCAACCCATCTTGTGACATAGGGATTTATACCTATTTTAGTGAGTTCATCTATAATTCCAGAGTGGGGGATGGTGTTGAAAGCCTTGGCGAGATCTAGATAGGCTGTGTGAACCACCTTACTCACATCTATCACTTTGGCGACTGCTTCAAAGAAGTCTATCAGGTTTAGGAGACATGATCTGACTTTTACAAACCCGAACTGTGTGGGGTCTAGAGTTTGGAGATTACCAATGTCTTTATTTATGAGGTCTTTGATGATACATTCCATGGCCTTGCAGACCAGACTCGTCAGGCTAATGGGGTAGTAGTTCCCGGGGTCTGTCGTGGCTCCCCCTTCATGGAGTTGGATAACTGTTGCAGTGCGCCATTCAATGGGCACAAAGCCTAAGGTGAGGCTATGATTGAACATGGTACTTAGGTGGGGTGCCAGTTCATTTTGTAGTTCATGTAGAATGCAGCCTGGGATGTTGTCAGGTCCCATGGATGCTGCGTTCTTGGCTTTGGAGAGTGAGGTTTTTACCTGTGCAGCCGTGATTACAGGAACTTTGCATTCTACCGGTATAGAGATGGGCCCTTTAGGAGGTGAGAGGAGGGTAAAGTTAGCACTGAACCTATCTGTCAGGATGTTGGCAATAGCAGTTGGTTCTATATATTTAGTGCCATTGTGCTGTAACTCAGAGTGGATCTGAGTGTTGCCATTGAGATTCTTGACATAGCTATAGAATGCTTTGTGGTTGTCTTTAGAATCAGTGGCAATTTTGTTTTCATAACTAGCTTTGGAGGATTTTATGAGCTTCTTATTGAGGCTGACCAGGGAGTTCCTCCAATCATGGGATTTTACTCTTTTTTACAACAGTTTCTTTCTTCTGTTGTAGAGTTTGTTTATGGCAGAAGACCACCAGATTGGCTTCCTTTTTTGGAGGATAGCATTTTGGTTCTGTTAGGGATAGATCAATCCATGCACTCGTGTAAGTGCTTATAAAGTGTATTTGTGTAGGATTCAGCAGTTGTACCTCTATTGTCCATCTGCATGAGTGTCGTGAAGTTTGCCACTTCTGTCTTAAGAAGCGTGAAGTTGGCTTTGGAGAAATTTTTTACGGTTGTTTCCCTAATGAGCGGTGGGGGCAGGATGTGGATGTCTAGGGTGATTAGCTTGTGGTCGGATCTGACCAATGAGGAATTGACCTCTGGTGTGGAACACTGGTCGTCCATGTTGGCAATGACCAGGTCTAGGATATTGCTGCCCCTGGTGGGGGTGTGGATAAGTTGATCCAAGGCATTGGAATTTATGAATTCCAGAAAACTTTGAGCAAAAGAGTTGGTACATGAGTAGTTTTCCCAGTTAATGGTGGAGTAGTTGAAATCACCCATTATTAGGGTGTTAGGTTGTACCCTAATATTTTCCAGTGTATCAAGAAAAGAGGAGTGGGACTCCTGGGTCATGGTGGGGGGTTTGTAGCAAGCTACAATTTGGATTGCGGTCTTGCTCAGAGTTAGTTGCACTTGGATAATCTCAGATGCATTATGCTGAGCAACTAGCTTGGAGGTGTGGACATCCTTAATGAATATGGGCATGCCTCCACCTATAGTGTTTCAGTCCGGGTTAGGTGGCCGAAAGGTGTGGTATGAATTATAGCCTGGTAATGCAGGGGTGCTCTCTGGAGCTTTGAACCAGGTCTCTGTCACTGCACAGATGTCGATGTTCTCCATTTTAAGGAGTGCCTTGAGTGTGTGCATTTTTCTTACTATTATACACTAGCAACAGCTATAATGAGAAAAACTACAGCTATAGGTCATTAAGCTTACTATTTTACCCAACAACTAAGGGGAGACAAATGCACTCAGAGTTTATTTATCAGATTTGGGTGGGTAAATAAAACCCTAATATAGACTGGGAACACTACTCAAGCCCAAACACTCTAGCCCAAAGGTTCCTGGAGTTCATAAACTCAAATGCCATGGAACAACTAGTCACCATCCCCACAAGAGGAGAAAACATACTTGATCTCATCATCACGAACATGGGATCACAATGTTCAACACCGGAAGTATACCCCTCACTGGTGAGATCAGATCATAAACTAATCTGGAGGTCCTTATCCGCCCCATGAAATAAAAAGACCACAGTGAAAAACTTCTCAAAAGCCGACTCACACTTCTAAAAACTAGTGTGGTCTCCTTTAAGTGGTAAACATTACTCAAACCGCTGAATCACTTACAAATGCCTTCTACCAGCACCTACAGGACTGCATGGATCAGGCAATCCCAAACAAAACTAAGACTCTTTGTACCAAACGTCCAGTCTGGTGGACCCCAGCCATAAACAAGCTCTACAACAAAAGGAGGAAGCTACTACAAGATAGAGCAAATTGAAAGGTAAAACACCTTTGATATAAGTAGGGTAAAAAACTAAGAGCTCTCATAAAATATCCAAGGCAAATTTGAGCGCCAAGGAAAAAAGACAATCATAAGTAACCTAGGAGGAAACTCCCAGATATGCTCAGAATTAGTTCAAATGATGTGAAGATTACTGAACCTACATACTGGCTGACAGGTACTGGCAACCTCAAAAAAGGAGATATCTATACCGGAGGATTGTAGCCCTCAAACATCTCCAACGCCCAGGTGAGAACTGCTCTCTCTCCAAAAACACAGCATCCATCCATGGGGATGGTGTCCTGTGCTCCATGAACTCAATGAGGAATTAAACCCGGACAGCTGTTTAATCTTAGCCTCACCTCAGGATACGCAAGGAGTGGGCTGTGGTCCCACTTCACAAGGGCGGTGCCTCCACCGACCCTGGAAATACCGTCCCATTAGCTTGACAAGCCTTATCTGCAAAGCGATGGAGAGGATCATAATGGAACTCATAAATAAAGACATAGGGAACTTGCAGACTTTGGATCCAACCCAATTTGGCTTTGTGAAGGCAGATCATGCCTTTTAAACTTGGTTGACTTTTCGAGACAGTCACCAAGGCCATTGATGAGGAAAGGCAGTCCATACAGCCTACCTTGGCTGGCAGGCCTTGACACAATACCCCACTCAGGTATCGAAAAACTCATCAGCTTGAATGTAAACCCATACATCACAAGATGGGTTGCAAACTGGCTAAGTGACAGAACCCACAGGGTCAGAGTTGCTGGAGCCATGTAAGACTCAAAGCCTGTCAAGTGGTGTCCCACAGGCTCAGTCCTGGGTCCACTCTTGTTCGGCATCTACTTTTCTGAAGTACAAGCAAACACAGGAGGTTATGGCTGACAAAGTTTGCAGATGACTGCAAACTGGCCATAGTCGAAACATCTGACACAGATATCCTTCAGAAGGGCCTCACAGAAGCGGATAACTGGTGCCAGAGCCATGGCCTAACGTTAAATGCCAAGAAATGCATAGTCATACCCTTCCGGGCAAACAAGGTTACCCCTAGCTACCATATAGGTGGCAATCCACTGAGCACAGAAGAAGTCATCAGGGATCTGGGGACCCAGGTTGACAGTAGCCTTTCATTTGACACTCATGTTGCTAAAGTAGTTAGGAAAACCTTCTACATTGCCCACCTGATCATGAAGGGATTCACATCTAGATCAAGGGAGGTCATCGTCCTCCTGTACTCATCACTCATTAGACCTATGATTGAGTACAATGCCCCATTCGGAATGTATCTGACCCGACACCTGCAGCAGCTGGAAAGGCCCCAAAAGTTCCTCACCAAAAGGATAAAGGGTCTCAAAAATATGTCTTATGCTGCCCGACTGAAAGAACTCCAGCTCTATTCAGTCTCATACCACTTGCTCAGAGGTGACCTGTGCCTAACATATAAGGCCATGTCAAACCCTGATTTGATGAATATGCTTCACCTCAAAAAATCTAGATGCCTCAGAACCACAAGGGCGGGAGACTTAAACCTTGACACGGTTATTAATAAAACATGCTGGAGGGACAGATTCATCACCCAGAGACTCCCTATGCTGTGGGTACATGTGAGGCAGAGCACCTCGCTGGCCTTGTTCAAGAGGAATCTTGACCAATGGATGGGGATACCCAGGGATTACTTCAGTGTCACTGCTTGACAGAGGCACAGCAAAATAATAGGCATAGTTTTATTCAAACTAAAGGGAAGCCAAATAACTATGGGCTAGGCTTATAAATGCCCTTGGGCAGATAGCCTAGTATGAACCTATGAACCTATGAACCTATAAGAAACTGCTTGATATTGCCCCTGGTGGTGTTTTCTCTAAATACCCTAATAACATAGGTTCATAGGTTCATAGGTAGGTACTAGGCTATTGGTCCTAGGGCCTATATAAGCCTAGCCAAAAAGGTACCCTGGCGTTCGCCACCCAAGAAAATGATTTTCCTGTGCCCCTGTTGAACAGAGCCACAGAAGTGATCTCTGGGATGAATTTCCTATTTCCCATCCAATCATCAAGATTTTTCTTGAAGAGTGCTAATGAGGAGCTCTGTTTGATATAGATAGGTAGTTTGTTCCAGAGTATGGGAAGTCTCTGGGACAGGAATCTATCCCTCCAGCATGTTCTGTTTATTGTGGTGACAAGGTTTAGGTCCCTAGAGCGTGCAGCTCAGAAGGACTGGGATTTTGTTAAGTGGAGCATGTCCATTCTTGACCGTGACCTACACTGACTTTTTGATGCTGTACATTTCTTTCTTCCAGCACTTTACAGTTTCCAGTTACTTGAATGGATTCACCGAACGCAGTTAAAAGAAATTACAGTGGAAATACTGGATATTTTCAGGGATAGTTGCTAGAGTTAGTGTACTGTAAAGAAAAGGCATAGAATTAACGTGTTTGCTGATACTTATACTAGTAAAGCTCCATTTAAACAAAAAATGCTCTTCACTTACTCTATCTAAGTCCTCTTGTGGCAGCCATAGCATAAAACATTATACTTATGTAAACTCTTAACAGTATTTAAGTAAAAGGAACACCCAAGACTTGCAGTAAAATAGACAGATATACATACAGCTACAATTAGGACTCTTAAATACTCTATGCAATTCTTATGGGTGCTATGGTACTATACAATTTACTTATGGAAAGGCTGTCAGTACTATGTAAAAGGAAAGCCTTGCAGAAAAATAAAGAGAATTTAAACATATAGAATCAATTAAAATCTATAACTCGGTCCCTTAGGATACTAATAGCATTCTTGTTTACTTAGAATAATCATGTGACCATCACTACAATCATTAAACAAGAAAAATCCTTGTTAAGTTTATTAAAAGGGCCTGTACATTATAGCCTTAGAGATAATTACTAAAACTGCTACATAGCCATTTTAGTAGTATAGAGAGTTATAACATCAACATTTCAGAGAAGGCCTGTTAATAAGCAAGATAACAGTACGTTTAGAGTGAATATACACAAGTATGTATCATTATTCATTATGTCAACAAAAATCAGATATGAAAGAACAATAGTTAAATGCTATTAATATTCTAAGTCATGCATTTCAGTAGCATAGAATTTAAGGAGCCTTGAGAAAATAGCAATGATACTTACATGGGGAGCACACAGGACCAATGAAGAGAAGAGCAGTATCTGGTTTGTTTTTTAAAAATGTCGCCTGATCTTCAGCAGGTTTAAATAAAGTAACTAGGTACCTTAGGGTGAGGGAGAAAGGACTACCTCATTGGTCTGGTGAGAACTGATTCTTAAAGGGAAAGATAGAGCCAGTCAGTGTGCTTGTGACCAGAAATAACAATCAACGAAATGGTCTGGGTTGAAGGTAGGTAGGATGTTAATAGAACTGTAGTCTCTCTGTGATTTTTAAAGCAAGTAGAGTTTACTTATTTGTAAACAACACTCTTGGGAAATTGTAACAGACTGCAGTAATCGAAAAACAGCTATAGGATCATTTTGTTTTACTTAGTATTATACACTACAACAGCTATAAGGAAAAAATATACAGCTATAGGTAGTTAAGCTTACTATTTTACCCAACAACAACTAAGGGGAGACAAATACACGTATAGCTTATATATTGGATCTTGGGAACAGAACATTTCTGTCAGTATTAATGTTCTCATAGTCAAAAGGCAAACGATGCTAACAAACAGTTTCTCCAACAATAAATCCAAATTAAAAAGCAGGTAACGGAGGCTCCAGACCATGGCTGTACAGCACATAAAACAGTTTAATAAAACAATAAATCAAGTACCACATGAGCGCTTTTTTGGCCCAAGCCACTTCAGCAGACAATACAAGAACACTGCTCTCCAAATTTTATACTCAGTGCTTCAATTAATTATGCAAATCACCTTTCCCCTTTGAACAGATTTAAAGTCACATAGTAATAAATAAAAACATCACATATAAACCATCCCCGGGATTCATGAAGCTTGCGCTAGGCACACGCATAGCGTAGGCGTTATAATGCCAAATATGGCCGCCGAGCGATTCAGGTATGATCCAATTCCACGTGCACTACCGGCATACGCCAGATCTGCGCAGCCCCCGGCGTAGGTATGCAAATCACCCCATGTGCAGTGTTGCACCATGCAAATGAAGGCATATAGCAATTCATAAAGTGGTGCAGGCGTAGTGTAAGCCCACGGAAATGTAAACCAAAAAACACGGTTTACATTTTCCCAAACAGAACATCGGAGCTATGGAAGAGGGCCAGACCCAGGTATCACAACGTTAACATATGCCAATGGCGAAATACACAGCCAGTGGCATAAGAAAAGATGCACAACACATAAATAACAACATTTAATGTCATGTCCACAGTAACGCACAGCATAACCGCAGGGCATGTGTGCGGAAGCTGTAACATAAAGAAATAATATAAAAATGTCATAAAATCGCAACGTAATAGAAATCAGGTTTACAGCATAATACACAATGGTAGGCATGGAACACCACAACCAAGGTGCAAGGGTTGCTAAGGGCTTGCGATAGTGTTCGGCGCAGTAACTATGAATTAGTAGTCAATGCCATGCAATGCCATGCAAATGAGGCAGATAATACTGAATCGCAAATTTCCCGCTGGATGAAGGTTGTACCATATGGCGCAGTGGTATAACACCGAGGAGTGGCTCAGAGGAGATACATGACATCAGCAGAGGGGTGTGCCACCGTAGCACTAAGCACATTGGAGCATTGCAAATCTGGCCTGTCCGTTGCTAAGCAAAGCTGCAGGACAGGGGTGGGGAGGAATAGTTTAGCTGAAAGCACACATGGTGGCCAAAAGCGCATGCATACGAGGATGAAAACCCAGTAATCGGACACATGCGCCACAAACAATAGCAGAAACAGGAAGGTCAGGGCAAGAAAAGAAGGAAATGTGGAAGTAGGGTAATTGGAGTACTAATGAGCAATCAACACCAATCAACCCACGAAGGCCAATTGACGGCAGCTGACAAGTCCGCTTGCAGAAACCTGAAAACAGGATAGGGGAGGCATTTGAATGCAAAGGAAGGAGGGGAGGTATTGGATTGCAAAGATAGGAGACCTGACACAGCAGAGCAAAGCAAACCGACAGCAGACCAGCAGTAGCACACATAACGCAAGATACGCCAGGTCCGGGAAAGTACAAATGAAAGTAGGCTGCAGGATGCATGCCAGAAAATGGTAGGTGCAATGCGCAGAAATGTAAAGGGAAGGTCAAGAGGTAATCCACGGCAGGCAAATGTAATTCAACACCAAAGGCACCACAATAGTAGTTCCGGCAGTAAAACACATAAGATAACCTGTAGCTATGATCGTACATACACACACTATGACATCATCGGTGTTCACAGCACAATAGTATAAAGTGTGAAAGCACCCAACACACACCTGTGTATTCCCAAACACCACACCATAGGTGTAAACACATGGGGAACTTTTAAAATGTACATGTTGGAAGCTGCCATAGCTGTGATTCATCAGCATGTGTTAGAGACTGACGGTGTTGTGGAGGATGATGCCGACAACCACCGCAGGCCTCGGAGGAGAAGGAGAGTGTTCAGACCAAGGGTAACCTACCAGGGGCTACATGACCTGGAGATAGTAGAGCGTTACAGGGTGGACAGGGACATCTTACAGCAAATAGTGGAGCTGTGCCGGCCACGTCTGAGAACCAGAAACAACAGATGGGAACCCATACCAGTGGACACGAAGGTATGTGTAAGCCTGCAAATACTGGCCACAGGTACCTTTCAAAGGCCAACTGGAGATATAATGGGTATCTCACAGGCATCAGCATCCAGGGTACTACACCAGTTCCTGGATGCCATGTTACCACATGCCAATGAGCAGATATACTTCCCCAGAACTCAGGAGGAGTTGGCCAGCAATATGCGCCACTTCCACAGTGTGGCACAATACCCGGAGGTACTGGGTGCGATAAACTGCACACACATACAAATCAAGTCACCACCCGGTGAGCAGGGTAGGCGCTACATAAACTGCAAGGGATTCCACTCCATCAACTGCCAGGTCGTGTGCAATGCCCAGGGCATTATCATGGATGTGTGTGCTGGCAGCCCTGGAAGCTACCATGACTCCCATATCTGGCATGCCTCACAGCTGTATCAGGTATTTGTCAGGGGGGACGTCCCACATGGCCATCTCATGGGGGATGCTGGCTATGCACTGGAGCCGTGGATGATGACTCCCATCAGAAATGCACACACACCCATGCAAGAACGCCATAATGAGGCACACGCACAAACCAGAATCATCATAGAGTGTGTGTTCGGGATGCTGAAATCACGGTTCCGATGCTTGGATACATCTGGTGCAGCCTTGCAGTACTCTCCAGGCATGTGTGCCCACATCGTCATAGTATGTGCCATGCTACATAATATGATCCTGCGGAAGCAGCTGCAGCAGGAACAAAATGATGAAGGCCCTCATAGCCCACCGCAATTGCCAAGGTCATTACAGGCACAGAGGGATTCAGACCATGAACACACTGTGCCAGCCCCAGTAAGCAGACGGAGGTGTGCCCAATATGCCTACGCCTTGGCAAAGAGGGAACGTATAGCACATACTCTGACAGTGTAAGCCTCTATGGACTGACACCTCTCCACCTGCACACACAGTAAAATGGATGGCACACAAACATGACCACCTGTAAATTGTAATGTATAGGTGGCCCAATGTGTGACTCCTACATAGGCAGCCCTCAAACATTGTAAACACAACAGCCAGTGGAACACGGAATGCCAACACCTGAACAGTACATGAGTCTTACAGCATATGGTGGTGCTGTGTGCCTGTCAAGTTCCCACCAGATATATATATATATATATATATATATATATATATATATATATATATATATATATATATATATATATATACATATATATATACATATATATATATGTACACATATGCATATATATAATACAGATAGAAAGGGCAATAGAGGGATATATGGTGATATAGATGGATTCAGCGATATCTGCAAATATAATAGATAGTTCAACAACATTCATAACATCTTGGAGGTACAAATAAATAGGATACCGCCAACCATGGAATGTGTAACATACCGACATGCATAACCACGAGGCTGAAAGATCGATAGAACACAGTACCGGAACAGTACATCTGCGAGTAATAGTATGATGATATGAAGGGACAGTTAGTCACCGCTGCCGGTGTCGTGGTCCACGTAGGTACTGTGCTCAACTGTGTCTGTGAGTGCCGTAGTCTGTGTAAGTGTGCATTGAGGGTGCCATGTGCGTGTGACTGTAATGTGTGTGTGTGTGTGTCCACAACATGTGTATGTTGGTGCCAAGTCAGAGGCAGATCAGTATGGTAGGTGTGGGTATAGCTAGCCGTAGGCATACGGTTACTACCTGTACCACAGTAGGAGGGACAGCCTCACCCTGGGCAGGTGTGTCCTGACATAAAACAGTACAAAGGGCAAATGTCCGAGATGGTAGGACATAAATATGTCCCATATATAATGTAACAGTCGTATTTAATAGTTATGCCTGTATGTAAGAAACTTAAATGTTACATGCGATATGATAAGTAGCCAAAGTCACACAACAATAGGTATGTAGTGAGGATAAAAGTATGTGCTACCTGTGTACTGACCGTGGCTACGTGTTGGCCTGTAAACACCGCTTTGTGTCCCGCAAGTGTCCAACAATGACCATATGAAAAGGTGGCAACCCATGGCAAACAGGCTCTTTTAACAACACAACCACAATGACTGCAAATATCTGGGACAGAAATATAAGGGATAGCTGTCACTTACACATATCCCCTGATATATCGCTGCAATTACGGAGGTATACAAGTAGCAAGCTCACCTGCAGATGATATAGAAACCAATTAACAATGGCCCAACGTACAATCCCCTAACATAAGTCTACTAACTGTTAGCTCTCTAATTAGGGACGGAGCCCACACACATATATATGGATTATGTAGAAATGCAAGGCCCACAAACCGTATATGTTATGTACAACCACCGACATCCCCCACACTAGAAACTAAAGCAATACAAACTGTAATAGCAGCACAAACATCCAGTCAGTCAATTACATCTGCAGAACCCTCAACATACCATGTGAGAGACACAATTAAAGGCGTCATGCAAAATTGCAGGCGTTGTATAATGGAACAAACAGCCATGTTACAGGTTTTGATTGCAATACTCCGTTATCAGATGTCGGGATGACAGGTACACCCACATGTTGAACCAAATACTCTACCTGTCACACAATCCATGGGGGACATGAATCCAAACTATACTTGTCTCCATGCATAGCAGTTGCAGTTACACATAACAAAACACAATACAGACCGTCTCCCCGAAGGTAGGGCAAATAGGCAACGCCCAAGTGGAGAATCCAATTATATCCCACTGTCGCCGCGTAATTGGCAAATGGAGTAGCTGCACAGCTGATATGCAAGTAATTAGTCACTCAGGAACACCAATTAGCGGGAAGAATCCACATGTTTCAGGTATCGACGTATATAAGGATGACTTGCCAGACATTCAAACTGTATGCTCAAACCGAATAACAGTTGAAACACTGTGAGAGAGATAGAAACGAAACGCTGTAACGACAACAAGGTATGTAGAACACCCGATATGTAAGGTTATGTATAGCATGATCTGTATTAATTAGTTTTACTGTATGTATAGCCTGGTTTGCATTAATTAAACGTGTCCGCAATGCATAAAGTTGGGAAAGGTATTTATGTAGTGATGTCTTGCTGAGCATACTAACGCTTGTAGAAACTGTGCGTCCAGCAGTGGGACACAAGGTACACAGCACAGACACCACAAGGGATGCTACATGAGGGCATTAAACAGAACAATGCCATACAACCTGCCGTCAGTGGTAGGGTATGTCCAACAAGGACATGCCATAGCAGGGGATAGTATATGTTGATATACTGTCACAGCACGCATGTGTATGGGCATATAACATTAATGACATATGTAAGGTGGTCCCGCTGTGCAAGAATGCTTTGCATTATGGGATACTATGTGAAATATGTGTAATGTATAATATTTTAGGTAGATATGACAGATATTCTACACAGCATAACAGGCATATCATGCATACCACAGGTATCGTCTATTGGTATGTACAATAACAGGATACATATGGCCTGTAGGTATGGGACATAGTAATAGCATGATAGCTAATCTAAATGGAAGGGCTACCAAGTAACCATGCACAAAGGACATGTAATAGCTGCACAGGTGCATAGTGGGGTACTATGCAGTCTGGCAAGTCCATGTGTAAGCACAACTACAGTGTTCACACTAGTGGCACCTCTCCAGGGTAGTGTCCTGTGAAGAGCAGAGCCAGGTGTCATCTGCACCACTGCACAGTACAGCCACTGCAGTGATCCCAGGCCTACATGTGTCTCCCAACCACCAAGGGAGGTATCACATGAACAGTGCTACTGAGTGTACATAGGACTTATGTTCCACAGCATGGTGAGTGTCCGGTTTGGGAATGTAACCCAGAAGCACATCCCACTCATTGTGGCATGTGTGCACATATCCATGAGCATGTTGCTCACAGTGGCCTCTGCTTATGTTGCGTATGAGGAGTATATCCATCAATAATGTTGTGGACATGGGCCCTGTCTGATCAGCAGAGGTCACCCTGAGTATGTAGTATGCAAATGTGTACAGATGTGGTGTCCGTAGTGCAGCCGCATATTTAAACTGTCGGAGCTCAGTAAATGTCATGGCATGTTAATGTTGTGGCATGTAAAGCTGTAGCTGTTGTGTAAGGTACACCCTAAATGGGGTGGTGTACCATTGAATGTGTGTAGATGTCTTGAGTTCAGAGGTACAATGGGTGCCTATGTACCAGCTACACACCCAGTACAGATAGGTGTGGCCACGTAGAAGGATATCCACGCCACAGTGGCAATACGGTAACCACAGGAGTGGGTGCGACATATGTGTGTACTGCAAACATGTACAATGTGATATGTATGTAGGGACTACCATCCATGTGATAGTCAGTGGGTGAATGGTGTAATGCAAAGGTGATGTGCATGCACCTTGTGTCATGCAGCTTGATGCCATGATAGTCAAATTATGTATCTGTCACAGCGACACCGGATGGTTGGAGTCAGTATCAGCTGGTGGAGCAATCATGGCGCTTGGTATGTAGGGGTTTGAAAGCTAGGCAGGGAAAGTCCTCTGTGCCAGCCTGTTCTGCAGGGAAGCATATACTGAACATGAGGGGCCCTATGACTGAGGACCGTGGTATGCCAAATGTACCTGACATGTAGTAGGTACTATGGTATGCTGGCCTCACTGTGTGTCCTGTCCATGAGCCACATAGCATAACATCCTGAGACACAGGGAATGATGTGCAGGTAGATGTGTATGTTGTCAATACCAGAATGGGGAATGGTGCTGAAAGGCAATGAGAGGACAATGTAGGATGTGTGGACTCCCGTACCATCAGCAACTGCCCTGGTAAATGTATGAAACGAGTCCACCATGTGTAGGGGCCATGCTCTGGCCTTAACAAGCCCAACCCAGGTGGCAGCAAAGGACGGGAGCCCAACAATGTCTCTGAGAATGACGTCCTTGATGATGTGCCCCATAGCCATGCAGAACAGTCCAGTCAGGTGTGTAGGACTATAGTCCCACTCGTGCAATGTGGTGCCACCTGTGTGTAGTGTGATAAATGTTGCTGTGTGCCATTCAGGGGCTACAATGTCTGAAACAAGGCTATTACTGAATATGGTGGCCTAGTGGTGAGACATGTAATTCAGAGGTTGGTGGACATCACAGCCTGGGACATTGGAAGGTGACATGGGGCCAGTGTCCCAGGACATATAGAGTATAGGTCAGTACTGTGTAGGTGTGACCACGGTGACACCACAATGTTCATGTATGGATTGCAGCCCTGTAGTGAGTGAGAGGGTGTACTGTCAGCACTGAATCCATCCTCCAGCATGTTGCCAACAATACCTGGGTCTGCAATGTTCCTGAGTGACTGTTGTATGTGACAGCAGATGTGGGTGTTGCCATCGAATACTGACATACCACCATAATGCCTGGTGGTACACCCCGGAATGTGTGGCAGTCATGTTTACGTAGCTAATCTTGGAGTATGTGATGAGGGACCCTGTGGCCCCACCATGGCTGACCAGTGAGCCACCCCACACATGGGAATGTACACCACTGTGCAACAGCCTACACCTGTTGTTGTACATCATATGTCCGTGGAACATGACCACCAGAGTGGCGTCTGTTACCTGGTGTGTACCATCATGACTCTGTGTGGAATAGCATGATCCATGCAGTTGTGTACATGCTAATTAAGTGCACTGGGGTATGTGTCAGCATTTGTATGTGCATTGTCCATCTGCACGGGTGTCATGATGTTAACAACCGCTGTCAGCAGACGTCTGTAGTAGATGTTGTAGTACACATGTACTGTGTATGCTGTGATGAGTGTGTTGCCAAGATGTGGCTAACAAGGTCGATTAGCATATGTTCGGAATCCACCAATGAGGGGATAACCCCAGGTGTGTAACACCAGTCACATGGTGGTAGTGTTCATGCCAAGGGTAATGTAGGTCTTGGAGGTGGTGTGTATGGGTTGATCCAGCAGAGCGGAAGGTATGACTCATGGATGTGTTGGTACATGAGTGGCTATCCCAGTGAAGTGTGGGGTAATGTCAGTCACACATCAGTAGTAGCTGAGGCCCACTGTCCACTATACCAACATAGAAGGTATGTTACCCATGGGGTATGATGTTGACTCTGTCGCTTGTTACAATGTGTATAGCGGTCCCGGACACAGTTAGTTGCACGTGGAGCACCTCTGATGCATTGTGCTAAGCAACTTGCCAGGATGTGTGCAAAACATAGTGGGATATGGGAACCCCTCAGCTGTGGGTGTGCCGATCCAGGTATGTGCCTGAAAGGTATGGTCTGTCTATAACCTGTCATTCAGGTGTGCTCTGCAGAGCCTAGAGGCAGGTCCCAGTCACTGCAGAGATGTTTGAGTGGTGCATTATAAGGTGTGCCTTACCTGCGTGCATCACAGAGGAAGATGCAAGCAATGTGTCACATGACCCCATGTCGCGCCTGCCAGTTACCACCCTGCCGGTGACAGTTATTGGAAACTGTGCAAGACAGGCAGTATAGAAGCAGCAAGAGCCTTACATGTGAGCTGTACTCCCAGGGCTGACAGGTGCAAGTCATCTGTGCCACAGCATTGTGTTTGACCAGGACAGTCATAGCGGACAGATACCACATGCCTGTGGAATGACAATAGGAGCAAAGGCAACTGTTGAAGTGACACAGTCGGTCATTGTACAGTGGTATCGTGTCCGGATGAATGCAAAATGCTCCCCAGAGTTAGGCCCACACCCTCAGGGCTATAAGACTGGTGAGCTATTGCATGTCCCTGCACACGTAGTCTGTGAAGTGGCATCACAGGGCAGTCACACTAACATGGCGAATGACAGACATATCGTACCTGGTGAGGTGTGGCATGGGTGCATAGGTTATGTTGCAGAAGCAGTTACCCGACAGCAAGATGTAAGCGACTAATGCCTTGTGTAGCCTGCTGTGTGGAACTGCAGTGTGACACCCTACAGAGTCAGCTATGACTGGTGTGTTGTGAATGTTATAACTCACTATTGGCTGTATGTGGTGGGCACGCATGAGTCTGTGGGCTATAAGCTGGTGATGTTGTCTTCCATGATGGGGGCTACCTCTGGTGCCTACAGTGAGTATGGCGATGTACTGCTCAGGTTGTCCTTGTAGGTGTGGCCAGTGGTGTAGATCATGTGAGACTATGTGATGGGTGGGGTGTGTTGCAAATGTTACACATCCCCAAATGACTGTCAGGTGCAGTCAGGGTTGGCGACAGCATTACCCCCAGCCATAGCTGTCAGCCTCCTGTCCCCAAACTGAGGAACATTAGCCCTCATACCGTGTGACAAATGGGCGAAACGTGGAACACTTACAACTGGCTTACTAACAGCGTCAACTAGGAAGGGCATATGATGGCTAAAATAGGCTGGTCTTACGTATAAAACAGATATTCCAATGAATTAATATGATTCCCATCTATTTAGCCATGGCTAGCAGGTAAACTATTTACAACAATGAATGTGTGACAGACCCTTCCAATGTGGAACCTTGAGGAACATGCACCTTTTAGAACCCCAAATGAGGTACGTTCCCCGTAATGAGGTACACCTGAGAGCTATGGACCCAGCACGGCTGCAGAAGTGCATCCCCCACAGGCTGTAGTGCCGTATGTTGGGAGGTGAGCATTGAATGTGTACATGAGACAATTGCTCCATTGCCACATGTATGACATATCCCTCATATAGACAGGCAGTAGCACTGGTACGTGACAGTTGGACATGCCTGTATATACAACCATGTCCCACAGGATATGTGCATTACGTGTGTACAACAGCTGTTGTACCTTAAGCAAGCTGGGAAGTGTAGGACAGCCAGTGTACCTGTGGGAAATGGTGTGGAATGGGCGCTATAGTAATCAGTAGCTCATGACATGCTCACATGTTCTGAACAAGTGCCTAGCATGACCATACAATACAGATAGTGTGTTGGATAATATCAACCCACAAGTGGTGATGACAGTCATTTAGGGTGGCACCGCACTATAATCCTGCTGAGTATGGTGTGCATGTCCATGAACCATTAGCACTGTAGATGTTAGCAGTACAGATTTACAAGACAGCACGGATATTTGATTACAAATACCTTTGCATGTCACAGGAGTGTTCTACCAGTGGCCTGTTGACAGACTCACAACTACAAAAGGTGCAAGAGTGACATGTGCACAGCACATCAGTGCCAGATACAGTAGAACAGGGTTAATGTGTTGTACCCCACCCTCATTGTAGCCCATACCACACAGACAAATGTTAGGCATCTGTGTCTGTAAGGCTGTGAATGGCCATGACCTATCAGCATAGCTGTGTCAGTGTTGTGAACAACATACAGAATGGGCTGTGTGGGTGTGTGACATATGTGCACAGTCTGACGGATGATACCAGCAGTGTCACCGCTAGGTGAACATCCCTGTACCCATAAACTACTACCTAGGCTGTGGTCAACATTATGGACACTGTGTAAGGGATGGTGCTGTGCAGTGCACCCCCGACATGGAGACGTCTCCAGGCCTCTTAGGTAGTCATATGAGGTACCCATGTCATGTCAGGGTGCCATCCATGAGCACGGAGATCACTGGCCAGGCATATACAGCACTGTGGTGATCAATATTGGATCACATACCACCTGTAAGGGGTAATGGCTATCCATGGATGTGCGATACCAGCCTTCACAATCCACACCTCCACTATGCAGCATGCTGTCTACCTTGCAGAAGGACATTTGCTACACCATGATGATGGACATGCTACATGTCCATATCCTGATCTATATGACATATGTCATGGACAGCCACCATCCTAATACTAGGATCGCCACAGGCTGGACAGATCCCTGTGCCATATATGTGACATACTCCCGCCATACCATGCAACCCTGTCCATCAAAGCCGCAGATGTCATCCCAGTCATACATGGTGTGATGGCCGCATGGTAGATGTACTATCAACTGACTGGATCAGTAATGTGGCACTGATGCACCTTGCGGTGGCACAATGGCTGTCTGTTACAGCGTGGAAACCATGCCTGCACATGCTATGGTTGATGACCATCCCTGCAAATGTCGTCTGATTAGCCATTGTCCCATGTCTATCACATGTGCAATACAGGCGATCCGTGGCAGGATGTTGAACAGTTGTACAGTGCTGTGTAGATGTATATGGCAAAACACATGCATGTACAGGTGTCCATGCGTATGTGTGCATTGTCACTGCTCAAGTCCATTACGGCTGTGTCTGTGTTGATATGTGACATATACACAGCATCCAGGTCAACAGTAGTACCGTGGACACATCGAGGCATGTGCAGATAGGTAAGAACACAAGTGCAGGCAAATAGACATGCCCACAGCAAGACAGCATTTACATGGAGTATGAACACTGTAATGAGGTGACACACATATATGATGATGATATCCAATGCATAATGGGTGTGACATGTGTGACACAAACACGTCAGTCGTGTCAGTGTCATGATGCTTTGCAAAGATAACTGTGCAGATGCAGTAGATGTCATAGAAATGTATGTGCAGCAGTATCTCTGTACATCTCTGAAACTTTGACCTGTCACCATCATTATGTTTTACAGATAATGCCCCGTACACGCCTCCCAGCATACACCCACCAGGAGGATGATGTCCTCATCCCACAGCTCCATGACAACTATGACTTGTTGTTCAGCCATGTACCACAACACGCCCAGCAGTGGGATGACCTGTGGCAGGATCTACGCAGGAGGGTGAATGATGTGGGTGGCCATAACCGCACCTACCAGCAGGTGCGCAGACACTGCACGGACCTGATACGACATGCAAAACAGCGTGCCACTGCAATCACCAGGGAACAAGGTGGAACAGGTGGTGGGCCACCAACCCAGCCCCCACTCACACACACCGAGGAGCTACTGGCCAGTCTGGGGACACCCAGGGAACAGCATCCAGAAACACTAGCTGCCATCGTGGAGGTGGGTATCTCCCAACCAATGAGCCTGGAGTTGCCTGGTAAGTCAGTACTGCACATATGGCTATTATATCCCATGTAGTTGCATGTGTCACTGTACATTATGTAAAGTAACAACATATGCCAGGTATGTGGACACTCATGCTGCATACTACAGTATGCTACATTGTGTATGCACACATGTGCATACTATATGCTATTACACAGGTGAATGTGTTCACATGCACAGTGCAACCTGTGGCTGTCATACAGTCATGGATAATGTTCATACTGGTGTGTCACCCCTATACAGGTACCTCTGGCGTGCCGCACAGACATGGGTCCATTGCAAGTGAGACTGTCATCAGTATCAGGCATGTTACAGTGTAGATCTATTTGCCATATGGCCAGTTAACACTTGCACACCTGATGTTTGTTCCAGTCACGATATGCAGGTTGCACCACCCTTCATTCACACACGCCACCCATGTGCAAAATATACAAATGTAATGATACACAGACTTGAAACCACAGTACTTGTCATTGAGACATGTGTGGTCAGCTGTGCATACAACGGTGGAGGTGTTCTACAATGGAGGCATATGTAGTATGCATTGGAACAACATGTGTGTACACACAGTACCACACAGTGAGCTGTGATATGGGCAGCCCACAAGTGTCACCATTGTGTCATATGCCCCTGCATTGGGTGCACACATTGTGATGTGCCACCTGACATGTCCCAAACATGTAGTGTTCTGTCTGCAATATTGTCACACTATCGCATGACCTATACCCCACATACCAAACATACAACCCGTTGTCTGCATAGCCCTGTGGATTGTGACATATCTCACATCTATGGGTGTATGTCATATGGGACAACACAGACATGTGGAAAAGCTGCCCATCACACACAATTGGCCAACACATGTGCACACATGGCCATGGGGGATGGCCAGAGACATGTAGCCACACAGTACTTGGGATGTGTATACACCCTGTTGCACATTGTCCAGACATGGTCCAATTATAGCCTTAGTTGACCGATTATACAGTTGATGTGGTACACTGGACAACCTAAAAGCCTGTGCACAGCTACTGGAGGTGTCACTGAAGTCTACCATATACGATTTGTCGAACATCACTACTGTGTTGCAGTTATGGCTATGCAATGTGTACATATTATGCATTCTACAGCAACATACATGCCTCATGTTGCCATGTAATGGCACAGTGTCTGTACTTCACACTGTATAGCAATGTAGACGGCTCACACTACCCTCCCATGCTTATGCACATTTGCTAAACATGCATTCTATCTGTACGGCATAAACACAACACTGCAATGTGAAACCCATTATGATGCTGTACATGTGTCGGGACACCACTGTGTCAAACATGTTTTCATGTTAATGCACATGTCAGCAGATTACATGTCAAGGTCACGTCAGCCATGTGTACTGTTATCCTGTTCTGGGCCACATGGTGTATCACGGGGATGCATGCATACTACCATGATTGTGTGAACTGCATGGCTACTGATATGACACCTGCTTGCTGTAGTGTGCACCCCAGGGAGGTATGCTTACTAACACTATTAATGTCTGAGCTGCATGCCCTCTGCTGTATTGCAGGCATGCTGCATGCCATCTGACAAATCACATGCATGGTGTGTCTATGTGTGTCTGTGTTTGTGTGTGTGTGTCTGTGTGTGTGTGTCTGTGTATGTGTGTGTCTGTGTGTATCTGTGTGTGTGTGTGTCTGTGTGTGTGTGTGTCTGTGTTTGTGTGTGTGTGTCTGTGTTTGTGTGTGTCTGTGTCTGTGTGTGTGTGTGTGTGTGTGTGTCTGTGTTTGTGTGTGTCTGTGTCTGTGTGTGTGTCTGTGTGTGTGTCTGTGTCTATTGTACTTTACATTATTTCTTTGCATTCACAGGTGATGTAGGTGCGTTACCCTCCTGCGGTCCATCTGATGTTAGTGTCCCCAAAGATACTAGCAGTGATGAACACATGCATGACGTACAGGCAGGGTTGTCAGGGGCTGAATCTGTGCCAATGGTTATCATCCCAGCTATGTCCCCCTCTTCCTCGCACACAGTTCAGCTGCCAACACATACCGCATCACCAGTGGCCATAGAGGAAGGACAGTCAGCATCTGTTAGCGTGGAACAGGAATGTGTGGTGGCTACAGAAGGTGTGTCTACACACCATGGTGTCAGTGTAATGACTGCAGATGTGCCACACAGGCATGTGGCCGGTGCTGCTTGTAGGAGGACCTCTGGCAGACATGCACCTGCAGGACAGAGCGCAGCAGCTGGTATCACCAGACGCATGTTCCAGACTGTAATGGCGGCACAGGCACGTGCTGAATGGCAGAACAGAGAAGGACAGAGGCTGCAGAGGGCTGCTATCCATACCCTAAATGACAACATCCAGGCATTGGCAAATGCTCAACAGCAGATTGCTAATGTTCTGGATAGGCGATTAGGTGAAATGGTCGGAATCCTTGACCGAGGCATGGCAATCCGCGAGCGGGAGCTGTTTGTGCTGGAACACCTGGTAGGAGTGAGGCGAAGGCCATGTGAACGTAGGCCAGCAACACTACCTAGTGTAGGTCGACGTGAGCGTGCCACCTCACATGCCCGCTCCCATAGTGCCGGTAGCAGTAGCAGTGCAGCTGGTGCTGCGCTGTCAACACCAGGCCACATAGACGTGGCCCTGGACGGTCTCAGTGGGGACACAGTTCCAGCGGACATGTGTCGTCGGACAGTAGCCACTCTGTACCCCCACCTGGTAGTGCCCGTGCAAACCCAGCCAGGCACAGGTCACGTGGCCATGGACGGACACAGTGAGCTGTACAACCTGCTCTGTGCAATCTGGGGCTGTCAATTATACCCCATGTAGGCCTCACAAATGGCAGAACTGTGTACACACATACACGCACACAGCAAACACAACTGTAGGGCTCCACAACATCCACATGCATTCTGCACAGACATGTCCAGTCAACTCACTGGCCCTTACACACACACATGATGTTATCCATTGGTGCAGCCTATGCCCCTGGCAAACATATCACCCTGTGCATATGATGAAGCCTGTGCCGCATCCCTGTCATCCACACCATCGGTGCAGGGTTATGCACAAATATTCTGATGCACAGGGTGAACAGCATAGTGAGAGGTGTATGTAATATTACCTGTGTATGCATAGTGAGGGATGTGTATGTTGCAGTGTTTGTGTGTGAATACTGAGAGAAGTATATGTGACATAGGTTGTGTACTGTCGACATGCACCAGTTATACCATGTAGTGTAGGTGCAGTATGCATTGTGATGTGTTCACGGTATGTGTCTCGGTTATATCTGTAGCTCCATGTTAGTTGTGATACCCTGGTTCCCTCCTATGGTGTACTTGCATGTGCCTACAGGTAGCAGTGTTTGCAGTCCCCCATGTGTAACTGTGGATTACTCACAGGCACGTCTGGCAATATCAGCATGCTACATGTACCCCCAACCTGACTGTTGGACACACCAACATGATACAGATGTCCGCACATATACTGCACCTGACGCATGTGGTCGGTGCCACATGCTATACTGGACAGAGACGTGACATACATAGCAGGACACATTACAGGTATGGTGACATGCTGCAGGGGTTGTACACAGCGGCCTGGCCAATGATGATGTGAGGTGTCACTTGGTAGCTGGAGACCCCACTGGGCATCAGTAGGACCCTGTAACAGTATGGGAACATGGCCACATTCACAGGGTGTACACCACTATAACGCACACCCCATAGTGTGCAGGTGGGGACCCTTGCCTGTGTGGTCATCACCCTCACAGTACTAAGCACCCACACGATGTGTCACAGAGAAGGGACATGCACAGGTAGCCAGTATGGCTGGGACCTATGGCATCAACAGGGTTGTGCAATGCATCACCATTATGGGTTATTCACCACGTGGGGTTAGTGATCATTTCCCACTGTATATTAGCATACACCCTCACAACAAGCACCAGACATACATACAGACACACACACACTGTGGTGACCACATATGTGTATACGGACAGCCGACGTGTGTGATGCACCTCACCGGCCAACATCATGCTTCCCACACTGACGTATGTACAGATCTCTACAATGGTCTACAGGGATGTGTAGCAACTGGGACATATTCCCCATGATATGTGGCATCCCTGGTCACACATTCGTCACACATGGCAGTGCTGGGAATGATACACCTGCCATATGATGACACGTTTGATAGACATGCAGCGGTATTGATTGCATTATGTGTACCAACGCTATATCTGGCAAATGTGCTGCTATATGCACATGGGAGGTTGTAGGTGTTACAGGTGTCATGTGACATATAGTTGTTAACACCTGACCGCTGTGTATGCATTATGTCAGCACCGTCACGTAACAGCAACATAGCGTACTGTTTGCACATGGCATGATAGGATGGTGTGTGACACAACTGTGAGCCACCCCCTGCACACATACATCTAGACAGGTGGCTCACCACGTTATGTACACACATCCCTCCATACGTGCTGTTTGTATGTCAGCGTATACAGGTGTCAGTGATGGGTCTGCATTGCGTCTGCATGTCATAGGTAGGTGCAACTATGTTACGGACATCGGCCACTGCACATGCATGTTTGCTGCATGCACAGTACAGATGTCACATGTGTCTCCTGTTGCCATGTTTGTATGCATTGCTATTGTTGGACATGTGTCTTGACATACATAAGACATGGACTGCGGTATGATATCACAGGTGTCACAGGCGACCAGTACATGGGTATGTGTCACGGTCAACACTGCTACCCCCTGTAGTGTGAGCATTCAACAGACATGGGCCCACCTTCAATTCGCGTGTGTAGCATTGATTAGGCCAGTGTTATGCACGAGGTACATCAAAGGCTATGTATGTATGTGTTGTGTGTGCAGTCCATGCACACATCCACACAATCACATGTATGACATACCCAGACATGTGTTCATTTGTGTACAGCAACAGTCAGGTGTCACAGCTGTGTAAGGGCCATGGTATGTCTTGAGCCGACCTGTTCATGTTTACTGGTATCATTGCAATGCATAACACCTGTTGGATCCCTGTTGGTACATGTGTACTCTGCACAGCTGGTGTACACCGCTGTACAGCCCAGTGGTCATGTGTCACATGGTGTTGTGGGACCGTAAGGCTGTATAGTGCTGCACCAATGACATGGTGCTGACTTGACAGCTACAGTGTACACTGCAGTGTGTACGTGTGTGACCTGCACCTGTGACAGCTGTGATGGCAGCTGTGTGTGTACAGGTCACTGCATGTGTGACCGCCCTGTGCGTGAGGACAGTTATACCTTACTGTGCCCTTCTGTGTGTACACTCCATCTGCATGCAAGATTGCCCTTTGCAACTGCTAAGTGTGTGAGCATGCCCAGTATGCCATTGTGTAGATGGACACACAGTACATTCCACACTGCGCCCTTCCATGATTAGAGTCCGTGTGCATGCAAGTTGGCCCTTTGCAACTGCTAAGTGTGTGAGCATGCCCGGTACGCCGTTGTGTAGATGGACACACAGTACATTCCACACTGCGCCCTTCCGCGATTAGAGTCCGTGTGCATGCAAGTTGGCCCTTTGCAACTGCTAAGTGTGTGAGCATGCCCAGTACGCCGTTGTGTAGATGGACATACAGTACATTCCACACTGCACCCTTCCGTGATTAGAGTCCGTGTGCATGCAAGTTGGCCCTTTGCAACTGCTAAGTGTGTGAGCATGCCCAGTACGCCGTTGTGTAGATGGACACACAGTACATTCCACACTGCGCCCTTCCATGATTGGAGTCCGTGTGCATGCAAGTTGGCCCTTTGCAACTGCTAAGTGTGTGAGCATGCCGAGTACGCCGTTGTGTAGATGGACACACAGTACATTCCACACTGCGCCCTTCCGTGATTAGAGTCCGTGTGCATGCAAGTTGGCCCTTTGCAACTGCTAAGTGTGTGAGCATGCCCAGTACGCCGTTGTGTAGATGGACACACAGTACATTCCACACTGCGCCCCTCCGTGATTAGAGTCTGTGTGCATGCAAGATGGCCCTTTGCAACTGCTAAGTGTGTGAGCATGCCCAGTACGCCATTGTGTAGATGGGCACACAGTACATTCCAAACAGACGTGTGATACTAAGCATGTGGGCATGGCCATTGACATCCTGTATAGCCATGGTGGTCATCCAGGCAACAGATGTCCAATTTCAATGTCACGATGGATGCCTACATTGAACACACTGGTTGCTCTCTCGAAGGGTGTACTGTCTGTGGTGCATCCCGTATCTATTTAGTGTTGTAGTGCTCCGTAGATATTTAGTTGGACCGATGACAGCACTGCCGTGTTTGTGTATGTTTACCTTGGGACAGTAATATGCTTTCAGACTGCTCACTCTCTAAACATTCCCTATCGGCATCTTTGCCTTTGCGGATGATGTCACCCACCTAGAAGTATGCCTCTGGGAGTGCTGTGTTCAGTAATCTCGGTAGCGCATTCTGTAAATGCGTAATGCTGTAGTGTGTTAGAGTAGGTAGGTGTATGTTCAACTCCCGGCCCTTCCAAGTGTGTGTGTGTGTGTGTGTGTGTGTGTGTGTGTGTGTGTGTGTTTCCAGCTGCCTGGGGACACAGTAATGCTTTTAGATGCCTCACAACACATACATTCCCTATCGGCGTCTTTGCCTTTGCGGATGATGTCACCCACCTAGAAGTATGCCTCTGGGAGTGCTGTGTTCAGTAATCTCGATAGCACGTTCTGTAAATGCGTAATGCTGTAGTGTGTTAGAGTAGGTAGGTGTATGTTCAACTCCCGGCCCTTCCAAGTGTGTGTGTGTGTGTGTGTGTGTGTGTGTGTGTGTGTGTGTGTGTGTGTGTGTGTTTCCAGCTGCCTGGGGATGCAGTAATGCTTTTAGATGCCTCACAACACATACATTCCCTATCGGCGTCTTTGCCTTTGCGGATGATGTCACCCATCTAGAAGTAGGCCTGTGGGAGTGCTGTGTTCAGTAATCTTGGTAGCGCATTCTGTAAATGCGTAATGCTGTAGTGTGTTAGAGTAGGTAGGTGTATGTTCAACTCCCGGCCCTTCCAAGTGTGTGTGTGTGTGTGTGTGTGTGTGTGTGTGTGTGTGTGTGTTTCCAGCTGCCTGGGGACACAGTAATGCTTTTAGATGCCTCACAACACATACATTCCCTATCGGCGTCTTTGCCTTTGCGGATGATGTCACCCACCTAGAAGTAGGCCTCTGGGAGTGCTGCCTTCAGTAATCTCGGTAGCGTTCTGTAAATGCGTAATGCTGTAGTGTGTTAGAGTAGGTATGTGTATGTTCAACTTCCGGCCCTTCCAAGTGTGTGTGTGTGTGTGTGTGTGTGTGTGTGTGTGTGTTTCCAGCTGCCTGGGGACACAGTAATGCTTTTAGATGCCTCACAACACATACATTCCCTATCGGCGTCTTTGCCTTTGCGGATGATGTCACCCATCTAGAAGTAGGCCTCTGGGAGTGCTGTGTTCAGTAATCTCAGTAGCGCGTTCTGTAAATGCAGAATGCTGTAGTGTGTTAGAGTAGGTAGGTGTATGTTCAACTCCTGGCCCTTCCAAGTGTGTGTGTGTGTGTGTGTGTGTGTGTGTGTGTGTGTGTGTGTGTGTGTGTGTGTGTGTGTGTGTGTGTTTCCAGCTGCCTGGGGACACAGTAATGCTTTTAGATGCCTCACAACACATACATTCCCTATCGGCATCTTTGCCTTTGCGGATGATGTCACCCACCTAGAAGTAGGCCTCTGGGAGTGCTGTGTTCAGTAATCTCGGTAGCGCATTCTGTAAATGCGTAATGCTGTAGTGTGTTAGAGTAGGTAGGTGTATGTTCAACTCCCGGCCCTTCCAAGTGTGTGTGTGTGTGTGTTTCCAGCTGCCTGGGGACTCAGTAATGCTTTTAGATGCATCACAACACATACATTCCCTATCGGCATCTTTGCCTTTGCGGATTATGTCACCCACCTAGAAGTAGGCCTCTGGGAGTGCTGTGTTCAGGAATCTCGGTAGCACGTTCTGTAAATGTGTAATGCTGTAGTGTGTTAGATTAGGTAGGTGTATGTTCAACTCCCGGCCCTTCCAAGTGTGTGTGTGTGTGTGTGTGTGTGTGTCTGTGTGTGTGTGTGTGTGTTTCCAGCTGCCTGGGGACACAGTAATGCTTTTAGATGCCTCACAACACATACATTCCCTATCGGCGTCTTTGCCTTTGCGGATGATGTCACCCACCTAGACGTAGGCCTCTGGGAGTGCTGTGTTCAGTAATCTTGGTAGCGCATTCTGTAAATGCGTAATGCTGTAGTGTGTTAGAGTAGGTAGGTGTATGTTCAACTCCCGGCCCTTCCAAGTGTGTGTGTGTGTGTGTGTGTGTGTGTGTGTGTGTGTGTGTGTGTGTGTGTATATCTATCTATATATATATCTTTGTAATATGTATGTGGATATTAGCACTATTGAATGTGCTGCATTGTCTGTACATGTTCACCTTGGATGTATCTGAATGTGCTATGGCTCTGTGATAGTGCACATACTGTGTGCTGTAGTGATCCTGGGTTATAGTTGTGTAGTGACCAGTTATTCTGTTGCTGGGTATTACCAGGGACATTGAAAACAATGATAGTACAGCACCTTTAAATGGTCATGTGCACATCTCAGCAGCAGTCAGCAGTGGTTATTACTTTGGAGGATGACTATGGCTCATATACCTATGTACTACATGGCAATACTATGCAAATCAGGTTAACATTACTGACACCCGTTTATCCACAGGTTGTGATACAGATCCCATGTATGTATGTGTATACATTGCCAGGTGCAGGACTGGACTATGGTTGAATGCATGGAGAGGTGTCCGTGGCCAGGAATGGTGATCTGTACAGCCTGGCAGGTACAGTCTGTGACTGTCCCACAACCTCCAGTATATGGCTGACACATGCTGAAACAGTGTACATGCAGAGACACACATAAAACAAACAGCTAGGGATAACACATATACACACACACATTGCATCAACATTGGGCCATGCAAAACCTGTTGTCCATCACACACACACAAATGCATACATGTTGATTGGCTGGTTCACTGACAGGCTCTGGAAAAGAAACTACATACCCTGTGCATATGATGACACCTGTGCCACCTCTTGTAATGTGTAACATTGATGCAGGTACGGACTAACATGGTGCTGATGCACAGGGTGGCTTCATAGCACTGTAATAATGTTACAATGTTGTTAACACAAAGTGTGATTTCCTTCTAGGTGTATGTAAGCAGGCATGATACATTCCAGCTATGATCATCAATGTAGTATAGTGTACAGCACTGTTAATTCTGAAGATGTATTATCCATCCATGTGCCATTTGACTGACGTGTGTAGTATTGGCAGCATGTGTTAGAGAGTGTGCAGTACGTGTGAGATGTGTGTAGTACAGATTTACATGTATCTATATGTGAACATGGTGAAGGTGCACTGTCTGCATCTACATGTATAGTGGACACATTGGAATGGTGACATGCCCTGTATTTCACACTGTTAACACGTCATACTTTCTATTGGTGGCCAGTATGCATTATACTACACATATTGTTGTACTTGTCTACACATGTGTGATTGCTATGGTTTAACACGGTGCTGTGGGTGATACTGTTACTATCTGTCATAGTTTTGCATTATGGTAGTAGACACAACCTCAACAGTCTGAATGACCAATTGTTATATGATATCTTCACAACTGTCCCACACATGTAGGACACACAGTAGCATGTGGATCCTACATGTACTATACTATACCAGTTCGCACTGGTATTGACCGCCACACATTGCTGTGACCATTACTGTTTGACATGTAGCCATGTTAGTTACAAGCAAAGACAATAGGGATATTCCTGTCCACATCTGGGAATTCATACTGTAGCCTAGAATGCATTCTGCACATGACACAGTTAGTCTACACAAAGGTATTATACAGACAGATACGTGTTATCCAACCCATGCTGTACACCTATAAGGCTAAACAGAGTCAGTTATCCACATTTACTACACATACTTTACCAACAGTAACACATAGGTATAACACCCCAATATGTATAATGGGTAACAATGTGTACATATGGATATGTGCTATGTCATTTGTCATTTGATATTTGCATTTACAATGGTATTGTGAAGTACATCACTGTATCACATATGCAATGAGAGTTCTGCATGCATATCCTCCAAGGTGTTTGTACAACTATGACGAATATCCATTATTGACATACTTTGCTGTGTTTGAACTGTTCTGCAGTATTACACATACATGAACAGTCACTCACACTATGTATATAAACTGTCATGTGTGTGTGTGTGTGTGTGTGTGTGTGTGTGTGTGTGTGTGTGTGTGTGTGTGTGTGTGTGACACAGATGACCTAGGCCACAGACAATTCTGATACATGTAGTTGACAAGTGCGGTAATGCTCCACCAGATGTGTCCAGGCACCAGAACTGTGACTTGAGCAACACAAACACATGCTAGAGTAAGGTTTCTGTATGTGCGTGTGCCTCATTATGGCATTCCTGTTCATGTGTGTGTGCATTTCTGATGTGTGTCATCAGCCACAGTTGAACTGCACATCTGGCATCCCCCACTAGGTGACCATGAGGGTTGTCCCCATTGCCAAATGTTTTGTACAGCTGTGTCAGATGCCACATATTGGAAGCATTGCAGCTTCCAGGGCATCCAGCACACACATTCATTATTACGGGCTGGCCATCACACACAAACTGCCACTTCATTCAGGGGAAGCCCTTGTGGATGATGTAGGCCCTACCACACTCACTGGCTGGTGCTATGATGCATATGTGCGTGTAGTGTATTGCACACAGTACTTAGGGTATTCCACTATTGTGTGGAAACGACACATATTGCTGCCCAATACCTTATGGGAATTGGGGATATATACATCATCACTGACATGTGCTGATATGGCATTCATGACCTGGTGCAGTACCCTGGATGCTGATGTTTGTAAAATCCACATCATATCACCAGTTGGTCTCTGGAAGGTACCTGTTGCTGGTATCCTTAGGGCAACACATACCTTGGTTTCCACTGGGATAGGTTTCCCTCTGTTGAGTCTGTGTGTGAGACATGGCCTGCACAGATCCACAATCTTCTGCAGGAGGTCTCTGTCCACTCTATAGCGCTCTACTATCTCCAGCTCATGTAGCCCCTGGTAGTTTACCCTGTGCCTGCACACTCCTCTCCATCTACTCACTGTGTGATGCTGAGCAGCATTCACATTGGCACTACCCTCCACATGTTGCATATGTTGACGTATAATAGCAATGGCAGTCCCTAACATTATGTTGTCTCAGTTAAGCATATCCGCTTCCATGTGCGCACACAGGCTTATACATGCATAGAAACACTTACACCGGCTTACACAACATTACATGGGCTTCAACAATCTTACAGTAGCTTACTCGTTCTTCAAGTCGCGCACACAGGCTGACACACATGCACACATGCTTACTTGGGCTTACAGGCTTGCATGGGTGCAAACACACTTCACCAAGTTTGCAAGGAACTTCAGTGATATCCATGGCGTACACCATCAGTTTACTGACTTTACCTAGGATAAATCATAACACGCCTCTTCCACTGATGAGTCACTGACAGCAGACATGTGACACACTGCTCCAATAAGATTACAGTGTTTTATACATACACACTCATGATGTCACCTATCTTCTACGCTGATAGTCCCCTTCACCTACTCTTACACTGTAGAGGCTTGGCCCATATGGCATGACAAATTGTGCTTCACTATCCTCAGCCTCAATTGCATAGGATTGCCTACTAATGCTTGGTTACATCTCTGAGTGTGCGCTTCCACACATAGTAACCACTACTCAGTAGCCATGTTGTCTTCAGCTTGCCATTCACCTGCATGAAGCAATAACTTTTAACTGTCATTACAATTTGTATGTATATTTTACATATTTGTCTTGTTTTGTATGCACAGTGCGTACTCGGAGATCGGGGGAGGACAACTAGAGTTTTATTAATTTCCAATGGGAACACATGCCACTGGCCTTATATTTGGCCATTGGCATGCTTCTTCAACTAAACCATCCTTTATTTGCAGATGACATTGCTCCGTTTAGCTACTTGCAGAACATTACTCGGTTAACATCCGTGTACATTTCTGCACATACCTCTACTCTTGCACGGACAGCTTACTGTTTCATGTATCGCATATTTTACATCATTTGCATAGCTTTCACCTACAAATGGGGTAATTTGCATATCCTAACACTGTCCGTGCAACATTTGTTTAAGGAGCTGTGTTACACGCCCCTACAGGATATTGCTGAATAGCTCGGCGGACATCTTGCCTTGCTCTACTCTTACTCTACTCATACCCGACCAAAGCTTCGTGAATCCTGGCCTAAGCTTTGATGTGTGCTAATATGTCTATTTGTGGTGTAAGCATGCCTGTAGGTATGTTTTGACCTGCTACGTCTGTCATTTCTACAGAGCACCTCCCACTTTCATCATTTGTAGAGGTGACAGCCCTATAGGAACTCTATGTACAGCTGTGACATTTGACAAGTCCACACATACCTGCGGTCAATACTAAACTGACTACTTCAGCACTTTTCATACCTTCAGATTTGTCTTGTAGTGGTATATTTGATGATACTGTTTCCTATAACATGTATCTGTTTCTGATACAAGATATGTCATTTTATTACACCACTACACACAATATATGGAGAAATCATAGGCCAGATATCATTACATTCCTTTTGTAGGACACATCCACCCAGAGTGTTGTGTTCCTCACAAAAGCCAACAGGTGCTGATCAAAACATATTCTGCTATCATCTACCTTATGTGTTCGCCGGTATTTGCGCTTTCCGTCAGTGGCAGAGCTCACATGTGTGTGTGGGAGACTGAACACTGTCTCGGGGACACTGCATAGCACCCTGAGGGACACATTTATGTTGTTTCTATTAACCTTCCACATTGACTATCACATGGCATTAGTATTCATCCAGATTTGTCGAGGTACATGCTTTTGACTTATACATGTTTTGTCATTTGTCATCACGTCTTTCTTCACACCTGTCCACCTAATCGCACTAGTTCTGTACATTTATTTAGGTCAGGGTTACCTTCATACCTCTCAACTGTACACATTTTGGGTAAATGTCCCGAACTTAGACATCTGATTTTGTTCCTTTTTTAATAATATTGTGCCTTTCTGGTAATTTAGTGGGAAGTCATTTGGGACTGTGGGGTTAGACAATAATGACAGACATTTGTTGTTTACAATTAATAACCCTCAAAACATTCATACTATTGACTGATCCATTATTCTATCCACATTCTGACTTTGTAAGAGGAATATTTGAGATATTCCCTATTTGTACTTATTTTAAAATGCCTTTGTCCAGATGTCTTATTCTGATTGAGAGGTATGGTTACCATCTTATTCGTACGCATGTACATCCATGATAATCACTTACACGACACTAATATAACTCCCTATGTCTTCCCCCAATAGTTTACACGATATCCAGTAGATGGGTTCTTCATTTTAGGAAGTTAGAGGCATCTGCTATACCCACATAGGTATATTAATCACTCCCATGGGGCGGACCTCATAAATCTGTGCCAACCAACACCTAGGCACCAAGGCCCATTATTGCATACTCATGATTCCCAGACCTGACACCCCTCCACAGTAGTCATAACACATATTTAATGTGAGTGATAATAAATTATGATGACACTTCTAAGCACTATCCACTCTCCGCATGTCGGTACATATGTCTTACATTCTGTCAACCCATGTGTTATTACACTTGCACAAGCTACTGTTGCATGTACAGCTATATTGTAGTTGTGGATGACACTTCTTTGCAGCAATCATTACAGGACAGTGCATTTACAGATTCACTATTTTTGGAGTCCTGCAAAGGACACCTATATCCATGTTTAAAGAGTAGGACTTACAGATCTGGCACACTGATACTTTCCGGCAGTAGTTTTGAGAGCAGCAGTGTATTTACCTTAATTGCATGTCTGTTATGTGTATCCATACTAGCTATGGTGTAACCTATTTATGTACATGTGTTATATCTACGAGGACATTTGTTTATATGTTTGTTAGGTATATATCAATTGATGTTGTATGTGTTTGAGTGTATGTATATATATATATATATATATATATATATATATATATATATATATATATATATATATATATATATATTTATATATATATATATATATATATATATATATATATATATATATATATATATATGTCTGTACATTCTTTATTTCATATATTTATTTAGTTTAAGTCTGTGGATATATATATCTATACACAAATGTATATATCCATATATAGACATTACGTGTAGAAACCAGCATTCATTTGCTATGCTGTGAGCGGATTACACACGCACAGGCGCACTTGCATTTCCTTATTGTGGGTTACACGCAGGCACACATGCATATCCTTATTGTGGGTCACATATGTTTACTAAGTCTTTGTGCTTACATGGGCTTTATTACTTGTGACAGTACCAGTAAAATATCTGTAATCTGGTTAACGGACATATGCGAAACACACGTTCACCTTTACATATTTAAATGTCTGTACAGCACAGACGCATTCATTACACTTTAACATTATATGTGCTGTAGTCATAGTTGAACCGGGACTGCATTCACGTTGGCCGGATGCTGTAACCACTATACGTTTGGTGTTCTGACTCATTTATATGCATATCCATAGTACATAGCTACATTAACATATGCCTCACCGCTTCACTTACGACACAGGCATCCATTTTCCTGCTGGGAAAAATGCGGTACTACATGTTACACATTCCCTATTCCCTACTGCTCTGGACCGAAACTGCATATTTCATCACTGCAGGGATATTCAGAACCCCAAGGCTTATAGTCCTGACACATACAAGTCTTTAATTGTCAGGGTGTTCATGTGGTGATCTGGGTTTAGGCTTGTCCGCCTGGTGAACGGAACTGCCCTGACCGTGATCAAATGTCAGACAAAGCACATGGACAGGGTTTGTCCATTTTAAACATTTTATCTGTGTTTACAGACACAGGTGTTTGGGCACCTGTCAGCAGCTTATGATGTTGGCAATACATAATATGGGTGGGGGTGGTTGCAATACATAATCCACGGTGAGTGGTGTTCCCATTCACATTTGACTATTTCCTGTATTCATTCTTACGAGGGTTATTATTTTGCACATGACTTAACTATGAATTAACTACAGGTATGCAGTAGTACAGTCAACATATGTGACGGTTTGTTACAGTATAAATGCATGGACCTTTGTAATATTGGGGACTACCCCACATCCTTCACAACATTTCATGCTTATGTACATACTATTATTCTGTGAACTTTCGAAGTTTGTGAGAGCAGTAATTACATCTGTCCCTATTTGTCCACCCATCCTTTTAGGCTTTGTCCAGATTTTGTTGCTGTAATAGGTTGAGAGGTGGTGTCGGTATGTGATTGAGTTGAATATATACTGTCGATAATTCAGTGGGGAGTAGGTTTACCACTTGTTCCTCTTTGCGAGGGGAGGTCCCACTTTGGACAGTTGTGTCCTGCGATGACACCTAAGACATGGCAAATGTCCTGTGATTTTAAGACAATAATATATTTCTTATTTTCTTTACTAGTTACATGATACAGGTATTTTGTATCTGGTACACATAACTATTATTTGGGATAGCATAAGCTATTCAAATGCTATGGAATAAGCTTTTATCTTGGCATACAAGTGTAATTCTGTCCTTTGCACTGGCCGGGGGTATGTTTTATCCTGCAAATTCTCACATTTCTACAAGGGATGTCCCTCCTTGGGCATCTGAACAGGTGGCAACCCTAGTGGGGTGACCTGCATGGTGGACAGCTGTTCTATCCTGCGTAGTATGTTTTGCATGTCTGTGTAGAAACTGAAAAGTACCGTGACTACACATACATGTTTTGTCCAGATGTGTACAGTAATGGACACCGTGGCGTGTAAACAACTCTGAGGTTTCAACAGGTTACTTATCCCACGCGGGATGTACACACATTTTGCCGAAACATGAACGCGCGGGCATTTGGATTTACGTACCTGTGATGGGATGTTTACAAACGTGGGATACATATTTTCAATCCTGACACTGCCTAGGACGATACTTCCTACTACATATGGGGAATACTCGCTATGTGTAGGTGTACGGCTGCGCAAGGCTGGTAGCTGGATTTGGTGGACATTCGGACATGGGTGCGGGTTATGTGCTATACAGGGGTTGTTGTGTATTGCATTTGCATGCATGGGTTCTGCTTTTGGATATCCCGGTTCCACATATGGCATCCTATGTGTTTGTGACAGTTACGTTCCTGTTCATGTGTATAGCACATTTTAATATACATATGTTTGTGTGTGTTTGGTATACAATTTGGACTGTCAGGTTTCTTTACGGTTGTTATATAGCCACAACTGCCCAGATGTGTACTATCACTACCACTGTGGGACTGCTGGTGACCATGCCCATGGGGCTAGACTTGTGTATTGGCAGAGCGCTGACATGATGCGCTTCACTTCCACTGGGTATAACTACTGACAGTGCAGTACATTATGGACACATGATTTTAAATATCATTTGTTCCATGGACGGAAACTCATATTGTGTTGCGTGCATTTCTGTTTGGTTCTCCATTTTGTGTGGCTGGGAACTGTCTTGCATGCTTTGCATACGTTTCATTATCCATGGACACTGATAGGTGCGATTACTATTGCAGGCAGGCTATAATATTCAGCAGTTTAGGTTGCTCATCGCCAGCCGAAATTGACACGCCTCCGGGTGCAGCTTAGTAATGCCCCATGCACTCGCACACGTGTCCTATGCACGTGGATGTGGTAACGGCACACCTTCATTAATATGCATATGGCGCTACTACACCATTTATATGCCGCATGGCTGGCACAGGCCTTACACCGGCCTTGCGCCGAGCTTCATGAATCCGGGGGCATATCTTAAAAAAGCAAATCAGACAAACATATCTAGTCACTACCTTGTGAAAACATTCCTACAAATACTCATAAAAATATATCCATAATATTAACAGACATAAATACCATCATCTCCAAATAAATTCATATTCACATGACATATAGAGAAGAGCAAATAATCATGTCTAACTATCTTCTATAACATTCCTTTAAATGTTAATATAAACACATACGTATACATATATAACTTACTAAATACAAATCTAACTTAATTATAACATTTGTGAACAATACTTGACAGACTGTAATGTAACAACACAGGGAACCATATTACAAAGGACCTAAATTATTAACTCTGTCCCAAACATAATAATTCCAGGCTAATGAACTGGGGTCAAATATGAGTCTAAATCCAATAATACTTAACATTAATACTTCTGTACGTTGCTAGTCATCAGAATTGGTTTGATACTGATTTTGTCATTCAAACCTTTCCCCATGTTAGCCCGTAGCCTTATGATCCATTCCAGTTCCTTACTTTCTGTTTTAATTTTAACATCTCCCCCTCTACTATTGATATATACCTTGTCTATCACCAAGAACTTAAACGTATGTGCATCCCCAAACTCCCTAACATATCTTGCATAATAATAACATAATAATAATAATTTATATTTATTTATATTTATATTAATTATAAATAAAATTAACATTCCTACAAATACTCATAAAAATATATCCATAATATTAACAGACATAAATACCATCATCTCCAAATAAATTCATATTCACATGACATATAGAGAAGAGCAAATAATCATGTCTAACTATCTTCTATAACATTCCTATAAATGTTAATATAAACACTTACGTATACATACATAACTTACTAAATATAAATCTAACATTATAGACAATGATAAATCTGATATGTTCTCATGTGAAAATGTAGTCTTTGCACATATATAGATATCAATTGGGAATTTTTACATCCAGACACAAAGAGAGATTTTACATTTAAGTTGGTGGCTAACTGTAATAGCATGAACATTGTCTACTTAGCTTATTGCTCAGTTTGCACTTCCTTTTATGTGGGTCTGACAACACGGAGATTGAAAGATTGTATGAGGGTGCACTTGTGTGATATTGTGAGAGGGGCAGATACCAATGCCTTAGCAAAACATGCTAGCGAGTTTGGGGATGCACATACGTTTAAGTTCTTGGTGATAAACAAGGTATATATCAATAGTAGAAGAGGACATGATAAAATTAAAACAGAAACCAAAGAACTGGAATGGATCATAAAGCTATGGGCTAACATGGGGAAAGGTTTGAATGACAAAATCAATATCAAACCAATTTTGATGAATAGGGACCTACAGAAGTAGCAATATTAAGTATTATTGGATATAGAACCATATTTGACCCCAGTTCATCAGGCTGGAAGTATTCTGTGTGGGACAGGGTTAACAATTTAGGTCCTTTGTAATATGGCTCCCTGCGTTGTTACATTACAGTCTGTCAAGTATTGTTCATAAATTTTATAATTAAGTTAGATTTGTATTTAGTCAGTTATGTATGTATACGTGTGTGTTTATATTAACATTTAAAGGAATGTGATAGAAGATAGTTAGACATGATTATTTGCTCTTCTCTATATGTCATGTAAATATGAATTTATTTGGAGATGATGGTATTTATGTCTGTTAATATTATGGATATATTTTTATGAGTATTTGTAGGAATGTTTTCACAAGGCAGTGCCTAGATATGTTTGCCTGATTTGCTTTCTATGATATGGTTTATATGTGATGTTTTTATTTATTCCTATATGACTTTAAATCTGTTCAAAGAGGAAAGGTGATTTGCATAATTAATTGAAACACTGAGTATAAAATTTGGAGAGCAGTGTTCTTCTACTGTCTGCTGAAGTGGATTGGGCCACGAAAGCGCTCATGTGGTACTTGATTTATTGTTTTACTAAACTGTTTTAATGTGCTGTAGAGCCATGGTCTGGAGCCTCCGTTACCTGCTTTTTAATTTGGATTAATAGTCTGATGCTGACTCACTGAATTACACCTGAACATGTCTGTAAAGAGCTACTGATACAACAAGAATGGCAGTGCTGTTCTGATGCTAACTCACCAAATCTTACCTGAACAGGTCTTTAACAACTAGTGATATACTAAGAATTCTATTGTTTTTCACTGACTCACACCTGAACATGTGTGTAACAGCTAGTGATACAATAGGAATGGTATTATTGTCCTAATGACACACTGTATCAGTCCGGAACACATAAGTAACAGCTAGTGATACAATAGGAATGGTATTATTGTTCTGTTGACTCACTGAATCAGTGCTGAAAATGTCTGTAGCAGTTAGTGATACAATAGGAATGCTATTATTGTCCTAATGACACACTGTATCAGTCCGGAACACATCAGTAACAGCTAGTGATACAATAGGAATGGTATTATTGTCCTAATGGCACACTGAATTAGTCCAGAACACATCAGTAACAGCTAGTGATACAATAGGAATGGTATTATTGTCCTAATGACACACTGAATCAGTCCGAAATACATCAGTAACAGCTAGTGATACAATAGGAATGGTATTATTGTCCTAATGACACTCAGTCCGGAACACATCAGTAACAGCTAGTGATACAATAGGAATGGTATTATTGTCCTAATGACACTCAGTCCGGAACACATTAGTAACAGCTAGTGACACAATAGGAATGGTATTATTGTCCTAATGACACACTGAATGAGTCTGGAACACATCAGTAACAGCTAGTGATACAATAGGAATGGTATTATTGTTCTGTTGACTCACTGAATCAGTGCTGAAAATGTCTGTAGCAGTTAGTGATACAATAGGAATGCTATTATTGTCCTAATGACACACTGCATCAGTCCGGAACACATCAGTAACAGCTAGTGATACAATAGGAATGGTATTATTTTCCTAATGACACACTGAATCAGTCCGGAACACATCAGTAACAGCTAGTGACACAATAGGAATGGTATTATTGTCCTAATGGCACACTGAATCAGCCCAGAACACATCAGTAACAGCTAGTGATACAATAGGAATGGTATTATTGTCCTAATGACACACTGAATTAGTCCAGAACACATCAGTAACAGCTAGTGATACAATAGGAATGTTATTATTGTCCTAATGACACATTGAATCAGTCCGGAACACATTAGTAACAGCTAGTGATACAATAGGAATGGTATTATTGTCCTAATGACACACTGAATCAGTCCGGAATACATCAGTAACAGCTAGTGATACAATAGGAATGGTATTATTATCCTAATGACACTCAGTCCGGAACACATTAGTAACAGCTAGTGACACAATAGGAATGGTATTATTGTCCTAATGACACACTGAATGAGTCTGGAACACATCAGTAACAGCTAGTGATACAATAGGAATGGTATTATTGTTCTGCTGACACACTAATAAGTGCTGAAAATGTCTGTAGCAGTTAGTGATACAATAAAATGGCTCTGCTGCTGACTCACTGGATCACTCCTGAATGTGACTGTAACAGCTAGTTATACAATAAGAATGGTATTACTGTTCTGTTGAAGACTCATTCAATTACACCTGAACCTTTGTGTCACAGCTAGAGATACAATAAGAATGATGCTATTGTTCTGCTACTGGGTCACTGAATCATACCTGAACATGACAGTAAGAGATTGTCATACAATAAGAATGGCATTACATAAATATTTTTATATCCACAGTAGACTCCAGAGAATTGTTTCTCAGGTAGACAGCAAATGCTGGAGGTGTAATGGGGAAGAAAGAGGTAATTGGGAACATATTTTCTGGGAGTACAGTGAGTTGGCAGACTTTAAGCATTCCCTGCAGGATGCACTGTTGTAGATGCTGGGTGGGCAGATTGTTGTGACAAGGGAGATGATATTCTGAGCTATGATACAGAATCAGAACTGCTTAGACATGGTAAGGACTTTCTGTCCCTAATTATGGTGGCTGCCAAAAAAGCTAATACTTGAAAATGGAAATCAAAATCTAAAATAGCTATATTAGAAGTAGCGAGTATAGCAACAGAGATAAAACAACTGCAATTGCAATCTTCAGAAAAAGGTAGGAGCAAATTACATAGGAAAAATGGGAATTGAGGGAACAATACATATATGGGAGGAATGAGGTTTAAAAGAAGGCAGGACTTAAATGAGCTAAGTAATGTTTGACTGAAAACCACTGGGTAGATTATAAGTGATGTATAATCTTTGTCTGTATACTTTGTGATGTAATATGCTTACAACTAGGATTGCTTCAGTGTGGTTTGTTTCCATTTATATAAATGTATGTTTGCTTATGTCATAAGTCATGGTATAATAAAGTGGTTTGTTGTTTAAAAAATAGAGCAGGTCTGGATGCTAAATATACTGCAAACCTGAAAAAAATAAGAATGGCATTATTAGTCTGCTGCTGACTCATTGAATTACACCTGAACATGTCTGCTACAGCTAGAGATACAATAGGAATGGTACTGTTGTTCTGCTTCTGACTCATTGAATTACACCTGAACATGTCTGCTACAGCTAGAGATACAATAGGAATGGTACTGTTGTTCTGCTGCTGACTCAATGAATTACACCTGAACATGTCTGCTACAGCTAGAGATACAATAGGAATGGTACTGTTGTTCTGCTGCTGACTCAATGAATTACACCTGAACATGTCTGCTACAGCTAGAGATACAATAGGAATGGTACTGTTGTTCTGCTGCTGACTCATTGAATTGCACCTGAACATGTCTGCTACAGCTAGAGATACAATAGGAATGGTACTGTTGTTCTGCTGCTGACTCATTGAATTACTCCTGAACATGCCTGCAACAACTAGTATACAATAGGAATGGTACTGTTGTTCTGCTGCTGACTCATTGAATTACACCTGAACATGTCTGCTACAGCTAGAGATACAATAGGAATGGTACTGTTGTTCTGCTGCTGACTCATTGAATTACACCTGAACATGTCTGCTACAGCTAGAGATACAATAGGAATGGTACTGTTGTTCTGCTGCTGACTCATTGAATTACTCCTGAACATGCCTGCAACAGCTAGTATACAATAGGAATGGTACTGTTGTTCTGCTGCTGACTCACTGAATCACACCTGAACATGCCTGTAACAACTACTGATACAACAAGAATGGTATTATTGTTCAATGAATCACCCCTGAACATATGTGTAACAGGTAGTGATACAATAAGAATGTTACAACAAAATCCTCAGTCGGTGATATAATAAGAGTATTGTCATTCTCATCCTGACTCACCGAATCACACATGAACATGTCTGTAACAGCTATTGATACAAAAAGAATAGTATTATCGTTCTGCTGACTCACATATTATCTCTGGAACATGCATGTATTAGCTAGTGAAACAATAGAAATGGCATTATTGTTCTGATGCTGAGTCACTGAATCACACCTGAACATGCATGTAACAGCTAGTGACACAATAACAATGGTATTATTGTTCTGTTGCTGACTCACTGAATCACATCTGAACATGTCTGTATCAGCTAATGACACGGTAACAATGGTATTTTCTTCTAATACTGACTCAGTGAATCACACCTAAACATGTGTATCACAAACTGTGATACAATAAGAATGGTAATATTGTTCTGTTGTTGAGTGAATTAATCACACCTGAACCTGTCTGTAAAAGCTATTGATACAAAAATAATGGCATTATTTTTCTGCTGCTGACTCACTGAGTCTCTCCTGAATGCATCTGTAACAACTACAGTAAGAATGGTATTATAGTTCTGCTGCTGACTCACTGAATCACACCTGAACATGTCTGTAATGGGTTCCTGTTATTTAATCGACCATCCTAAATGTCGAGTCTTGGAAGATCTAGCAGGGAAGTTCGAAAAATAGAAACGTCAAAGCCGCGGAAATTCAAATACTTTCCTAGGGAAAGAATTTGGTTAGCTGTTTCCGCGGCTTTGACATCTTCTGTACTGTGATGCGAATGTTTCAGATAGGGTTAAGGTAAGTGTGTGAGTGTGACGGATGTTGGGGTTAGGGTGTGGGTAAGGTAAGTGTGCGAAAGTGACGGACATTAGGGTTAGGGTGCAGGTAAGGTAAGTGTGCGATAGTGACGGACTTTAGGGTTAGGGCACGGGTAAGGTAAATGTGCGATAGTGATGGACTTTAGGTTTAGGGTGCGGGTAAGGTAAGTGCGCGACAGTGACGGACCTTAGGGTTAGGGCTTGGGTTAATGTTAGTGCATAGATAGTTGTGTATGTAAGGTGTAGTGTAGGTTTATTAGGTGTTTGGTGTGCTTGTGTTGTGTGTGTGTTCCCTGGGAAAACATTTGCTGTTCTGGGGTTTCGTTGTTGTCATATTTCGAACTTCCAATTTCAAACATATGGTGTTCGAAATTTTGGAAGTTCGATTATATGACATAGACTCTCTGTAATAACTATTGATACAAAAAGAATAGTATAGTTTTTCTCTTGCTGATTCACTGAATCTCTCCACAACATGTTTGTATCAGCTAGTTATACAACAAGAATGGTATTACTGTTCTGCTGCTGACTCACTGAATTTCTTCTGGACATCCCTGTAGCAGCTAGTGAAGCAGTAACAATAGTGTTATTGTTGTGCTGCTGACTCAGTTAATGACACCTGCACATGACTGTAACATATAATGATACAATAGGATGTATTATTGCTTTGATGCTGACTCACTGAATTACACCTGAACATGTCTGTAACAGTTAGTGATACAATGATAATGGTACTATTATACTGCTGCTGACTCATGGAAATCACACCTAAACATGCCTATAATAGCTAGTGATACTATAGCAATGGTTTTATTGTTCTGCCACTGACTCAGTGAACCACAACTGAAACTGCCAGCAACAGCTAGTGGTACAAAAACAATGGTATTATCGTTCTGCTGCTAACATACTGAATCACACCTGACATGTCTGTAACTGCTTTTAATAAAATAAGAATGATGTTATTGTTCAATGAATCACACCTGAACATGACTGTAATAGGTAGTGATACAATAAGAATGTTATTATTGTCCAGAAGACACACTGAACCAGTCCTAAGCATGTCTGTAATAGCTTGTGATACAATAGGAAAGGTATCATTATTCTGCTGACTCACTGAATCAGTGCTGAATATGTCTGTAGCAGTTAATGATGAAATAGGAATAGTATAATCATTCTGCTGCTGACTAATTGAATCACACGTAAACATGTTTGTAACAGCTATTGATACAAAAAGAATATTATTTTTCTGCTGCTCACACACTGCCTGTCTTGATGTGTCTGTAACAGCTAGTGATACAACAAGAATGGAATTATTGTTCTGTTGCTGACTCACTGAATAACACCTGAACATGCCTGTAATAGCTAGTGGTACAATAAGAATGGTATTATTGTCCTAATGACACATTGAATCAATCACATCAGTAACACATCAGTAACAGCTAGTGATACAATAGGAATGGTATTATTGTCCTAATGACACACTAAATCAGTCCAGAATACATCAGTAACAGCCAGTGATACAATAGAAATGGTATTAGTGTCCTAATGACATACTGAATCAGTCCAGAACACATCAGTAACAGCTAGTGATACAATAGGAATGGTATTATTGTCCTAATGACACACTGAATCAGTCCAGAACACATCAGTAACAGCTAGTGATACAATAGGAATGATATTATTGTCTTAATGACACACTGAATCAGTCCAGAATACATCAGTAACAGCTAGTGATACAATAGGAATGGTATTATTGTCCTAATGGCACACTGAATCAGTCCGGAACACATCAGTAACAGCTAGTGATACAATAGGAATGGTATTATTGTCCTAATGACACACTGAATGAGTCTGGAACACATCAGTAACAGCTAGTGATACAATAGGAATGGTATTGTTGTCCTAATGGCACACTGAATCAGTCTGGAACACATCAGTAACAGCTAGTGATACAATAGGAATGGTATTATTGTCCTAATGACATACTGAATCAGTCCGGAACACATCAGTAACAGCTAGTGATACAATAGGAATGGTATTATTGTCCTAATGACACTCAGTCCGGAACACATTAGTAACAGCTAGTGATACAATAGGAATGGTATTATTGTCCTAATGACACACTGAATGAGTCTGGAACACATCAGTAACAGCTAGTGATACAATAGGAATGGTATTATTGTCCTAATGACACACTGAATAAGTCTAGAACACATCAGTAACAGCTAGTGATACAATAGGAATGGTATTATTGTCCTAATGACACTCAGTAACAGCTAGTGATACAATAGAATGACACTCAGTCCGGAACACATTAGTAACAGCTAGTGATACAATAGGAATGGTATTATTGTCCTAATGACACACTGAATGAGTCTGGAACACATCAGTAACAGCTAGTGATACAATAGGAATGGTATTATTGTCCTAATGACACACTGAATCAGTCCAGAACACATCAGTAACAGCTAGTGATACAATAGGAATGGTATTATTGTCCTAATGACACACTGAATAAGTCTAGAACACATCAGTAACAGCTAGTGATACAATAGGAATGGTATTATTGTCCTAATGACACACTGAATGAGTCTAGAACACATCAGTAACAGCTAGTGACACAATAGGAATGGTATTATTGTCCTAATGACACTCAGTCCGGAACACATTAGTAACAGCTAGTGACACAATAGGAATGGTATTATTGTCCTAATGACACACTGAATCAGTCTGGAACACATCAGTAACAGCTAGTGATACAGTAGGAATGGTATTATTGTCCTAATGACACACTGAATCAGTCCGGAATACATCAGTAACAGCTAGTGATACAATAGGAATGGTATTAGTGTCCTAATGACACACTGAATCAGTCCGGAACACATCAGTAACAGCCAGTGATACAATAGGAATGGTATTATTGTCCTAATGATACACTGAATCAGTCTAGAACACATCAGTAACAGCCAGTGATACAATAGGAATGGTATTATTGTTCTGCTGCTGACTCACTGAATCACACCTGAACATGCCTGTAACAACTAGTGATACAATAAGAATGGTATTACTGTTCTGCTGCTGACTTCCTAATCACACCTTAACATGACTGCACCATCTATTGATTCAATAAGAGTGGTATTGTTGTTCTGCTGCTGACTCACTGAATCCCAGCTGAACATGTCTGTAACAGCTACCGATACAGTTTGACTGGTATTATTGTTCTGCTGCTGTCTCCCTGCATCACATTTGAACATGTCTGTACCATCTAGAGATACAATAAGAATGATAGTAAAGTTCTGCTCCTAGCTCATTGAATCACACTTGAACATATCTGTGACAGCTAGTGTTACAATAAGAATGGTATTTTTGTTCTGCTGCTGACTCACTGTGTGTCTGTAAGAGATAATAATACAATAAGAATGGTATTGTTGTAATGCAGTCGAGTCACTGAATCACACCTGAACATGTCTGTATCAGCTATTGATACAATAATAATAGTTTTATTGTTCTGCTGCTGACTCAGTCATTCACTCCACAAAGTCTGTACCAGCTAGTGATACAATAAGAATGGTAATATTGTTCTACTGCTGACTTACTGAAATACTCCTGAACATGTATGTAACAGCAAGTGATACAATAGAAATAATATTATTGTTCTTCTGCTGACTCACTGAATCACACCTGAATATGCCTGTAACAGCTAGTGATAAAATAAGAATGGTATTATAGTCCTGCTGCTGACTCACTGATTCGAACGGGGAAGTAACTAGATGCCCAATACTTCCCTGTCTCAAAAAACAGCAGTATTTCAAACCCCACACCCCACCTAATTATATATACCAACTCTGAGATCGCACAATACTGGGGAAAAGTGAGATGGGGAAGTGTTGGCCAAGTAGTTACTTTCCCCAACTCACAGGTTTGATAAAGTGCACATTCGATGAATGGACTTTCAGTTATGTGCTTTTGATGATTTGCCATTCGATGGTGAATTCATTCGAGGAATAGCCACAGGCCCCATTTAAGGACTTAGGTATATGGGCTGATCCAGCTTTGAATTCTTCTAATTGCATCATCCAATTAGTTAATGACAGTTATAAAACTATTGGCTGAATGACAAAAAGTTATACAATGTCTAGGAAGTCATATGTGATGTAGACATTGCTGGTACGTTGCTTGAGACCCATTCTAGAGTATGGAATAACCTTCTGAGAAAACTAGCATAAGTAAATTGGAAAAAATACACCAGGGATATACCAAGGGCATCAATGGATGTGAACATTTACGTTATTATGAAATATTTAAATCTCTGAACTTGTACAATGTTTCATATAGATAGTTAAGAGGAGACCCCATTCAGATATATAGGATACTTGGAGACAGCTACATCTGGGACTGTTTGAGGGTATCAAAGAGTAGTAGAGAATCATCAGACGACCTTTGTTAGGAGACTATATTGGAATGACAGCTATACTAATTGGTTTTCTGAGACATTTGCTAATACAAAAAATAGACTAACAATTTATAATAAGGCAAGTACTATTTTAGATATTTTTAAGAAAAACATGGACACATTATGGGAACGATTATTCTGGTATATTGTCAGGTTTGATGGATAGTACTACCCATGCCTGAAGTATTTGTATGCATCTATGTATGCATGTAAAGATCAATGACAAGTTCAGTCAGGTGTATACATTTTTTCTGTAACAATCTGACAAAAAATCAGGTGAAGGTCTTATGAAGGGGATTAAAGATTGTCATGAGACATTTGATTATTATATCTTTGATGGTAGTACTTACACAGGGTACAATATGGAGAGCAAGTGATTGGACTATATGTTATCAATTTCTCAAATTGCTAAATGACACATGGAATTGGAGAGCCTTACAGATAATTGCAAGCACTTGCACTTCCAATTTGAGAAAACTCAGGGAAGTTTGAAAAATAAAGAAACAAAATTATTTGTAATAGAGCGTGGCTGATGCAGAAGCCTGTGGGAAAGAACGGAAATGTTTATTTTTTCTTATTTCTAACCAATGGGATACACAACAGCATTTTGAAATATCAGTCCAAAAATATGTGAAAACTAGTTGATTTTCCAGAGGCTGATAAGGTCCCATTGGATGGGACTCATAGAATAACATGGGGAGCCCAAGAATATAAACCCCCATGACCAGCCACAGGCAATTAATCTTTAACAAGGTTATAATTGCATTTTTGTCATCTGTAAAGAGCATACAGAAATATACTATGAAAGAAGTAGTGACATTTATTTTATTTTATTTTATTTATTTTACATTTGTTAACCGGGTTGGTCCAACTGAGTTTTTGGCTCATTTTCAGTGGAGACCTGGGTAGAAAAGCTCCTCAGTGAGTTTAAAAATTTAACAACAAACAGTTAACAAAATATCATTTACAATCATCTGAAAATTACATTAGGTTACAATGTCATATAGAAGGAATAATGCCTTAATAATTCTTCTTAGGTTATATGCAGCATTTATACAAAAAATAGCATTGAGATAAAGTGGTTAAAACCAGTGAGACAGAGAGGTTAAAGTTTATGATAGACGGGGGGAGAGGAAATTGAGGGAGGGTATAATTGAAAAGAATAGAAGGGAAGGAGATAGTGGGAGAACAATGATTAAAAAGTGAGGACTGGTGTAGGGAGGGGTAGGGTGGGACATCCAGAGCAGTTTATTTTTCAAAAGAAATAACAGATATCAGATGGAAATTTGCAGTAATTTTGCGGTTGTTGCAGCACAAGAAAATCAAACAACATGTTATCTTCCTGTCAGTATTTAGTTGTATGGCATGGGTTTGCTCTGAGTTTTCATTCACCAGTCAAATCAGAATTAAAGCAAAAGACTGTAGGCATGATTGAATAAATATCATATGCAAAAATGGAGCAAGGACGGAGCAGGCTGTGACTCCTCGTTTCCAATGGGGAAAAATGAGGTGAATAAGAAGTGCTTTTATCTTGTTGTATATCTTAGCATCGTTGTTCCTCATTTGTCTTTTCCTTGTTTGTCTGTTACATCCTTTCTTCCAAATGTATGAAGGATTCAGTTTCACTGTTATTATCATGTTTAGTTTACAGAACATTATAGCAATTTATATAAATGGTATGAGGTATACTAAAAAGTAAAAGTTGGATGCATCTCATTTTTGAAATTTAAAAAACTTTACTTGTCTATAAGAATACAAGTTATGAGGAAGCAAGAAGCAGCTCTATCTGCTCCTGTATCCACGTCGCATGCTATTGTACAGATGGGCTTATGTGGGCCCAGTGTTTTTATTTTTAGCTGCATTACATTAAAGTGCATTCAAAATGTTTACAGCAGCCAAGGTTTCACCTTTATGAAGTCTGAACTCTGACAGAATGCCAAAATGTATCATTTTACAAGCAAAATATTACCACCATTTTTAAATCAAAATGTGAACTGAGGAACAAAAATGTTTACAAAATGTTTTTTTTTTCATTTAATTTTTTTGTGTTATTAATCATGTTAATAAATTCATCTGAAAGTAAAATGTGACTTCCTGAAAGTCCATACTTTTGAGTTGGAGGCATTTTTGCATAATATTTCTCAGTATTAAAAACTGACTAAAAGGTAAATTCTCAGCTACTTTTCATTCCTGCTGTGATAAGTCTCAGTTGTGACACAAAGTCAATTGTCTCTGACCCACCAGACTCAGTACTGGATAACACACTTTCATCTGAGGTATCCAACTCTGTATCACTGTAGTGTGTACTCACTCTCAGAATTTTTATTTTACTAAAACTTGTACTCACCTCTTCAGGAAAAAGTGTGACCACCAGCAACAATGGTCTGAAATGGTTGCATTGCCTTTTGAAGTTTTGAAAGTCGTATCAATGCCATTTCTCTTCAAACAATGTGAAACATGATCTTCCAATTCAGTTATCTTTCCTGAAGCTCATGTTGATCCTCTACCTGTAGTATTTCACATATATACAGAGTATAAATTACTAAAGGGCGTGCCATTTGCATTTTTATCATGCTGGAATTTCAGTAAGTGCTGTTTCATTCTCAAAATTGCAGTTAAATTTGGTATAACCAGATTCAAGCTAATCCTGTCACATCTGTGAAGAAATACTTCTGCAAACCACTGATCCACTGTATAATTAGGCATTGGTCAATACCGTGACAGACTGGAGGAAATGGTATCTTCCACACAGCACTAATATGGTATTTGATAGTTTCTAGAGTTCAGCCTTAAGTATCTAAATAAACCTTTCTATTAAGCCATTAGCAGCAGGGTGATCAGGTATACTTTTAGAAACTACATATCCAACTTGTTTAATGTCACAAACCACTTTTCTTATGTGACCTGAGCCCCGTTAGCCATCACTATGTGTTCTAGAAATCTGTGCAAAGAAAAAGTATTTTCTGTCTGTTAATTTTAGATTTCATTTGAGACCTGCAAAATATTTCTAAACATTTTGAATATACTTCCACCGCAATCATGAAAATGCTGTTCATCAAAATTCTATCAAAATGTATATGTATGTGTCTTTTCCAATAGCTATCTGAAAAGTCCCATGAGTGATGTGATGCCAATGGATAAAAAATGAATTTAAAATGTAATGTCCATCCATTTGTTTTCTTTCTTAATTTAGACTGTAACACATGTCTGAGCTATAGCGATGCTTTGTGAAACTGAACCTTGAAATTGCATTTATAAGATGTCTTAACTGAGACAGGAAAATGTATTTGCTCTTTTATGCTTATATGTTTATAACCCACAAAGGGTTGGCATAATGTTTAAGGTGTTTGACTCACAGATACAAGGTACAGTGTTTGATTTTCACCTTTTGGATGGAAAATGCCTAGCCTAAGAAGGAGCAATCAAAGCAGCTAGCCTAGTAATTAGCTATGAACTCTATTTGCTTTGAAAAGGAAATAATTGTGTGATGAGATGTTCATGATTTATCATTGCCTATAACTGCAGACTTTTTGAGTTAGAGTTACAGACGTGTACAGCTGGGAATCTCAGCCCAGAGTTGAGAAGACAGATTTAGGCAGTTAAAAGTAATCAGGGTATGTATCTAGCCTAATTATAGTTTTTTTTTCTTTTAATTAGTTTCAGTGTAATTGTTTATTTTTTGTTCATTGTGAAAATGTATTTACTTCTGCAGGAGTACTTTGTATCAGGACTGTTTAACACCCTTATTTTTCATGCAAAGTTCTTTATTTATTCAGCTTTGCAATCTTGTGGCTGGCAGTTATTGATGCATTATTTATTATCTGAATAGGCGGTATTTTTTAGTACTGTTGGTTGACAAGTTGCTGGTGTTCTTTTCTAATTGCCCATGCTCCTCAGATTATTATTACTATTATTATTATTGTCATTCATCAAGAGTGTTGTAGTAGCCGTAGCAAAAGTGGTGGCAGTGCAACTGTACAAGGATGAAACGTTTTGGAGAATTTAAAAATTCTACCAGCCATCCCCGGGAATTGTATGCATGTGCACATGTGCACATGTGCATGGGTGTGAATCTAATAATTTGTTTTAAAGCCAATTGCCATTGGTAATAGGTACTTAAGATAATAATATTCACTGGGAACATGAAGAGAAATTTCTCTGTGGTGCTAGACCAAAGTCTCTGCTCAGTAATTGGTCAGTGTACATAGTCCTAGTCTGGGTGTGGATATTGTATGCCCATGCTGAGGGCAGTAGTACATACTTCCTGTATGATCTTAAAGCTGGATTTAGTGAAATGATCAGTGAATTACAGGAAATTAGAGTTTTGTGCTTCTTCCCTACATTAACCTATTGGGTACCCTTGATGTGACTAGAGATGGCATTCTTCTATGTTCTGATGTCTGTGAGACCTATTTGTGGGCAGTGAAGTGACTTCAACAACCGTAGATCCTGTCTGTCACATATCTTTCAGGACATTTGGTGATCAGTGGTTAGATTAAAATCCCATCAGTGCCATTTTAGCTGACACACCATAACAGTGCATGTCTCTGTATATTTTTCTTCTTTCTAGCATTGTATATATAATAGGATCAAAGGATCATAAAAAAGCTGCTATGCTAATGGCCCTAGGGCTCTTACAAGCCTAGCCAAGTTCTACCCTTATTTCCATAATCAACGCCTATTGCCTCAGTCCAAAAGGGACACCAGTGGAACCCCCAAGGTGAATTTTCAGTTACCAATCCAATTGTCCAAATTGCATTTGAAGAAGGCTAAAGAGGTACTCTGTCTGATGTGAAGTAAGAGTCTGTTCCTAAGGTGTGGTAACCTCTGGGAAACAAATCTGTCCCTTCAGCAGGTACTATTAATGTCACATACAAGGTTAAGGTCTTTAGAGCGAATAGCCCGTGTACCATTTGACTTACAAAAATGCAGCATTTCCAATAAAGCAGGGTCAGAAAATGCCTTGTATGCAAGGCAGAGATCGCGTCTGAGTATTCTGTATGAAACTGAATAATGTGACAGTAATTTCAGATGATCCACATAGGGCAGATGCTGAAGACCTTGAATTTTCCTTTTGAGGAACCTTTGTGGTCTCTCAAATTGCTGCAGGTGCTTGGAAAGATGCATACCAAAAGTGATGCTGTACTTAATTATTGGCCTGATGAGGGAAGAGTACAAGGAGGTTATAACTTCTTTTTTTTTTCTGGAGACAATGCCCTTACTTATGAGATGAGCAATATAGAATACCCTTCTTACCACTGTGGAGACATGGTGGTCAAAAGTGAAGTTGCTGTCAACCTGTGTGCCCAGGTCTCTTACCACTGAGTGCATACTTAAGGTGTTGCTATTGATGTGGTAGTTAACAGGAACATCGCCCTTACCAAAAGGGATGATAATACTTTTTTGCATTTGTATTTTTGCTTGTACTTCAGAGAAATAGATTCCAAACAGTAGAGGTCCTAGGACTGATCCCTGTGGAACACCACTGGTTACAGTTCTGCTGATGAAGGTGGACTCCCTTATTTTGACTATATGAATACTATCAGTGAGCCAGTTAGTGACCCAACGAATGATATAAGGCTTGATACACAGCTGGGTGAGTTTGTCAATGATGCCTGACTGGGGGATAGTGTCAAACACTTTGACTAAGTCTAGGTAGGCTGTAAGCACAGATTTACCCTTGTCTAGGGCCTTTGTGATTGTCTTGATGAAGTCCACCAGGTATAATAGGCATGATCTCCCACTGACAAATCCAAACTGAGTAGAGTCATTTATTTAGAGATTACCTGCATCTATGTTGATAAGGTCCATGATGATTCACTCCATGGCCTTGCCGATAAGGCTAGTCAGGCTAATAGATCTATAATTCCCACAGTCAGTGGAAGCACCACCTTTGTGCAAGGGAATAATGGTAGCCATTTTCTATTCAGCTGGGATGAAGTCATGCTTAAACTATGATTGAAAAGAGTACCCAATGGTGTTACTAATTCTTGTTGGAGTCCATGAGGATGCAGCCTGTGATGTTATCAGGTCCCATAGATGCTGTGTTTTTGGCCTTAGGGCATTTACAACTTGTTCTTTAGAGATACAAGGTAGGGGACAGGTGGTAGGGATATCATGGGTATGTGTGGCAGGGACAGGGTAGTGAAGTTTTCACAGAGCCTGTCAGCCAACAGGTTAGCTATGTCCACAGGCTCAGTATATATGGTATCATTAATTACCAATTCGGCAGAATTCTGGGCCTTTCCTTTTATGTTACGGATGTAACTAAAGCATGCCTTATGTTTGTCTTTAGTTGAGAAAGCTAATTTGGATTCATAGTTTGCTTTGGAGGACTTCTTATTCACTTGTTTAAGCTGAGGAGGGAGTGTTTCCAATTTAGGGCTCACTCCCTCTTACTCTTAGATAACAATTTTGTTCCTGTTATTGTAAAGTCTATTAATGGTAGTTGTCCACCAGGCAGGTTTGCTCTTCCTTGAGGAGATTGTTTTGGTCCTATCAGGTACAGCCAAGTTAATGCAGATATACATGTGTTTGTATAAAGCATTGGTGTAGAACTCTGCATAGTTGCCAGTTCCATCTGAGGGGGAGGTACAGTGACACTTTTTATACCATTCTGTAAGAGGTTATAATCTGCTTTGTTGAAGTTTTTTAGTTTAGTTGCTGCTGGGGAGGGGTGGTCAGGTGTGATAGTTGCTTCAAATGAGACTGATTTGTGGTCCGATCTCACCAGGGAAGATGTCACAGTGGGGATACTATGGTGATCGCGCTATTGGTAAGCACCAGATCCAAGATGTTGGCACCCCTTGTGGGGGTGTCAACCAGCTGGTCCAGGGCATTGGAGATAAAGAAGTCGAGAAACCTTTGGGCAAATGAATATGAGCATGAGTAATTTACCCAGTCAGTAGATGGGTAGTTAAAGTCACCCAAAACCATGATGTTCAGATGTATCTTGATAGACTCTTGTAGATCCAAATAGACAGAGCGGCTGTCCTAATTCATGGAGTGGGTCCTGTAGCTGGCAATGACTTTAATATGTGCCATACCAACAGTTAATTGCACCTGAAGTTTCTCCTGGGAATCATACTGTTTAACCAATCTGGAGGTGTATTTATGTTTAATGAATATTGATACACTGCCTCCTTTAGTTTTCATGCCTTCAGTTTGTGGTCTGAACATGTGGAAGGAGGTGTAACCCAGTATGGCTGGGGTGATCTCCACTTCCTCATTTTAGAACATGACATGAACATATATGTTACTGCTTTTTTATTTTAATGATAAGCTGATATCCAAATGTAACACTTTGATATGTTTCCTTCTCAGTTTTTATGCAATGATTACTCTTGCATACCTCAGCAGTAGCTATTCTGTTTTGAACGTTTAAATCTTCTGTTGTGATATATTTAAACTCTCACTTATAATTCATGTGTAAACTCTCATCAGCTCTAGCATTTATTTTATTTAGTTTGTTGACCAGGAAAACCCAGATTGAAATAGTACATTTTTCACTGGGATCCACGGAGAAAAGTTCTATAACAAATGTAATTTAGTACTAAAACTGTTCAATACACACAGTCATGTTGCTATAATACTATTAAAACTGAAAAGGCTGACCAAAGAATGTTAGTATAGATTAAGGAAAAAAAGTCTAAGCTAGTATAATAAACCATTTCAAGTTATATAAACAAGAGAACAACAGTTATAGATCAATTTAAGGAGGACTGACCTTCTATCATGAAATATAGGACTCATGGCAATTATTCTTTATCATTTCTAGCTATGAATATTAAAAAATCAGTTTTTCATGGAATTCCTTGGAAATTGTAACTTAAAATTGTATTTATACATTCTTATACCTTCGGTTATATCAAATAAAGCTAGCAGTAATGTATGGTCTGTAATAAGCTATTTTTTCTACTGCAGAGGTAAAAGAAGACTTGATTTACTCTATAAATAAAAGTTAAAGTTTTTTTTAATTTGCAGATATTATTTGTCTTTTGTAAAATAGTATTTCACAAGCATAATAGGAATTATTTACTCACCATGTGGGATTATATATTTAACCTCTTCCCATATGCAGAAGAACATCTAGTTAGTGGAATTAATTGTACTTTCGAACTGCACTTTCCTACTGACATTTCATTTAATATGGAATCTGTTCATTTAATAACATAAAATATGCCACTACTGTACTTTCATTATGTAGAACCTAACCAAATTATTTTCTTAAGGCAAGGAATGTCAACAATTATTTTATAGAAGTTGCGGGTGCCTCATGAATTGATTTGACCTGTTTGGCTGAAGAACATATTCCTTTTTCATCCTAAATGGCCTATTATGCTTAGTCTGTGATTACAGAAAACCAAATCTTTATATTTGGATCCTCATCCCTGGTCAGTAGCTCTTCTAGTAACACACCGGCCTACTCATTACTCCCAGTAAGGTGAGAATCTGCCCACTCATTTCCCTTATCAGGTGCAAGCCCTGTGCTTCATTCGGTCACTGACTGAGGTAAGTGCTCATTAGCCCATTTCTTCACAGTGGAATCTTTATGAAGGTACTCATTCTCTCTCTCCCTAACTAACTCCGTCCTCACAGTGGATGGGAAACACCACAACCACTACTCTTGGAATATTCCCTAAAGACAGAGATTTAGCTGTCCTGAGCTTCCCCCTGGATTCATGGCACACACTTCCCATATTGAACATTGCACCCAACCTCTCTGGTAAAGTCAGGACTGCAACGGGGTTACTCACTGACATCCGTCGTTATAGGTTAGCAGGTGTTGACCACTTAGGACTGCAATGGGGTTAGTCACTGACATCCGACGTTATGGGTTAGCAGGTGTTGACCACTTAGGACTGCAATGGGGTTAGTCACTGACATCCGACATTATGGGTTACAGGTGTTGACCACTTACTCTTTTCTTCTACAGCAACCCCTTTCAGTGTCCAAGACAATAACTGAAATTGGATTATCTGTGGTGTAGTTACGTCTTTATTCCTGTATGTCCACATGTTAATTTTTTTTAACTTTAAAATCATATAATTGCAATCTTTCTAATTCATTTTGAATGTTATTGGTATGATAACTTCCTATCTTACCAGTAACTTGAAAATTGTCTTGGTGCATGGTCATGTCTAAATCTTTAAAGTAGATTTGTTATAATTTTTTGGAAACGTGAAAGGTGCATAACTCATCACAAATGGTAGTCTGTTGTACTTAAGCACAGCTCTGTTCTTAGTACTTATTCCATGCTTCACTTAAGCACGGCTCTGTTCTCAGTACTTATTCCATGCTTCACTTAAGCACAGCTCTGTTCTCAGTACTTATTCCATGCTTCTCATAATCATTTCCTACAAACAATTGTTGATAAGCAGTTTATGAGTTTAGTTTTGAGAATCCCCTTCCAACTGCTCTTCATAAACACAGTTCTTCTTCTGTTGGTATAGAATACATTTCGTGTTTATATTACGTTATCAAAAAGCCATTATATTGAATGGGCTTTCATCAACACATAAAAGTCGAACTCTTATAATAGTGAAAACCCAAATGAGCGAATTCTTTCCCTGGGAAAGAAATCACTAGCCCTACAATGAACTACACACTACTTTAAACATAAAGTGGGGGGCTTCGCCCTCCACAACCCCCAATGTGGGGGGGCGTGTACCCCCCACAACCCCACTTACTAAATATACCATATTCAAGATCGCATTACAGTGGGGAAAATGGCAAACTCACAAGGATGGCCAAGCGGTTTCTTTCCCAGGGAGAGAATTCGCTCATTCGGGTGTTCACTATTATGACAATTCGACTTTTATGGTTCGATGAAAAGCCATTCGATATAATGGCTTTTCAATAATGTAACATGCACCCAACATTTCCATGTTAATACTGTATTTGTTGTTTACTTAGAATCAATGCACAGACAAACTAAACCATCACTCTTTATTCCTGGGACAACAGGCGTAGACTACTCACTGATGTTCAAAAGTACTGATAATATTTTAGCAGTCTAAAATTTCTAACTCTTTATCCATCATTTCCTTCACAGAAAATGGAAAGGGTGACTATTGCAGAACTTTATTGAAGCATTCAGATTCATTAGAATTGTAGCTTAGATACCCATGACGTGTGACAAGTTCCTCCTTAACCACTGAAGAATGCATTTTCAGAACTTCTTCCATTGATTTAACTCAAATACACTTTTTACAACTCTCATTTACAGATAATCAGTGACATGAGTTAATCAAGTTAAATTATACAACAGTCATATTCAAGACAATGAGCATAATCTCAGTAGAGATATTATTATGGTATTCATAAAATATGATCTCATATGTTTATCTTGTATGCAGTGGTACCAAAGGGTTTTACCTAAATCTATTCTAGTAAGACTCACCTTTTGAAATGATGTCATCATATCTGAGTCTTTATCTTGATAACTGGTAAACACCATACATTAAATATAACACTCTTCATAAGTACTCAGAATTAATCTTCTTAAGTTGAAATGATTAATCTTCCCTGAGAACTATCTAATCTTAAATTCTTTAAATAATAGTAAAAATGTTCTCCACCCTCAAATGTGTCACTTATTCTCACAAATAGTCTGTCGCTCATCTTCTTTCATCGTAGTTTATAAATATTTAAATATTAAATTGTATGCATTTAGCATCTTGAATTAAGGAAAGTTACCATGATTGGTGTATGAATATTCTCCAAAGGTATTTTTCTGATATCTCTTGTTATAACTCTTATAGCATCTAGACACTGCAATTACTACATGAAAAGGAAACAAAAGAAGGTCAGCTAATTGGATGTGTTTATTAATCTTTTCTTCAGAACATCCCATTAATCATGGTTACATTTATAGCCAATCATGTACCTGATCTGTTGTACCTCTCAGCTTATGATAACTCAGTTCTAAAAGCCTCACTTTACTTCCCATTGTTGCACCAAGAGAATGTCAAGTAATGTATTCCATGGTGCAGCTTTCAAGGCATTTTCATCTTATAGCAATCCCTGCTTTGAAATTATAGAGGGTCATATTTCTTAGAGTTCATACTTCAAAAAATATTATATTGCTAACAATAAAAAAATTGTCCTCCAGGTCAAACCAGCCTTAAAATCATCCCATCCAAGGACACACGTCCAAAATCAATGATTGAATAACCAACTCAAGTATCCATATTACAACTATTGTTTTGAATTAACTGGTGTTGATATTGCCAGTTCATTACACTTCCCCAGCAGAAAGAAAAGACATCACCACATCTACCAGTCAGCCTAACCATCAGAAGATATATCATCTGACATCAAATTTGCTTAATGCTCTACTTTCTGGAAGATGTGTTGCTTCACTTACCACATTTTACATTAGCCACAGACTTCTTTGAGGATGCAGCTAAAATATTACTGGCAACCAAAGCAAAATTTCCTGTGTATTGTCTGTATACATTTATTTCCAATTGAAACATATCATTCAAATCTTATTTATCATCCTAACACTCCATCAGTATCTTAACGACTAAATAAAACCCTGTAAACATCTGAAGTCAACTCAAAGAGTGTTAAGTGCAGTATACATAGCTACACAATCAGTAACATTTAAAGTCATCCAAAAGGGAGGTGCAATTCATTTGCAAAAGTGAAAACAGAACGTGGAAAGTTCATTTAGTAATGAAATAAAATAATATAATCATTAATTGCTTACAGTTCAACTCAAAGTCTCTGAAAGGGCTATATCAATCACCTGACCCTTGACACAGAAGGAAGAACAATGCTTGCTCACTAGATGGACAATGTTCGATTAATGGCATGTCGCTGGAATGAATGAGATGGTTAGGATAGAAGTGAGAGTCGATTGTTGACACATCCATCATAAGGGGAGGAAGGTGTTTCTCGCTTACAACTTGGCTAACACCTAGTAAGAGACCTGGGTTTTGAACTCATGAGCCATAATTCTGCAAAGCCCATGCTGCCAAGTGGTGCAAAGCACTAAACAGCCCAGGGTGGATGCATGTGCGTGTGTTTGTGTGTAAAGGTGTGTGGACCTTCCTGAGTTTGGGCAGCATTGTACATGTCAAGGGAGCCACCAAAGGGAAACAGCTTCAGGATTAGACTGCTCTACAGGACCTGTTAACTGTCATCTTCTCTACCACATACGTTTTTCTGCTTAGAGTGAATGGACCAATTGGGCTTCTTAGGTAGGAAAATGGATTAGGGCTCTGATCTAGCCCAGAAATTGCTGTCCCTTACCTCCATGGATCAAATGAGCTGACAGTTTACCAGTGATGGAGCCACTAAGGAAGTCTTGTGGAGAAGGTAAAAGAGAAGCATCAGTTTTTCACAGTCTACTGCCTTTATATGTCAGTTTTAGGTCAGACTGTCATGCAACTCATAGTATTTCCATATGCAGGACCCTGGTTCACCTAGAGTAGCCATAGTTAGGCTCTTGGCATTACAAAAATAAATCTTAAGATTTGCTTCTGATACTCCACATCTCCTTTTGGTCAAGGTTCTCCAAGAATCTCTAGTTTTTTATGAAAATATCTCTCTAGGAGGCAAGCATCCCTGCCTTTGTGTACTTTAGGAATTACTTTATAGCAACTCTTCACTGAGTGATTCACATTTCAACATTCACTGTCACATTACTCTTACTGCATGTGCATCTAGCAGGATTTTAATATGACATGTAGAATAAACAGTACATAAAAACAGTAAATCTGATCTCTGAAATTGCCACTAGGCCACAGTGTCCCCCTCCCAGCAAAGACTTCCTATTTCTATAGTGAATGAGATGGGTTAAGGGAGGGTTGGGAGGGTGGCCTATGGCCTAATGGTTAAGGTGCTTACCTTATAGAGACAAGGTACAGGGTTTGATTCTCACATGGGGTGATTGATTGGGTTGGGAGGGTGGCCTAATGGTTAAGGCATTTGCCTTACAAACACAAGGTGCAGGGTTTGTGTCTCAGAAGGGATAATTGGCTAAGCTTAAAATGGCTCGCAAGGGCAGTTAGCTTAGTACTAATCTATGAACCTAAGTCTATAGATAGCATTTTGTATGTCATTTTTGCTCATGTGAGTTCTTAGGGATGTAATTTAGAAGATTTTGTGTGGAATGGTAATGCCCAGTGTCACATTGTATCTCCAAATTTGTAGGTGGTTGAATTTGTGCACCGGCACTGTTTCTCTGTGTCTGGCTAATTCTTATATCCTCCACGAGTGTGCAGCTGTGAATTTAGAATATATAATTAAGGGATGTATATGAGGGCCCCTTCAGTCTAAAAAGCGTGTTATGGCTTATATGTTGTGTATAATGTTTTTTGAGGAAATGGCCTTTAATCAATAGTACATTCAGACAAAAGTTCCTACTGTTTTTTTTTTCAGTAGAAGTTACATTTGACAAAATTATACACAATCTATATGTATATGTATCTCTATCGAGTGCTTGGTCTCTCTCTCTCTCTCTCTCTCAATATACATATATATATATATATATATATATATATATATATATATATATATATACATATACATATACATATGTTTCAAGTTAAGGAAAGAAAAAGTTAGCAAGAGATCAAGTACAGTATGAAACCAACCAAGCTTACCCCTACCCTACTGGAGTAAGTAAGAGGTATGGGTGATCGGTTGGCAACCAAGAGGAAGGATTAAACAGGGTACCTGACAATGGAGGAGAACAAATTGAGGAATATTTTTTTTTTTACACAAACTGAGGGCCCTTCGTCATTCATCAAGGATTATGAACAAAATCAACAGAATTATACAAATGGATGGGGATTACAGAGTCTTCAGGGGGGTAGAGCCCCAATCTGTGAGGGGACAGAGAGGTTCCTGGAGGCAATGGCGGAGTCAATATTTAAATGACAACCCCATGAATCAAGATACAGTTCACAATTTCAGTGGCTTCAATATTTTTAACTATAGCCATTTCAGTATTGCCCCTTTATCTCGTGAAATATTTTGTAAGGGGTTTATGTTTGTACCATCTAGGAGATTCAATGTAGTTGATGGGATTTTGGATTTAAAACAAACTATATGTATGCAAATTAAACCAAGCATTGTTTTTCAGTGATGATGGTTCTGGCCAAGGAACTGATCTAGTGTATGTATTTCTTCCCCCTGTGAATCCTATCTTAGCCTCCTCTGAAGATGCCTGTGAAAATGAGTTGCAGGCATTAAACAAGAGGGCTGTTTTTTGCAATATGACCAAGGAAGAAACAAAGTTAATTAGAAACTTGACTACAGAATGGTCCATTAGAATCATGAAACCGGACAAGGTTGGGGGAGCAGTAGTGATGAACTACCACTTATAGTCTCAAAAATGCTGCAATAATTGCATGACAGAGATTTTTTTTTCCGGTGTCAACAAAATGAGATTAATGTGGCATATAGTTGGATTGATTACTGGTTGGATGATCTGGTTATGAACAGGGATATAGACAGTTCCACTTTAGAATATCTTAAAGTGGACAAACCAACAATACCTAACATTGTTGGTATACCAAAAGTTCACAAATCTGTTATTTATCCACCACTCTAACCTATTGCTGCTGCTCAAGGTTCAAAGACTGAACCATAATCCAAATTTGTTGACCATGCTTTGAAATCCTTTTTTGATGACAAAAAATATGTCCCTAAGGCACTACTCACTTTTTAGACAGATCATGCCAAACACCGTTCAACAATGATATATTTTTCATAACTGTTGACATGAAGGATTTGTTCCTGGTTATCATGTACCATAAAGGATTGGAGTGATATTGAGAACTCTTAGTTTGTGGCTCTAACTTTAGAGTATGTGCAACTGAAATTGTTGTAGAGGCTATGGAACTAGTTTTAACCCACAATTTTGTGTATTTTGAAGCATCATACTTTAAACAAATCAGGGGGCTCACCAAGGGAACAACAGTGGTCCCTGAGTTTGTTAATATAATATGATAGTGGTGGGAGAGGAATTTTGTTTTCAATTCCATCTGCAATGTTTTCATCAACAGTTACTTGCATGTTTAGTTGTCATTATTATATGGTCTGGCAGCAGTTCAGTAATTTACAATTTCTGGACAACTTGAACAACACTACACTTTTCTTACAGTTTAAGGGTCCATATAATGAGATAACTATTGACTTTATGGACACTAACATTTCTAAAGATGCCAAATGGCGGGCTTTTATTTGCATGATCTTTAGAAAGGAGACCTATTCTAACAGTTTACTACATTTTACAGTCACCATCCAGTTTGGCAGAAGAAAAATTTGGTTAAGACACAATTTATTAGACTATCATGCGTAGTGTCAGAAGACTGCACATTTTTTGATAAAATTAAAACACTGATCACTATGTTCAGTGATAGGTAATACCAGTGAATTTTATTGAGAAGTTGGTGGATGAAGTGATTAAGGAAAAATAGGGTCACTGCAAGTCCATTTTAAAACATGGACTTGGGTCTTTGGGGGGGGGGGTAGTGCAGGGAATAGGGATTTCTAAACAGTTAATAATGGAGTTACTATCCACAACTATTCTAGAGCTTATGTTTGTAGTTTTAGTAGCAGAAGCAAGGATGTTAAAAACATTGTAACATATAATTGGGATAGATATATTAAAGCACAGGGGCTGGTGGACAAGTTGGGTCAGAACCCCACCATAGTTTTAAGTCTGGGGTTAATTTGAAGAACAAATTTGAAACTACAACCCTTAGGAAATGGGGGTACAACATGGCTGCGAAGGGTATGGCTAAATATAGAGCCTATAGCCATTGTAGGTTTATTTATGAATGCTGCAGCATTATTGTGGGAAGCTACTTGAAAACCTTTTATGCCAATGGTAAGTACAATTGTAATACATTGTAATACAACAGGGGTAGATTATTTAGCCCAATGTAATTTATGTTCAGCATTTTACATTGGGAAGATGGTGAACGCACTAATGCAAAGAATCTACCGGCACTGCTATGCTGTCAAGACAATGGACAAGACAATGCATTGTATAAGCATTCCAAAGCATGAGGTGAATTAAATTAAAAAAAATACATTTTTTTATATTGGAACAGGTACCATTTTTTGAGAGGGGAGGTGACTGAGAATCCCATGTTGAAAGACGAGAATTATATTAGCAAGTTGTACTGAACACTATAGACCTCCTAGGGATCAACAGCAGACTTTCCATAGTTAGTTTATTGATGATTATTAGGTCTAGGACTTAAAAGTTTTATATTTATCGAAATCATTCATTGTTTTTATTGACAATCAGTCTGCAGAATGATTTGTGAAGTTTGTATGTGTTTTTTTTACGTATAATGTTTATTTGACTTTTTGAACATCTTCAACCTGATTATTGAGTCATCCACTAGATAGCAGTGTTTATTTAACAGGATATAAAATGTTGTAAGGGGAGATTTTTTTATTATCTGATGAAGTCCACTGTTTATATTTGAATGAAAGTGCGTATCTTAATAAACTTGTGTACTTTTTGCTTTAGAAGGTTTGTGGTTTGCGCAGTTTAAGAGACAGAGAGACAGGTATACATTTGTATGGACAAGACATTGTGTAGGTGGGGTGAGGAAATGTATAGGCATCTGTTCTGGATGATGGAATATATTTTCATGGCTTTGCTTGACTAGGTGTTATTTAGACAGTGTGATAAACACAAAAATAATGACCTTTGGACACACATGATGTGAGGAATTACAATGGCAGTTTATGCAGATTGTAATCCAGCACAAGTTGTCATTTTCAGTCTCTGCACATCAGTGCAAAAAAGGCTTTCCATGTGCAGGTCAACTCTGTATCACTGTACTGTGGAGTATTCCATTGGGCCACAAAATGGTTTGTGTCGAGGACCAGATATCTATAGATTACATTAATTGAAACATGGACAATATGAACTGTTGTCAAATTTGAAACGTATAAATCAGGGAGGGATGATGTAGCTATGCTGCAGACTTAAATACAGTAATAAAGAATATACAGGGGGCTACGTTACTAAAGTATATCCCTTGCACCAACGGCAACCCTGTCTCTCCCACTCATTACTGTGACCTCTCTGCCCACTTTCACTTACATTTTATGATATCAATGAGTACATCATTATGAGGTGGAACACCATATTTTGTTGTTGTTTTTTTCCCTTTTTTAGACAATCCTGGATTTCAGTGTATTGCATTAGCAATGGTTTTCATTGAAAAGTTAATCTGAGACGACATTATTTTACAAACTTTGGCATTCTGTTTGTGTAAATAAACAGAAAACTGGGGTTTGTACAGTGCTTTCTGGACTACTGGACCATCACTCTGATTTCTGGGTAGTCCTAAAAAATGCAGGATAGGTGGCAATGCTAGTCCATGTTCACATGCAGCTTTGAGTGCTTTGAGCCATTCCCCAAAATCTTTTGGGGTTGACTGTCACAGTGATGATATAAATCTCTGGTGAGCTACTGATCCATCATAACCTTCCCTCTTCTCGGACAGGGTAAATGCAGGCATGGCAACCATGCTTACCGTCATCCCTCCCTACAGTAGTACACACTGCATGTGCTTGATGAATTCTCAGAAATGTAGTTCTGCCTGTATGTCAGACCTGATATTGCAGGCAAGCTCATACAGACATAAAGAAGGAATTGCTGTACCCAGCAGCATTGGCCAAACTTGGTGGATCAAGCTTGAGATATTCTCAGAATAGCTAACGTGATTCATTATTATAGAATGTTGTTGACTCTCATTACCTGATCTGGGTGTAATGAGACACATTCAATTCGATACACTGGCAATGAGAGGCATTGAATTAGACGAACCATGCCCCAGGATGATATCATGCCTAATTTGGGGTGGATTGCCCAGTTTGGTATTGTTGGAGAAGGTGTACAAAGCATGTTAGTCATACTGTACATAGACCCATGGACAGTGTCTATATTCTGTACTGTCTGCTACTCATATGTTACTATATCCCTGGACAACTTTATAGCCGTGTAACATGACAGAACAAACAGCATGTCTTTGTGCATGGCTTTGCCATGCTACACCTTCCTGAACAAACATATTTTACTTCATGCAAAGTATTAAATCATACTATCTCACAGTAGGCTGATGTGCCACTGTTGATGCTTTCATGTGTAAATGCATGATTTTTTCTGATACAACCCTTACTGTTAATCTTTATTGTATAAATACACTGCACTACTGCTAGTAAATGGTTTTAGCAGCTACCCATTTGAAAATAGTCTATGTCATGTGTACCATTACAGGATGGCAGCAGTGTCTGCATAACTTTGGAAGTATTCATTTGTGCTCATAATTTATAAGTTAAGGAGGCATCCATGTTTCCAACACTCTTTCCTTATTGATGATGTCTCCATTATACCAGGTTCTTGTACTAAACTAAAACATCCATGTGTGCGCTTTTTGATGGCAGTGTGCCTGTTGAGTACTTACCTGCTATTTGAACACATGTGTATGCCAAATGTGCACCCTGATTGTTTTGACATGTGTATTGCCACTGTATGGCTGTTCATTCGTAATAATGTTCCATAGAGCTGTGTGAGCTGTCATGCTCTGTTTATTTCTCTATACAAATTCACAATGTGAGCAAAGGCAACCAATCTGAGAACTGTTCCCCTTTTCAGCTAGGATCAATGAGGAAAACACCAATTAGTCAGATGCATAACCTGTGCCAAGGAAAAAATTCTGTTCCATGCCATTAAGGATCCTAAGTGCAAGAATGTGAATTTCAGAAAGGAAATGTGATAGATTGTGCGTGAGGTCTTCCAGCTGTAGGTGAGGAGCATGTTGCAGATGTTCAGAGATATGGTCAGAGCAATTTATTAGGCCTTCAGCACTAATTGCTGACCTTACCAGGGATGCTGAACTCCCCAGAAGTTCCTTCTCAGTAGTGAGTATTATTTGTGTGCTGTTTTCCCATGTCCCTTCATTATGCATGTGCCAGAATGTCATGTACAGCCCATTTATTTTCTACATCCTTTATAGTAGTTAGATAGCTATAATAGCATACATAGATGATGTACACCCAGTTTATCAGTTACATTGATGTCCAGTGATTGAATACCTTCCCCCTCACTATCCCTATGCCTCTGCATCTCACCCATGGATGTTTTCACTGTTCTAGAAGAAGCACTCTTACATTATTGTGTGCTCTTTCTTCTTCACCACTATTTCCCCAGTGTCTTGGCATTGCAGTGTCTACTTAGTGAAGCTTGGCTTAGTGGGTTTGTGTGTCTATCTGTTTCATGTTATGCTTTATAATATATTAGTGGCACACATGGATGACCACTACCACAGCAATCTGTTCATATTATCCTTGGCTTTAGGGATATATGCCACTGCAACTGCCATCATCTATGACACCTGTGTTCATGTTACTTGATGCATAATGACACTGGGTCAGTGGTGGAGTGCTGGATGTCCCTTCAGCTATGTATTGTAGCTGGCATACTTGTACTGTTGTGATAATGTAATCATTGCTGTGAGGCAACTCAGTCGACAACAATACTATTGCAATAATTTCCACTTGTATTCACAGTGTGCTGCAACCAAGCATAGTTTTTGATTGTCATTCGTCATTTTGTCATATACTTAGTTGTGTGCAAGACCTGTGAAGCCTTTTACGTGGGCAAGACTGAAAGAAAGTTGAAAAAACGCATTTATGAGCATATGTATGATGTTAAGAAATATAATGTAAAAAATGCTATGTATAATCATTTTTTGGACTGCCCAGAGGCAAGGTTTTAGTTTTTTTGTTTTAGAGGCTGCTATTCAGGATGTGAGAGGGGGGAGGTGCATGGGAGACTATCCTTGAGTATAAGGAATTATTGTGGCAGATTACCCTAGATGCAAGCAGGACCCCCGGGTTAAATGAGAACATCTCAATAGCACCTCTACTAAAACTCAGGTCTGCCAAGTTATAATTAACTTTTGAAACAAACACATTTACTTACATTTCTTTTACAAATGCACATTTTTTACTAGTATAAATATGTACTTTTATTAATTTTACACAAATATACTATTGACATATTTTATTGACATTATATGAGTGATTACATGTACAGTTTTTACATATATATTTTTACCATTGTTTTTAGGATGTAATTAATATGTTTTGACACCAGGTAGTAGCACTTGGAATTTTAAAATGTCTTTTTAAATTGTATTCTGTTATTTTATTGGTCATTTTTTGATTGGGGGAACTATTTAATGGGTCTTTGCTATGTAATTTATTATTCTGATGAAGTTCTTGTGAACAAAAACTTATTTGGAGTGTTATCAGCGTTATGGTGTTTTGCTCATCTACTATTTTGTGTCATTAAACCTTGAAGAAACTGTAAACCTGAGTGCTTCCTTCCAGCCTGTTTTTCTTCTGTTATTGATTGTCATAGGTGGCACTGCAACCCTCAACAACCATGTAAATGTTTATATTTCTATTACTCTTCTGGAAACTGGTTATCCAACCCATCCTCGATCCATCATATTCTTACATTCATATATTATGCAGAATGAGTGGTCATTCCCATGAAATTTTTGTTAACATGTTTGCCTTACTCTGAAACATGGTGCCCATGCCTACTATGTAGAGCATATAGATGCATGTTTGTTGCCCCCTTGGAATGATTCAGAAATGTTTTTTATATATTCCCATGGTGGCATCAGTTGGTATAATGGTATGACATGTACATTTCCTATGAGCAGTACTACACCAGTGAGGACATATCGAAAATCAATGTTTACGTGTCATTTGTTACAAGTAATCATGTATTGCTACCATTTTTACTCGCCCTGATTAACGTTACTTTCTATGCCACAGAAGTGGGAAACAGGTTGGATAATGCAAATGTGAAACAACACCATTATCGGTCCATTACTGCATATTCTACTTGAACTACTGTATTTTGTGACATACTTTTCTGCACTACAGCTATCCTATATGTCATACTGATGACATGTTTCAGCCATGGTACATATCTTCTGTACCACAAACACATCTTGCTTCGTATCAATATGTACCTTATTCCATATCACCTGGCATATGACCTTTGACACCTGTTGTTGCTTGTCAGCTTGCCCTCATCTCTGCTGCATTGTCCAACTTACTGAATGTAGAGCATCTCAACAATCATAGCCATCTGATGTTTTTCCATTGCCACATGCTCAAGGCACAGTGACATGGTAAAAATATATGCTCTCATTGCCATCTGTTATACCTGTGGTTCGTCTGCTGCATGTATCCACCTGCACTGATGTGTCCTACCACATGTAGCAATGCTGCATCATATTCATGATGATTCTTTGACTTGACATACTGGGACATGTTCTCAGCTATGCCTCCTCCATCTGTATACCTGTTGTTCTATTCTTGATTAGTGGCCATTGTCAGCTGCTTGATCACATAGTGTTTAGGGCACATCTGCAATGGTGGCCTCATAATAGTGTGGTCTCTTATTTGCAGTGCACCAACCTGCTTCCTACTATTACCAAAATATACCTTTTATGCCCATCAAGGCATGTGTTGTTACTCCACCATGCTAACTTGGTTAATATTAGATGCCTTGTTTTTCCTGAGTGCATCCTTCACTGTTCATCAGGCTATCTTCATACCTTGCTTTATGTCCACTTTATATCCTTATAAACACTGGGCATGTCAGTCTTCTTTGTTGACAGCAATGCACACCTATGCACAACGCCTGTGTCACATTGGCGTACCTTCCTTCTACACCAGTTGTTCCACTGCAAGTTGTTTTCCCTTTATTTGTGGACATGAACATGTGTTGCATTCATGTTGTCACTGTCTCTTTTCTACCTTTCCTGTGCATGTGCCACTGTCATCTGTATTGTCCTTTGCACTTTTCACTTCTAAAAGAAATTGAATATAAATGGATTATAAATTAGACAAATTAAGAAAGCAAAAAGCAGCTAAACTTGAGAGAGGTAAAAGGGACTATTTTGAAGGGAAAGCCTATCAACCACCCTTTTTTTTTAAGAAACAGTCGCCAGTTGCCATTTATACAGACAGGTCTGATGCTTTAGATACTGAATATAATGGGATGGGGAGGGCAACAGTTTGAAGGAAATAACAATGATGACATCCAGTTTAACTTTCAGGACCCTTTAGAATTCCCCCAACCACTAAGGAGATCAGACAAACTAAGGAACAGGGAAACAAGGGAGCAAATGCAGGGGAATTACTACAGGGGAAACAACAGACAAAGGAGAGGAAGGGGCAGAAGGGGAAGAGGAATGAACTATATAATTTGAGTGAAGATTTTGAAGATCTTGATTTGTGAACTACTATTTTTACTACCTACTTTTCGCCTTTACCCTCCCAACCCTTACCCCCTATGCTTTTTGATACATTTTACTTCTCTCTCTCCGTGTTATCTCACAGCATAACAGCTAACACATGATCCTAGACATATCTCTTCTTCCTCATCTCTCCTTCCTCTTACTAACCACTTCTTTACTTACTTCTCATCTTCTTCTTCCCTGCTTACAGAGTTCTTTATTTATTTATGTTCTAAGTTCCACTCCTGATAAATTTAATTTTATACTTATGAAACTTACTTTTTCCTCAAAACTATACTGTGCATTTTATCATTTAAGTCTGTATTTGAGAATTTATATATCTTATTATTATTTAAAACTTGTTCTTTGGAGATTTTCTCCCTAGGCCTCCACTGAAAAAGGGCGCAAGCTCAGATGGACTAACCCGGTCAACAAATGTCAAATAAATAAACAAATAAATCAATAAGATGTTAACTGTAAACAAATTACCTGTGATGGAAATATTTGGAGTTTTAATAAATTCAATATTTACAACTAAAGTGGTTTGGAGTTAACCCCGGCCCACTTTACACTACTCTTCAAGGGATTTACTTTTGTCCGCAACTACAAGACTGATTTTAGTGAGGTTCTGATAGACCTTTGACAGTTTCTCAGAAAAGTGAATCTTTCTATTATGTTTAAGGATCAAAAGGGGAATGGGGCATGTATGTTTTAGAAGAAGAAGAACAGTATGTATAACCTACCCCTACACCCATTTTATGCAAATTTTGAGACTTTAGTTGAGCATGACATCAGGGCATATTTAAACAAGAGCAAAAGAACTTAATTTAGCCTCCAGTAAGATGAAAGGACAGTTCCTAAGGAACTTGGGCTAGCAAGAAAGTGAGAATTCTGAAGCTTGACAGGGGTGGAGGGGTGGTCATAATGGCTTCCTGAATGTATTCAGGCAAAATGTTAGATTTGGTTAACAGTAACTCCAGGTATATGCAGGTATGCAAAAATGAAATAAATGTACCCTATAGGAAAATTGATTTGGCCTTGGATGACAACTGGTTGCAGAGGATTATTAACTAGAAACGTTATGAAATTTTAAGCAACCCAAGGCCTTTTGTACCATCTATTTTTGGGATACCCAAGGTCCATAAAGACCTTAATGATCCAGCCCTCATATCTATTGTGGCAGCTTCAGGACAAAAACATATCCTATAATAGTATATGTAGGCAGGAAAGTAAAATTTGTACCACCTTTACATCATCACCTTTTGGTGGAGTCATGGGATTTTCTGGCTAAAACCTCTGACAAATATTATGACCCTGGTATATTGTTTACTACAATTTATATCCAAGATTTGTTTTCAGTGAGCCCTTATTCTAGTGGTCTGAAGTCATTATTAGAAACAAATATTTATCTAACACAGAGTTGTGGCTAGTTATGTAAATGTTAGAACTAGTGTTAGACAATAACTTTGTTTTCTATGAAGGCAAGTACTATAAACAGATAAGTAGCATCACTATAGGGGAGGCA
>NC_056727.1:145402593-145502593 GCF_019279795.1 Protopterus annectens | reverse complement strand
CATTTCTCGACTTATCACTGTATTATCTTTTCCTAAAAACAGCTCTGAGTGCAGTACCTACATGAGAGACAAAATATGTATGCTGTGCTAGGAACACCAATCCATATTAAAAACTTACTTGATATGAAAGCTGTGAGTAGCATGGTACTTTATAAACACAGCTTGCTCACTAAGTTGTTATTGGAATGATGAATCAATCCACTATCCAGTGAAATAATGATAAATGATAATTACTGCTTCAGGGCAGTATCCATTATCTCCTGTTTAATAAAATAAGCATAAACTTGTCAGAAACTGTTCTAATAAAATTTGCTTCCAGTGTTTTCTAGCTCCTATGATTTATTTCACTCAATGATTATGATACACAGCTATCAGATTAATTTCACCCATAGCTGGGACACTTCATGCCATGTGCATTTCTTCAAACTATTACACATCATCACTCAATATTGAAGAGAAAAAAGCTCTTTTGTAGCAACTGCATCCAGCTGTTAGATACAACTATAAAAATCAGCTTTATCCACTTACTATCATACACTGAGTACTCAGAGTAGTGATATCATTACAGCTTCATAAAGCAATGCTGGTACTGATCTCCTGTACCATCAGCACCTTTTGATTGTGTCTACTTAGAGCTTGCTTTGCACTTGGGCCAGCTGCCCCCTATTCCCCTCCCTACTTATGGCGCACACAAACATGCATTTCATATGGTCATTTGGGACTCTATGGTAGATATTACTGATTTGCTTGATGCATCATGGGTCCAGAAATTAGAACTGGAGAGTCCACTTCTACAAAGAAGCCAGTCGCAAGTGGAGTCTCTCAGGGATCAGTCCTTGGACAGCTCCTTTTTGGCATTTACTTCTCTGAAGTCAAGGCCATTGTCAATGGTCTCTGGCTGACTAAATTTGCAGATGATTGCAAATTAGGGGCTGTCATTGAATCCAACAGAGACACAAATGTTCTCCAGAAAGGGCTGACACAGAAAAACAATTAGTGTCGGAGCTATGGACTAAAACTAAATGCCAAGAAATGCATAATAGTATCCTTTGGGAAGTCATGCATCCCTGGTAACTATCATATTGACAACAAACCCCTTAGAGTTAACCCAGTAGTCAGGGATGTCAGGGACTTAGGGACGCACACAGACAGTATTCTGGCCTTTGACCATCACCTGTCTACAGTAGTGAGAAAATTATTAATTCTGTGTTGCACAACTTAGAAACAAAGGTATGGCACCTAGGTCCAAGGAAGTCATTATTCCACTGTATTTGGCATTTATCAGACCTGTCATTGAGTATATGCCCCCTTTAGTATGTACCTAACCAGGCATATCCAACAACTGGAATGTCTACAGAGGTTTCTCACTAATAGAATACAGGGTGTAAGTAAAATGTCCTGTGCATACCACCTCAAGGTCCTATCTCTGTAATCTATCTCCTACAGGCTATTGAGGGGAGATCTATGTCTGGCAAAGAGAGCATTGTCAGACCCTACTCTGGTGGACTTCCTGCATATCCACAAAACAAACAGCACTAGAATTACCCATTCTAAAGACTTAAGTCTTACCTGTGATATAAATAGGACCTAGTGGAGAGAAAGGTATGTATCCCAGAGACTACGCTGTCTCTGGAACAGGATCCCCATCCTTATGAAGCAGAGCTTCTCCCTAACCCAAATTAAGTGTAACTTGGACAATTGGATGGGAAACAGAAAATTCATCCATAGCTTGGCACCTATGTCTCTAATATGGACACAGATAACCTGTAAATGGTTAATCTACCAGGCCCCTGCTTGTAAATGTTTCATCTTCCAAGCCTCTGCTTACACTGACCGAAGGTACCAGAACTTGTCAGAGATTTGAGATGCATAGCTAGGCTTAAAAGGGACCTTGTGGTCATTATCCTAATAAACACCAATGAACCTATATGTACAACCAGGCTAGCAGATACTGACCCTTGTGATAAGCTCAACAACACTGACCACAAACTGGTAGTTGATGTAGTACTACTCCTTGCTCTTGATGTATCACTGTGTGGACTTGTAGGTGCCTGCATGTGCATATGTATGCATTCTATGGCCAAAATCAGCAAAAGCCTACCACCAATTCTGCAAAAGGCCTCTCTTGATGGTGGTAACTTACTGAACTTCAATGTCTGTGAATATAATATAGTACCTCAATGACATTCAAGAAGATATTGAATATACTGAATGCTGAAGACTGAGATATTCCTACCATATGTACATTTGGCCCTTGAAAGGTGACAGACTTTGAATCACAGAGTTGTGAACATTAGGCTGAAATGGGATAATCAGTTTAGCAGCATCTTGTGGTGCCATGAGAGCACTCCATATGTTACAAATGTCACCTTATGTCTCATTGTATGCGGTAACCTGACTGCAGGCTCCTGATCCATATGGATTTATTGCTCATTTTGTTTGGCTGACCATAGACATGCAAGTTTTTAATCTTTTCAGACGTATCTATTGCTGGCATGCTTATAGCATTAGCATTATAAATTCATCTCCAAACAGTTTTGTATTTTACATGTTTTTTCTATAGTACAATGAATTGTTAAGGAGGCTGTACATCAGTTAATATCTTTTTAGACAGCTGGTGACTGTTGATAAATGTTTTCAAATTATGCAGTACCTGTCTCATTAGCATGTCACTTTAAGACATTTGCTTGCACTGCACAATTGTATGCTTTGACCATTTTGCTGAATGATGTTTTATGTGAGCACTACTATGTTTAGCATAATAACAGCCTTATTCTTAGACATGTTGGTTTTGTGAATGTCACCCAATATTTGTGATATCTTTAGCTGAGCAAGTATACATTCACCTTTTAAGGTAAACTATACAATAAGGACTATTTAATATTCATAAGCAAGAATGCAAAATGGATGTCACAGATTCCAAAATCATTGCTGTTAGTGTAAGTCTGCCCTGATTCTGAGAGGAATTAACTTCAATGGAAAGCCTGTCTATAAACAGGTTTACAGTAGGGGCAATTTTCCAAAAGACCTGCTTTCAGTGCAAGTGCAAGTGGTCACAAGCAAGTCTTTTGGAATTGGACACATATTGTTTTCCAACTACTAATCCAGAATTATCCAAAGAAAGAAGATGAATAAGCACATTAAAAACAAATCGCTATAGCTAGCATAACAAAAAAATAAATAAATAAATCAATAAGCAAGTCATACCTCTCAACTGTACAGATTTTCATAGAATGTCCAGATTTTTGTCTCATATTTTTGGTCTATTTTTCATAAAATTGTGGTTTTCTCTCAAATTAATAACAAAGTATTAAACACTGAAGTTAGAAAATAATGACAGACATTCATACCTCTCAACTTTACTGAATTCCTTGGTAAATGCCATTTTTGGGGGCAATTGGGGTGCCACGAATTCCCGCGTGGCCCCTTTAATTTCCAAATTTCCTGGCTTTTTAAAATTTTTTTTAAGTCATCACCTGCAGGGAGTGATGACATCAGCGTCAGCTTCACAAGGGACAGCCAGACCTTAAGGCAAAAGAAAAGACTATGGTGGCTGTTTTGCTTAATTTAATTCCTACCTGGTACCGGTATGTGCTGCTGTATTTTCATTAGCAACTAGTTCCGATATGTGCTGTATTGCTGCCTGGTGCTGTATTTGACAAGTTTGCATTTATTGCTTGCTCGCTTGTAAGTCCATATGTTTTGCTTAATTTAATTCCTGTGTAGCGCTGCTGTATTTTGCATTAGTAATGTGCTGTGCTGTTTGATTTACTATGGTGGCATTTGACATGTTTGCAATTGCATTTATTGCCCGCTCGCAAGTCTGGTATGTTATGATTTGCTTAATTTAATTCCTATATGTGCTGCTGTATTTTACATTGGCAGTTGGCGGCTGTTTCAAGTTTGCATTTATTGCTCATAAGGCCGTTTTGCTTTAATTTAATTCCTACCTGGTGACAAGTTTAGTTGCTCGCAAGTATGTTTTTCTTAATATAATTCCTCTAAGTTGATTTACCTGCTTCATGCTGTATTGCTCAAGGTAGCTTAACACAGATACTTGCTTTACTACTATGGTAGCTGTTTTGCTTTAATTGTAATTCCTTCCTGCTGACAAGTGCTACTATGGGGGCCATGGCTGATGTGCTGTTTGATTTACTACTATGGCGGCATTGTCCATATGTTATGTTTAATTTAATTCCTGCCTGGGATGTGCTGCTGTATTTATCGCTGATAAGGTTGTTTTAAGTTTCGTAAGGCTGTTTTTTTTAATTTAAGAATCCCGCCTTGTGACAAGTTTAGTCACTTGCATGCTCTATTGCACAGTGTAGCTTTAGCAGCTGTTTCACGTTTGCTTTTATCGCTCGTAAGGCTGTTTTGCTTTAATGTCTGTATTCCACAGATCACTCCTAAGGCTGTTTTGTTTTAATGTCTGTATTCCACAGATCATTCCTAAGGCTGTTTTGTTTTAATGTCTGTATTGCACAGATCGCTCGTAAGGCTGTTTTGTTTTAATGTCTGTATTGCACAGATCACTCCTAAGGCTGTTTTGTTTTAATGTCTGTATTCCACAGATCATTCCTAAGGCTGTTTTGTTTTAATGTCTGTATTGCACAGATCGCTCGTAAGGCTGTTTTGTTTTAATGTCTATATTGCACAGATCACTCCTAAGGCTGTTTTGTTTTAATGTCTGTATTCCACAGATCATTCCTAAGGCTGTTTTGTTTTAATGTCTGTATTGCACAGATCGCTCGTAAGGCTGTTTTGTTTTAATGTCTGTATTGCACAGATCGCTCGTAAGGCTGTTTTGTTTTAATGTCTGTATTGCACAGATCGCTCGAAAGGCTGTTTTGCTTTAATGTCTGTATTGCACAGATCATTCCTAAGGCTGTTTTGCTTTAATGTCTGTATTGCACAGATCATTCCTAAGGCTGTTTTACTTTAATGTCTGTATTGCACAGATCGCTCGTGAGGCTGTTTTGCTTTAATGTCTGTATTGCACAGATTGCTCGTAAGGCTGTTTTGCTTTAATGTCTGCTTGCTGGCAAGTTACCAGATAACAAGTGCATACTGGTCAGGAAGAGAAATTACCACAAGTTTATGAAAGTTCACAGTTCTCTACTAAAAAAGGTGTACATTTGGAAAAATGATGGTTCTTTCAGTTAACCAGCAAATACTATATTCTTAGAAGTTGAAATATACCAACATAAAGTGTATCACTCGCTTTGTTGTTTAATTAATAAAGTGTTGTAAGAAAACGTCTGTAAGAATAACAAAAATCTGTAATTCTTTTTTGAGTAATTTATGCATCTATGTGTCATACTTTAGCATATCACAATGCTCCCGTCCATCACCAGTTCTATCTGCCTCTTCTTTTTGCTAATTGAACCAGGGTTACCTGGGCCATAGTCAGGAATTTATCCTTCTATGCAACAGCACTAACCACAAATTCTGTAATGCTGCTTCAAAATATGAAGTATAAGTAAGATTCCATGTTAAATTATTATCTTTTGAAAGCAGATGAATAGCAAGTAAATATATTTTAAGTCTCAAATAGAAATCAGATTTCTAATAGCAGGGTCAGTTAAGTAAAATAGCAATATTTTCATTTGTACTTATTTATTGATTAGGTAATCCTACTGGACAGCCATCCCAGTCCCTTTTCAGTGAAGACCGAATATCATTGTCTGGTTAACTGCCTTGCTCAGAGTCACACAGTACATAAATGGAGGTGGACAGAATCAAACTCTAAGCCTTGGATTACAGGAAGCAGCTCATTAATAGCAAAGAGTCTTAATCATCTCTGCTAGCTTAACACAGACAGTTTTAGGTGTGTGTGTGTGTGTGTGTGTGTGTGTGTGTGTGTGTGTGTGTGTGTGTGTGTGTGTGTGTGTGTGTGTGTGTGTGTGTGTGTGTGTGTTTGAAATGCCCCAGGTTTGTATAACTGGAGGTTACAGTAAGTCTAAAACCCTGTGCCTTAGGTACAGGTAGCAAGAGCCAAGATCCTCTACCCAAATCACCACTTAAGATTCAAGGAGTTCCTGGTACTTTTCATCTGTTCCTCTTAACATTTGTGGTTTTTGATAAACCAGTGAGAACTGAATTCATTAAATAATGATAGCCATCTAAGTTTCAGTCTTCCTATCCTTCAGCTAATGCATGGTAACACAAAACATTTTACTCTAGCAACTTTCTAAGATTATTCAAGCAATGTTTAAAATGTGCCCATGGTTTTGGGCCTTTGGCCCTCCCTCCCATAAATTTTGACTTTTTTCAGAGTTCTTGTGCTGCATAGTTCTTCAGGGGGAGAGAAGTTTAGTGCTCCTTATATAAAGTCTGTTTGTGCTTGTAGCACAACAGATAGAATACTTGCTCTTGATATAGAACGCTGTGGGTTCTACTCCTGCAGTATGTAGATGGATTACTGTCCTGTGTTGTACTTTTAAAGGGGGTGGATGCTACAGTCCAACAAATGTCCTCTTTGGTGAAGATATCTAGTAACTATGAACCCGTTATCAGTTTGCCATCCACTCCCTATTGCAATATTACTAACATCATTTTTTATTTTAATGTAACATAGGCAATTTATTCCTCAAGGGCAACAGGCACTTTATTTGTAGATGAAACAATGAAATATAAAGTTGTTTGCTAACAGAAACCTCTTCATTAGTTACAGATCTCTTTAATGTGGAATTATTTAGATGACTTTTACTACTGCAGAGATTGTGCATATTTACTGATACTGGTGGACTGTAAAAGTCTGAGTTGACATTTATGATGGAAATGTTCTGAAATGGGCAGTTTTGTCATTATTGGTTCATGCATTTTGTTTCATTGCTTGCTGGATAAATGTTCAAAACAATAAATTTAATGCGCTCTAACAAGTGTGCTGTATTATACATGGAATATAATTTAATACAATCAGGAAGGTGTATCAAAGAACACATGTATGTTTCATGTGCAAGGGACCTATGATTTGAAAACAGCCCAAAGGTAATCTTTATCCGCCACTGGCCAGATGCATTTTCTTTGAATGTGGGTTTCAGTGCTCTTTCAATGAATGTGAGTTTCAAGGGCAGAAAAGTTTTAATGTTCAGTCTGTTTTCATCATGAAGATTATATTGCTTTGTTTAGCAGATGTCTATTAGTGTTTGTGCTATAAAATGTTAAAAGTTTTAAATGAAATCCAAATAATCATTGTAGAAGTAAAGCAGTATGCACATTACAGTGTTTATGGTAAATGGGGTGAAATAGTCAAGTAATGGGACATTAGAATGGCTACAGGGGGTAGGGCTGTGTATGGGGAGGGCTCATTCAACCACGATTTTGTGAGGGGGGAAAGGTGGCAAACTCAAAGACAACCCTGGGGGCAGAAACTCTAGCTATGCCACTGATCAGTAGGCCATGGAGAATGGCTTTTGGAGATACTAGCAAACTATAATATTCTTTAGCTAATATTAGAATATTGCCTACCATTAAATGCCCTAGTTTTACCACAAAACCCACATACTACAAGTCACCAAAAACAAAATCCTAAGGTTCTTCTTCTCCCTTCCCAGTGAACATCATTGCTACACATTAAAAAAAAAATGGTTACCATTTACTACAGGGTCTGGGCTCTGGGGCCATATTTTGGTTGTCTGTTCTTCAGTTTATGTTTGAAAGTTGGTATCCCACAATTCCATTAGAGTGGGTGGGGTTACATAAATATGTATTCAAATTTTATGTTAATCAGCATATGGATTTGTACCTATTTTTCATGAGCCTTTGTCCAAATTTTTGATGTTTCCAGGTTGAGAGGTATGCAGACATTTGCGTTTCAGATGTCATACACTTCATAAAATTCATGCTAATGCAAAAGCTGTTATTCTATCAACTTTCTACGTTTGAAAGAGCAATATTTAAAAATTGTCTCTATTTTTGGGCCTTTGTACCACTTTTATTCATGGCTTTGTCCAGATTTCTTGCTCTAAGAGTTGAGACGTATGAAGCAAGTAAGGCAATAAATAAACTAAGAAATACTTAAATACATAAATACATGAATAAGAATTGTTACCATTTTCTGTGCTTTGCTTCATGAACAAAGCTAATAATAACTCATAACTTTAAATGCAAAACACAACTCCCCTTCTCCAACTAACACTAAAATAAAGAAACATTACACCTAAAATTACGTCTAAGTCAATAGCTGTTTGAAAAAAAATCAGCATTCACACATTTCACAAATATACTTTAAAATGTATTTATTTATTTGACATTTGTTTACTGGGAAAGTCCAAATGGGCCAGACAGTGCCCGTTTTCATTAGAGGCCTGAGGAGAAAGGCTCCACAATCGCAATATTTAAAAAATCATGTACATATATTTTAAATCACGAAGTATCATGTTACATTGCAAAACATCAAGTACAAATATTTTAAATCACAAAGTATCATGGTACACTACAAAACATGAGTGAAAAAATGTTGCAATGAAATAAAAACATAGAACATATGTTTCATATTAGAGTGCAATGAAAAACAATAACATGAGTGGGAAAAAATATGGGACGAAAAACTCAGTAATCATATTATTTGTTACATAGATTACTATGTGGTAAATGAGACCTGAGACAATTCTAATAAGATATTTAAAGAGATATTAGAGATTACATGAGCAAAGGTATTGAGGTGAAATTGAGTGATGTCTTAGTATGAGAGTGGTGTTCATATTATGATTATAGAAAGAGGAAGGATGGAGAGAAGGAGATTATAAGAAGAGTGCACGGTAGGGGGTCTTTGGGTAGCTTAGGGGAGTAAGGAGGAAAAAGGTTCAGGAAAAGGAAAGGTCTGCAGAGATGAAGTAAATAAGGTAAGGTAGTGGGGAAACAGAATGAGTGGAGTAAGAGACTGCAGAAGGTTGTGATGTATGATGTAAGTTAAAGGGGTGAGTAAAGTATAGTGATTAAGTTCAGTGAGGACTGATACAGGAGTAGGTCCAAGATTTTGTAAGGTATTCTTTAGGGAGCATTTAAAGGTGGGTAGGTTAGAAATAGTTCTGATGGTTAGACGTAAGAAGTTCTATGTTTTGCTACTAAGTATGAGTATAGGGTTTGTCCAGGGATTTATTTAGTATATTTATGGTGAGAGGTTGCTTGTCTTCTGATCTAAGACTTCTTTTGGGAAAATGTATGTTGAGTAAAGGGGTTAGAGCTGGGCAGGTTAAAGGCTTGTGTATAATTTTATGTATTGTTAGAAGTTGAATGTAGGTGTGGTGGAGGGGGAGTTCCAGCCAGCTAAGGGTACGCAGTTATTTACAGTGATGGGTAAAGGAGAGTGAATTAGTAGCAAACTTGGCAATTCTGTTATAGGAACTTTCAAGTTTTCTTTTATGGAGGATTGTAAATTGGTTAGAAATGGTGCTTCATAGAGTAGGGAAGGTAGGAGGAATGTAGTAATTTTTATGGGTGTGCTCAGAAAATGTTTGTTTCTATATAACATACCTAGTTTTTGATAGGTTTTCTTGATATTTCTGTGGATGTGGAGGTCAAATTTAAGATTATCATCTATTATGATTCATAATAGTTTGGTAAGTGGACTAATTCAATTTCAATGCCATTTGTCAAAAAGATTTTGAAAGATGCTCTGTTAGGAGTGTGAGTTTTTGGGTAAAGAGGAGGAGTTTGTTTTTTGGGGGGCTGAGTAGGAGTTGTGCTGTTGTAAGCCAGGTTTCAATGGAGATCACAGCTTGTTGAGTAACTTCTTGGAGGTGCGTTAAGATGTTTGAAGAGCAGATGATGGTAGAGTCATCTGCATATTGAATAACGGGTGCCTTCACAAGAAGATGAATGTAGCTTATTGATAAAAATATTGAATAGTAGAGGGCCGAGGATGGATCCTTGTGTGACTCCTGTGGAAGTGGGAAGGAATGCAGAGAAGGGTCCTTGCCACTTTACAGCTTCTTCCCTGCTGGCAAGGTAGTTAGAGAACCATTGAATAGTTGGAGATGCCTGACCCAGGGTGGAAATTTGATTGAAAAGTTTACTGTGAGACACTGTGTCAAATGCTTTTGATAGACCAAGAAATACTGCAGCTACAGGTGTATTAGAGTTCTGAGCTTTATTGACAGTGTCTGTAAATGATAGTAGTGCAGTACAGGTGCTGTGGTCAGGGTGAAATCCATGTTGTGTACTGATGATTAACTTATTTTGTAAGAGATAATGTAAAAACTGTTGATGTATACATCTTTCAAGGATTTTAAAGAGGAGAGACAGGATGGCTATGGGACAGAAATGTGTAATATCAATGGAATTAACTCCTTTATGTAAGGTGGGTAATATGTGACATTTTTCACAAGTTAGGGACATTCTGTTACTGATCTATTAATATGAATGCTGATTGGGTATTATATTGCATCTGCAGCTAGATTTAGGGATTCTGGTGGAAGGTTATCATCAGAGGAGGAACAAGGTTTTTCTTTACATAAAAAGTTTTTTTATGAGAGTTATAGAAATTGGTTGAAAGGTTAAGTGGGTGAAGTTGTCTAATTGTGTATTGGAGAGGATGCAGTTAGGTGAGTTTTGTGAAGGAAATATGCTAGGGCCTAAGGTAGGGGAAGTTGGTTGTGTGGAAGGAGTGTTTAGGTGAGTTTGAAGTTAAGCTGGCAATGCATTCTATGAAGTATGTATTGAAATAGGTAGCTGTTTGAAGAGGGGGAATGCCCGGGTATGGGCTGGGATCCTTGTTGGTATGTGGACTGATGAGAGAGGACATGAAGGACCAGAATTTTTTAGGGTTGTTTTTATAGGCTATCTTGTAGCTGAGTATAATAAGATTTTTTTATCTCTATTAACTTGTTTCTTGACTTGGTTTCCTCTGAATAGTTGTCAATTTTTGTCATTTTTATTCTTTATTTTTGTTTCTGTCTTTCATAAGGAGTTTGCATTGGTTGGTGAGCGACAGGGTATGGCTGCATTTAATTGTTTTGCTGTGAGTCTAAGATGTTAAGAATATTTAGAAATGCTGCATTGAAGTATTCAACTGCGTCATTTAAGGAGAGTCTTTTTAGGACGGATATGCTGTTTGCTTTCAGAGCTTCAGTGAAAGACTCCTTGGAGAATTTGGAGAGATTTTAGTTTATGTTGCTTTGTTAGCTGTGTAATACTCCTGTGGATATAAGCTGGCAGGTGTCATTTAGTGTATCAGGGGAGGTACCTGAGGAGTTAAATTAGATGGTTTGGTACCCAGAATACAATCCATAACAGATAGCTAGGACTTATTTTTGCCTTCTCTTGTCGGTGTATTAATAAGTTGAGTGAATCCAAAGAGTCTCATGCTGTTGATTGCTGAATTTGTGGATAAGGGCTGCCATTCAATGTTTACATCACCCATGAAGATAACATCATTTATGATTGTATTTATTTACTGGGAAAATCTGACTTGGAACAAAGCCAATTTTCAGCAGAGGCCTGGGGGGAAATGCTCCAGATGCATGTCTTCGTACTATGGGAGGAAACTGGAGCACCCAGAGGAAACCCACACAAATGCAGGGATGACATGCAGACTCCACACAGAAGCAATCCCAGCCAAGAATTAAACTAGGGAAACTCTTGCTGTGAGGCAACAATGCTACCACTGCACCACTGTGCCATCCAGATTGTGTCCAGGATAGTATGTTTTCAAGTATTGGAATGTTCTGCCTTGGGGGAATATACAGCACAGCAATCCATATGTTCTTGGCTCTGTTAAATTTACAGAGTGAGATTAGGATGAGATTAGGATTTCTGTTTTTTCAAAGTTTCGGATTGTGCTTTTATAGGAAGTTACTGTGAGCATATATGGGAAGAGTATAGCTATTCCACCTGCTTTTTTATGTGTTCTGTTGAGCTTAATAACATTATAACCAGAGGGTAGTATTGAAGCCTGAGTGCAGAGAGGGCAGAAAGGAGTGGGTCAGATCAAGGTGGAGTAAGTATCTGGTAAACAATCTGTAAAACTGCAGCAAGACAGGAGGTAAGACAAATCCTGATAATTTTAAAGACAGTAACAGTAACACACTGCTCGGTTGCTGTTAACATACACCTAACTTAACTGCAACAGACAGTATTGCAGTGACTTTAGCTTGAAATTATGGTATAGTAGCTGGAGAAACAACTGAGATGACAGAAGGGCCAATCAGGTACTTCAATGGAATGTAGTGACTCTTCCCACAGATAGTTTACAACCAAAAACAGTCAATGAGGTAGAATGTTTATGGATACAAAGACAAGGTCTTTGAAATCTAGATACTTGACCTGAGTCCCATTTAATTTTATTGTTACAGGCTTTCACTGCCTTTCTAGGAAATTTTTACACTGTTAGAGTAAAATATGCTAGAGTGTTAATTTAGGTTCACCTTCACCAGTAAAAGGCCTGTGGGTGTGGGTTGCGGTGGCATCTCCCTCCAGCAGATTCAGTACTACAGTACAGTATAGAACACACTGCTGCAGAAGTGAGGGAAAACAATTAAGTTTAGTTTGATTCTTGGAAACTGGCTTACATAGATTTTAACTGAAGATATTGTTTCCTTTGTATTCTTGCCACTGGAGGTGAAATTCAGTTGTAGAAGTTCCTTTGGTAGTGTGATTATGTTAACTTTTGCAGCAGAAATTATCAGCTATCCTATGTGCTCAGTACATTGGGAGAGAGCGAGAAAGATATAAAAATAATTAGAATTGTTTGATGGTTGAACTGGGTAGATGTTCTGCTGCATTAAGTAGTGCTTGGCCAACATAAGTAGTGCATTAAATTTCACAGTTGTACATTTCTGCTTTATAGCCTTTAAACAGGAAAATAAGGCAGCTAACAGGCGATATATCTATGTATGTAAGTTTGGGATTACTAAAATGGAGGTTTACAGATTTTAGAAGGACAGTTAGAATGCCTATCTCAGTTAGTTTCCACTCTTTGCTGCTCAACGTACAGTCTATAAATAAGACATTTAAGCACTTTATAATAAGCAGCTTGAGTTTTTAACATATGTGAAAAAACTAGGCAATGGCCGATCTATTTTCCCAAAACAGTAGTTTAAAAGTAGTTTGGTAAGGCAGTTTTATGTCGATGTACCTTTTCATGATATTGATTTAGCACTATAACATCATTACAAGTCCATGTCATGTATTTAAGAGGAGTGCTTATTGCAGATAAATGTATTTTTTTAGTGGAAAAGCTTCACTATGAGTGGACAAATTCCAATGTGCAGAGGATTGGAATCCCCGATCCCTGAAAAGAATACCCTAAAAATATTTTTAAAGTGTTTTTTTTTTACAGGGGGACAAGCCCCCCATGCCTAACCTTATACATACCAACTCCACAGTTGCACCAACTAGAAGAATGGGGAAATTACACCGAAAAGGGTGACACTGCCCACACAACTCACCTGCAGTGATTATATATAGAGGAGATCTGATCCACAGCAGTCTAATCTTTGGGCATATGACACTTGAAGAGTTCAATCTTTTTTAACCCATGGTTTATGCAGTCGACCCAATAGAAAAATGTGTACATATTCCTCTTATTATTTAGGCTGGGCATGAATCTGGTCTAAAACTGAGATGACGGTGTTGAGATGTATTAAAATAAGTTGTTGCCACTCTTTAATTGTTGTCATTTTTAGCATTGCTTGAATTGCAGAAACAGTAGTACCATTACATGTGATGGCTGCCATTCACTTATGATTTTAATGATATAATATATTCCATCCAATTTGCAGTAATCTAGCAGTGGAAAAATGTACCTATCTATTCTTTACCTGTATATTCGCTCTGTGCTGAATTGCGCTATCTCAACTGAAATGTAAAGTGGTTTCTGGACACTTAAAAGAAGGGTCATACTAGCTTCGGTAGACACCTTTCCTAATTGATGTAGGAATGAAAAAATTCTTAAAAGTAGCACCCATGACTTCTAAGTGGTATATATGTAAAGCATATACATTTGACAATGTAATTCTCCAGACCAACAGATCTAAATGGCATATGACTTTTATGTTTTTACTCTTAGTTGCTAAATTTATAAATATTTCAACAAACAAAAATAGCCTTCTCTCCTCTACTAACCAACAAAACAACAGTAAAACAATCACTTATAAGACAGAGCTTAAATTTTTCAAATTATGTTATTATATGTCTGGACTCTGTTTTAGAATTTCTTTGTTGAAAGTTTATTTTCAGCAGTGTTGTCCTATGTCACATGTGCTGTTATCCACTGGCAAGAAACAGCTGCTAGTACATTTAACAAGGATAGCCTGCTCTTCACTACTAACAAAACAAAACAATCACTTGTAAGACAGGGTTTAACAATTAATAATTTATTAACAATTCAAATACTGTACCTATAGATAAATGTATTAGCCACAGTTGCTTGTCAGTGGATGACAAGCTCATGAGTACATAAGATACCTCTGCTGGAAATGGTCTTTCAAGAAAGCAATTCTAAAACAAAGGCCAAACATATAATGACATGATATGAAACATTTAAAACACATAACTAAGACATTTCTTTTAAATACTGCATTTGGCACAATACTATATCAGGGGTGAGTTGTAATACTTCATGTTTTAAAAAAAATGCATTTCACAATACCAATATATCAGGCTAGGGTTGTGGGTAATGCAGGTTTATCCACTCCCAAACATGATATACTGCTAAATTATTTGGCTTTGTGAGTCATGTATGTGGTTGTCTGGAAACCACTGTAGACCGTGGTTTTATGGAAAGAACTAGGCTGCTGAGTAAGTAATTGGATTAATCCATTCAAGTTAAATGTTGTGGTACATCACACATGGCTACACTGAGATGAGTATTTAATAGTCACTTGATACTCTTATTTGTTCAGTATCAAAGACTTGGAATTACTTATAACAGGAGCAAGAAACGCCAGGACAGAGTAGGAAACAAAAAGCAAACAGGATGAATTAATGATGCAACCAATGTGCCATTTCTAAACCTGTACTTCTGAAGAAGAGAAAACATGCATATATATGTAATCTATTTCACTGTTTATAATTTTCATCTCCAGTGAAAGTTAAATAACATTTTAAATGCCTAATTTTATGACTTGGATAATGTCTGTGCACTATAACAACTTAATAAAAATCAGAATTAAAACATCAACACTGTTTTTGTAAATGGTATTTATTCACATTACCCTTCTTTTAGTAGGAAACCAGCCCATATGTTCACAAACATATCTTTTCTGCAGAAGAGAAAAATAGGTCATATTTATATATAGGAGTACAGTACATTTCTATGCACTATTTGAAATTCCATTAACTCTGAAAAATATGCATTTTGAAAATGAATGTTAAAATATTTATAGAAGCTGAGAATTAAATCAGTCAGAATGCTAGGACTTAAACAGTGAATAAATGTTAAATAGTTCACACAATTTTATAGCTATCAGTTTTGTGTTCCCACTGGTTTGCTATATTTAGCTGGTATGGAGCTTTGCTCCTGGCATGCATTTGTGAATGGATGCTTACATTATTTCTTCTCCATTTACTTCAACAGAATTCATATTCTGTTTCTTAGTACACAGAAGCTGGAATGTACAGTAGTTTGATAAACAAGTGGGGGCAGATTAACAGAATATATTTGTACCTGGCTCTTTCTGCATCCTGTTTTGTAACCAGTTTTACCATATTCCCTAATCCACAGCAGAAGTACGAACTACTGTGAAATGTCAAAAATAAAATTTACATTATTGTCTTTCTTTGCATTTAGAGAATGTCTGATACCGAGTTGCTCACATATGTGACATTAAAACAGCATTAATAATGTATTCAGTTGTACTGTAGCCATGCCTATCAGATGAGCAAATCACCCTTAAAGGAAAGGCAGCTCCACAAATCTCAGCATTATTGTATGACTGCTGCTATCTAAATGTTATTCACCTGTTTTTATGACTCACCCCATTCTTATAGACCACATACTTAAGGAGTTACTTTCAGATTTTGCTAAACTATAAATGGGGAGGTGCTGCACATACAACTACATAAACGTACACCCCTCCCCCCCACACACACACACATACACTCAGTTAAACATGCATATTTAAAGAGAAGATTTCTTGCACCATGAAAGTAATTGCTGTTACATTTGTGGTACTTTTCTGCTGAAGAAGTACAATCTGCAATAAATAAAAAGGCATAATCAGTTGTGCACGAAAAATAAGGCATGCATTGGGACACGAACTTCATTAATTGCAGAGCATGCTTAACATTCAACCCTTGAAAACTATGGATATTTAAACAGATACAATGGCTCTCACTTAAGATTGTATAATAACAAAAGAAAAATAAAAGCTGTGAAGTCTTGGATAAAAACATTAACTTTATTAATCTAGGATTTTGTTTTCAATTATTTGCCATTTATCATTGCAAAGTGAGCAACCGACTCTGAGTTTGTCTAATTTGTGCTCATTTGCCTTCAACAACAGAAGCATGCTTAGCATATTACTGACCCCTGCTGACTTTGAGTTTAGATTGCTAACTGGCTTCCAATTGCCTGTGAGATGGCTTTCTGGCTACTCAATTCACATAGGATCATACATTTCTTAAATACTGAAATTTGGTTTAAATGGGGTTCACTGCCATTAGTAGCAATAGGTTTGACCAATCTGTTTTTATTCTACTTACATTTTACTATATCTACTCCATTGTTTAACTAGATTTAAATTGTCTTCTTCTTTTCTCAAGAATAAAAAATGAAATACAATGCAGTCTATATAGTATTCATGCAGAACTGAAAATTCCTTTAAAACCATATCTTAATCTTATAAGCAGGTGTAGAAATACATATGTCCAATTTTATACTTGGACATCACAATGTCCATAGTGTCATATGTCATGGAGTTCCAAACCTATTGCAAATCATCTATAAGTTTGATAAACACTAAATCTGCTGCTTTTTGAACTGGCACTAGAAAACATAATCTATGTTTTACTACCACAAACATTTATGAAAGTGCTATCAGTCTACAAGATATCAACGATGTTTTTTAATCATTTTATACCCTATCCTTGAGAAACACATTGTGTAACACATTGGACCAGATGCATATTATTGGTCACAGTAACTCCAGGTTATAGCTCCTCTAGCCTCTGTTCCTTGTATATCTGCTCCAATAAGCTCTTAATGTCACAACTGTCTTGGTCATTCAGTCCTTAAGATATTATAGTATGAAGAACATAATTGGCATGTGTTTTAATTTGAGGATGAACCAAGTGCAAGTTCTTTGTGGGATCACCACCTTCAACTGTTTATCATCCACCTGACAGCAGAATAGCAATTTTGCAAAAGTCTCTGTATTTCTTCATCAGCTCAGTGCTGGTTTGCCCAAACTTATTAGTCTTAGCTGATTTCAGCATCTGGGTTGAGAATAATTTCATTGATCTTCTTAAAGATTTTGTGCCTATTATGAAATGGTTTGTTTTCATTCGGGTTAGTACCTATGTCACCTTGAAGCAGAGCCTTGCTGGACTTAATGTTACAGGTTTGGAGAGGCAACCTCATGCCATGGTTTGGAACTAGTACCATGGTCATGTCATCTTTTGGGACATTTTAGGCCAGACTACACTGCCTTATTCATCATGATGCTCAGCTGGTTAAATACAGACTTTTTTTTCTGACATCACTAATATACTATCAACCCTCCTTGAACATTGCCTGCCAGACTGCAGTGTTCATGACCCACTGCTGCTGACTGCCATGTACTATAACTCAAGGCAGTGGTTCTTGATTGTTTCACTGCAATAATAAGTTTCACCTCCATAATAATATGTTATGCCTTAATAGCTATGAGAGCTGTAGTACAACTCAAAATTCCTCTTGCTGGGCTTGAGTTAACAAATGATAGCAAACTGTTGGAAGCATACCTGCCTTATGGAGGACATATCAATTTTGGACCTACACTCACCCAAGTACTACTCAGACATCTAATATAAAGAGGTAACTAATCTGACAGTAAGATTTCAAATGAGAAGAATTACTAACTTAAGCTCTTCTGAGTGTCTGGCATGTTGTGCAGTCTTGTATGTCTTATCATATAGAATATCTTTACTTCATATATATTTGAATTGATTGTTTAGTTATTCTTAGACAAAATGGACTTTACTAAGTGTCAGGTACTCTTACAAGGGCAAAGCAGGCTTATTATTTTTATTTATGACAGATATATGCTTGACTTGACATGGAACAAAACTGATAGTTATGAATTCACATTGTTCATGCGGGTGTTTCCACATCTACAACACTCTACTTATGAGCTACTCCCAAACCATATTTGGTTGCTAGTGACCTGTCACCAGGGTTTGGACTTATATATTCTATACATTTTAAAGGGTGCATTGATAGCACACCCTCAAACATTCTACCACGAGTATGGGCTTTCTGGATATGTATGGCCTTTCTGGATATGTATGGCCTATCTGTAACTTCCCTTTATCAGGAAGGTTTTTGAGAAGGTGGTTTGTAAATAGCTTAAGAATCAAGACCATCCTCACATGCACAGTTAATGACTTAGTGATACAGGTCAAAATGTTGCTATAAACTGGCCGTTCTTGAGCAATCTGACACATTTTGAGAACGCTAACCACCTGATCCTTTTAGACTACTGAAAGACCTACATTGATGTCATTGGTGCGTAATCCTGCATGGGTTTGCCTTCCAGCATTTGTGGTGCATTCAGAGGTTTGCCTCTAAACTTACCTCCTGCTCGGTCAGACAACTTATTTATTTACATTTGTTTACTGTATAATGTCCAACTGGAAAAATGCCCTTTTTCAGTGGAAACCTGGGGAGAAAAGCTCTAAAAACATAGTTATACAAAATAAATTATCACAATGAGGTTAGTAATCACACAGAGATAAAAATAGTTGTTAATAAAAAAAACGATAACAGCATTGATCCATTATATTCAAATAACAATTTACAACTTAATTGTGGAGCTCCACAGGATTGCATATAGGTTTCAATCATCTGTACCATGTTTATGATCATAGTTTCTGGCATGATGCAGTGGAAAGGTCTGCATAACTATAACTATGCTGAAGATACCTAGCTGTGCTTCACCTTTCAGGATTATGTGGATTACTTAAATGAGGACTGTTTAGAAAATATGCTGGTTGGAATGCCTGCCATTGGGCTCAAGCTCAAACTATTTCTGTCTGCCACCAGTGAATTTCATGCCACATTTAAGCTCTCTAGTGTTTATATTAATTCTCTCATATCTTTTATAAGGGTCAAGGTGAGTAATCGTGGAATGATGATTGATAGTCATTTATAGACCAGTCGTCGGCTGCTTGGATATGCTTCCTCTAGCTGAGAAACATCGCCTTAATTAAGTGCCATATTCCATCAGAGGTCATCTTAATTGCACTGCAGGCCCTGCTTATCTCCCATCTGGGTTACTGTGATATAATTTGCTTGGCTTTTAAACTCTGAGCTGGACAGGCTGCAGCATGTACAGAAGTTGGCGACTACTCTTCTTACCAGAACCCTGAGTTATACTCCAATCACACCTATTTTCTTTTTCTTTCACCTCCATGTTTGTTAGAGAATCACCCTACAATTCATGTAATGACCCTCCTTGATCAGGATTCTGGCTATGCAAAGGAGCATCTGGTGCCCTACCATGGTCAGCTGGCATTCTGCTTAGTTGCTTTGGGACTATTGACCATGTTCAAGGCTTAGCTTGAATCTCTTGGGATAAGATAATGCCTGTTTTGCATGACTTGCAGCCAGAATAACTTCAGGAGTGTAGCTCTGCATTGCTTTAGGAGATGCATGTCTTCCATGGAATATACTGGCACCCTTTTTAATCACTACTTATTAAGTATTCAATAAATTTATTATTGTATTGCTAAGTATGTAACATTTTATGCGATTATTTTTAGTTTTTCTTTTTGTTTAGTATTGTGATGTACACGGCTGTATAGGCATATACATAATTAGTCAATGATAATTGATATCACAACAGTTATCATGTTAAAGTTGCAGATGATTTAAAAAAATTAATAATAAGACGTGGCATTTGATTTTTTACTTTCACTGTCTTTTAACTTTTTCTGTATAACTGCCACCAGAAAATGATGTTGAGATAGGTGTTAAATGAAAAACATAATATAATTATACATAATAGTTGTTACATGTATCACTTCTTCCTTGCAGCTGGTGCTACGCTCTGATCTACAGCGTCTGAGGGATTCCGGTATACAAGGACCAATCTGTTAAATGAAAAACACTGTAATAAAAAGATCAATACACAGGCGGTTCAGGTTCAGGTACTTTACTAGTGTACACCAGGAGGCAAAAAACGTACAAGTACAGAATTTTGTCTGAATGAAACAGGAAGAACACAACTTTTATAGTATTTCTTACTAGTATTAACCCACCAGGCTGACGTAGTCAGTCACATGGGGTTTTACATCACTTTAGCTTACAATATTCTATTCATCTAAAATGCTGATACTACATTTTGCTTAAAAAGTTTTTCTGGTAAACAACGTGGCCTTGCTAGCCACCTGGTTAGTTATAATACCCTTTTACAATAGTTGCCACTCAAGGTTCTGAGCTAATTCGAGCATAATAGCAGATACAGTTCTCAATACATTTCTTTTGTTACATGTATCACTTCTTCCTTGCAGCTGGTGCGTTATCTAGCAACATATACAAGGTTGATTGCTCAAGCAGGAAAGAGCAGAAGATTCTCATTATTTCACACATTTAATTTCCTGACCCAGCAGATAATCACTTGTGAGAAGCATAAATATCAATTCTTGCTGAGCTAGCAGCTGCTGGGGTCAGAGGCTAACTTGCAAAAAAGGTACACTGCAGTTTCCAAAAGCTTCTTGCAGTTTCATATGAATTAATTTTTCTTGTCATAACATTAATAGAATAAAATGCATTACATCTTTCTTATTTCTTAATAAGCACTAAACATATACATTAATACATATTTTTCTAACATTTTCCCCCTGTTAATACTTTTTATTCTATTCTCAGAAGTGAAAACAGTCTTATTTCTTCTCCTAACCTCTTCCACTTAGGATCTGCAGTTAAGAGAGTCATTCAGTTTAGACTTCAAGGAGAATTTCATTTGGAACCAGTTCCTCAAGTTCAATGTCTTGATACAAGGTTTCAGAGACAGACATATCTATAAAATCTTTAATTAATCTTTTAATGCAGGGGATTCCACAACAAACACATGCTCCTAATAGGAGTAAACCCACACAGATGGCAATCAGAATATTCATTAGGATGGAACCCCACCCCCCAAACAGATTCTGGAAAAAATCCATCAGAGGGTTTGGGCCTGGTTTGGTCATGGCCGACACCTGCTGAATCACCTGCAGATGGTTATTAATTTCATGCTTATTATCTGGAATATATGTACAGCATTCTTCTTTGATAAGCACACATGTACCACCTCTCGCCACTAGGGTGAAGTCAAGAGCCATCCGATTTTGCAACACAACAGTTCTCATGGCATTCAGTTCATCAGTCACTAATTCAAGAGCAGAAAAAGTTGCATTACTCATTACTTCGAGAAGTTTCGACAGTTTTCTCAGCTCCCAAATCGATTTGACTGCACCATACGCTGGGAGTATACCTGCCCAAGATATAACACTGTCACTCAAGTCCATATGAGTCAATTTGTCTTTGTCCTTCACGGAATTATGGTCTTTCCAACCTGCTTCAACTCGCCCTACTGGATTCACAGGTTTCTCGATTGGATCTTTGGTTTTCTTGGAAACATCTCTCACGTTCCGTATTTTACCCAGAGGTAATTCTTTAGTGTGTCGTATGGTCGGAACCAGGTAGCCCAAAAAACAACTGCCGGACCAATTCTCAGGTAGCCATTTGTATGCCTTTTTCCCACACACAAAATAACAGTTTTCAACTTTAGTGCTAATACGCACTAACCCTGCATGAAACATTTTCTTATCTATGATTGACAATTGTTTAATCAAAACAGGATTTCTTTGTACTTCATTCAATGTCGTTTTCATTGAGTTCAAATATGAATCATAGTTAGTATTCCAAACGGTACCCCAAGTTTTAGTCTTAATATAACATTTATAAGATATTGTTATGTTACAGTTACTCCAACCCACCTGGAGAGTATCATTTTTGAAAAAACACACAATCCCCTTTTGTGTAACATGTAAATACAATGCTATTTTATCCTGTGATCTCACAGTTCCTGTGGCAAAAAGTAAATTTTCCCAAGTCTCATTGATCCCTAAAGGAACAGCGGACATTAGTAGTCCTCCAAATGCTGTTGGTATAGCTGTACAAACCCAGCAGTTTGAAATGTTCATAGTTTCATCATATACACGTTTAATTGCTAGGTATTTGTGAAAGTTTGGATGCCAGTCTATGGATGTTTCATCACGTTTATCCAGTTTTACTTGTGTGGTTGAGAAATGAAAAAACCACAACAAAAAGAAAATTGTCAAAAGTACAGTCAACAAGTGTATGCTCAATAATATGATTATACAACATTTTTGAGGTTGGTCTGAATTTCTATCTTTGGCCATTTTGTTCTTGTTGCGTAACAGTTACAATGTTTTTATCAAGTTGAAAGTTCTTTACCGAGTTACAATGCGTTAAATGAATCCAAGAAGTCCTCTCGGCTATTCTGACCACAGTAGGCATGGCCAACAGCACCTGGTACGGTCCTTCCCACTTTGGGCTTGCCCAATTCTTCCTCTTTGTGACCTTCACCCAGATCCAGGATCCCGGGGCTAGAATCGCTTCCAATGGTCTGGTCTGTCCTTTATCTGAAAAAGAGTTAAACTGCAAAAGAGATTTATTTGTTAACAGTTTCCTCATATAACTAGCTAGCGAACTATCAGCCTCCTGGTCTGCAGGCATGAGAGCTTTCCACTGAGGTACATAATATGCCCTCCCAAACACCATTTCAAAAGGAGTCAACCCCTTTGCATTTGGAACTGTTCGCATACTCAGCAGCGCCAGAGGCAGACAGTGCACCCAGTTCTTTTGAGTTTCATTGACTAACTTCCTAAGTTTGTTCTTGAGGACTCCATTGTGCCTCTCCACCAGTCCTGCAGACTGAGGGTGATAAGCACAATGGTTCTTAAGGGAAATCCCAAAGAAGCGTCCCAATTGCTGTATGGTCTGATTCACAAAATGTGTACCATTGTCACTATAGATCCTTTCCGGTATACCAAATCTAGGGAAAATCTCCTTTATGAGAGCTTTTGCCACTGTTGTTGCATGCGGGTTTTTAGTCGGAAAGGCTTCCACCCATTTGGAAAACATATCTACAATGACAAGGCAGTACTTTTTGTTATCACATTTGTTCAGTTCTATAAAATCCATACAAATAGTATGAAATGAATATGGCGGTGTAGGAAAACTTCCTTGTTTAGGTTTTAATGCCCCTTGTGCATGATGTTTGTTACAAATATGACATGTCGCACAAAATTTTTTTGTGTAATTTGTGAATCCATATGTTTGGAATATTCGGTTTACTAACTGTACCATCCCCCCTGTTGAGACATGGCACTGCCCATGGCTCAACAAAGCTGCATATCTAAACAAATTAGATGGCAAAATTAGTTTTTTCTCTTTGGAGATGTACAGCCCATTTTCAAGGACTGCTCCTCGTCTTTCCCATTTTTGTGTTTCTGCTTTTGTGGTAAGCATCTGCATTGTTTTTAACATTTCTAAATCTAAAATTTCAGAGGGTTGTAATTCCTCATCTAAAAGTAAAGTTTCTGAGTCTGAAGCTGCTTGTTTTACAGCTGCATCAGCTCTTGCATTTCCTTTTGAAATTCTGTCCTGCTGTTTCATATGAGCTACGCATTTGCAAATAGCTACTTTAGTAGGTAATTGAATAGATTCTAACAATTCTGAAATAAAGTGCGCATGATTAATTGGTTTACCACTAGATGTTATCATCCCTCTATTTCTCCACTGCTGTGCAAAAACATGTACAGTAGAAAAAGCATACTGACTGTTAGTGTATATGTTTACACATTTGTCTTTTGCTAAAGTACAGGCTCGTGTTAAGGCAATCAGTTCTGCTGCTTGTGCAGACAAGTTATGTGGTAAGGATTGGGCTTCTAAGGTTTCAGTGTCTGTGACTATTGCATACCCCACTAGATTTTTTCCTGTAGGGCCCCTTCTGCATGAGCCATCCACGTAATATGACACCTCGGCCTTATCCAAGGGAATATCCGTGAGATCTTGTCTGGGTAATGTTTTCTGCTCAATTTCCTGCAGGCAACTGTGTGGTGTGCCATCCGCAGGAGTTGGGAGCAAAGTTGATGGATTTAATGTTGTGCATTGTTCAATTGTCATATGAGGTTGGCTCAACAGTATAGTCATACAGAAAAGGTGTCTAGCAGGAGAAAGATATGCTACCTTTTCTTGCAGTAAAATTATCGCAACTGCATGAGGCACTCTCAATGTGAGAGGGTGGAATAAAACCACTGAGGCCGAAGCCTGTACTGCCATTGCAGCTGCGACTACTGCTTGTACACAGTGGGGCAAGGATCGCGCCACTGGGTCTAACTGTGATGAATAGTAAACTATGGGGCATTGCTTATCCCCATGTTATTGTGTCAATACTGATGTCATATATCCCTGCTTACAGTCTACAGTTTGAAAGAAATGTTTATGATAGTTTGGTAGTCCTAGTACTAATGAAGAAGCTATTAATTGCTTCAACCTGCAGAATACCATTTCTGCTTCAGGTGTCCATTGTAATAAATCTTGTGCTGCCATCGTTTTTTTGTATATTAGGTCGGTCAGTGGAGCAGATTCCAAAGCATAGTTTGGTATCCAACTCCGGCAGAAGTTAGTTGTTCCCAGGAAGGACATCATTTCCTTCTTGGTCACTGGTTTGGGTGCTTGTAAAATCGCTGTCTTTCTTTCCTCATCTAATATTCTACCTTCTTTGGATATTACATATCCTAGGTATCTAACCTGTTTTCTCCAAAGCTGTAGTTTGCTTTTGTTTACTTTGTGTCCCTGTGTTGCTAAGAATTGTAACAGTGCTATGGTATCCTCCCTGCATTGCTGCTCGGTGGAGGCTGCAAGCAAGATGTCATCTACATAAAGTAGAATTTGACTACCCCCCAGTGGGGTGAATACCGCCAAATTACTAGCCATTTCTTGTGCAAATATTGTTGGACTCTCACAATATCCCTGTGGTAGTCGAGTATAGGTATACCTCTTTCCCTGAAATGTAAATGCAAACCAATATTGGCTATCAGGATGTATAGGTATTGAAAAAAAAGCATTGCTGATATATACCACAGAGAAATATTTCTGGTGAGGTTTCAAATCATTTAACAAAGTGTGTGGATCTGGCACCGTAGGTGCTCTAGGTATTACTGCATTATTTACAGCTTGTAAGTCCTGAACCATACGCCATTCCCCATTTGCCTTTTTAACAGGAAATAGGGGTGTATTACATGGTGAATCAGGAGATTCTACCAGTACTCCTTCCTTAAGTAATGCTGCTATTATAGGTTTGATTCCTATTTCTGCATCCTTTCTTAAAGGATATTGTCTCTTCTGTGGTCTGAATACTGACTTTGCTGTAATAATAACTGGTCCCACTGTTCGAATAAGTCCTACATCTGACTTGCCTGTTGACCAAAGAATGTCTGGTATGTCACATAAGGCTTTTTCTTCCTCTTCTAATAAAAATGCCAATCAGCTGTCCTCGCTAGACTGCAAGTGTACAGCTGGATGTGCCTGTGTTAACCAATTCAGTCTCTGTTTCTGTATTCCCTGTTCTGATAATTCTAAGTCAGTTTGTTTCTCCCATCTCGTGACTTTTTCTCCTAGGTCTGCCCATTTTGCACTTTTGTTCTTAGTTAAACTGACATGTGGTAATCGATTAGATTTGTATAGTGCAAGGAATTCTTGAGGTAATGAACAGCTAACAACACTGCTTCCCTCAGTATCCCAGTACAGATTACGTAACACTAATCTGTTTGCACGGTTCCTGAACAATTCTCGCTCATATTCCTTATCAGGTCCTGGTGTGCTACAGTAATACAGAGTACAATGTTACAAATGCTGTCTGTCAGTGTCAAGGGAGAGGAATTTACTGATGGCTACGTTCATCAGTTCCTCGGTCACTGCCCCTGGACCAGTCGTAACTAAGTCCTGGCTGTACCAGTAAAAAGTTTCACCCTCCGGTCGCACACCAAAAAAGTATCCATTTCTCGCTGTGCCTCCATACCCTGCATAGTTGGAACTACTGCTATGCCAAATATCTGCATAAGATCCCTACCTAATAGGTTCACTGGGCATTTTGCAGAAACAACAATTTTACTCCTTTGATTCATCCCTGAAACAGGGTCAGTTATTGCTATATCATGGGAAAGTGGTTCCCGGTATAGCTGTCCATTTGCAGCTTTCACTAATATATAATCAGGTGATTCTGAATGTTCCGGTAACTTGGAGGGGTGTATCAGAGTCCGTGATGCTCCTGAATCACACAGGAATTTAACTTTCTTCCCCTCCACCAGAAGTGTAACTTCCGGTTTTGTGTCTGCTAGATAAAGCTCTAGGCTCAATAATGCTAAATCTAAAATCTCATTTTCTTCATCTTCCATGTCTACTTGCACTTCCTCTACTCCTTCTATCACATTTACATTTGTCCTCTCTTTATTGTCTTTTTTCAATGATTTCTGACCCTCGTATGGCGTATCCTCACCATCATATAGTCAGTCCTCATCTCCCTTATCCTCTGTGGTTACCTTCTTATTCTGTTTACAATCCCTTGCTAGATGTCCTTTCTTCCCGCACTTAAAGCATTCACCTCTCTTTTTCCTTTCTTCAAAGTCCTCTGACCGTTAGTCAGACTGTTTATTTCCCTGTGCATTTTTCTTACCCTTTTTACCAGACTGTAATACATAAACTTCAGCTCCGTCTTCAGCAGTGAAGACTTGCGCTTTCTTTTTCTTCTTGCTATTAAAATGTCTTTCAGCATGTCTAGCATATTCAAGTAAGGCTTGTAACATACTTGTTCGATGATCTATCATATGCTTCGTAATGAAACTACTAATAGGTGCAATGCAACCTTTTAAAAATGCATTTTTCAATTGTTGTTCATACAGGGAATCATTTGTTTGATTTTTGGGAACTGTCATGCCACTATGATTGTTAAAGCACTCTAATAATCTGGCATAGTACCCATCTACTGTTTCATTTTCTTGCTGTATGCATTGATTAATACAAGTCCAGTCTGCTCTAGGTTTCCATTTCTCAGAGATTCGGTCTGTAAGGCCTTTTACTCTATTGTCAAGTTCTGCGTCACTATGTGGGAGTGGCTTAAAATCTGCATTACGAGGATTCCAGGTGCCACTAATCATGTGCCAATCTGGACCTACAATTTGTCTAACTATTTTTTCTACTTCTTCCCCATTTAAGTGGTAACTTAACCTCATGCCTTGTAAATCTTCTAGGAATTTTGTAAAATTAACTTTTGGATGGGGAATTCCCTCAGTAGCCTTCCGGATATCCTCCGGTGTCCACGGCCTAGATACCAAGAGGGTTGGGTCCTGTCCAACCTGTCCTGCCTGAGGATTTGGCACCTCTATAAGTGGACATATTTCTTCCTCACTCTCAGCTTGTAAATTTCTCTCCATTTGATACGATTCTATGTCCCCCTGTGTTTTATGTGTTCGGGACCTAGTTTCAATGGGATCTCTAACAAACGATTTCGGTTTCACTGAGACATCAGGATACCGCAGAGGTGGACAAGCTTGTCCACCCACTTCATATCCTGAAAAAGGGAGTGGTGGGGGTGGAGGAGCCGTTGCTACTACTATATTATTATCTTCTTTGTCTAAAAACCAATGCCTTTGAATTATTACTCTTTTGTTCCCTACAGTTTGCTTCCTCAATCCACCTGTGTGCCTGAGGAATGCCTAATTGCCGTTGTTTCTTTGCCTGACCTTTTGTATCACTTTTAAGCTGTTTAAGAAGTTTAACAAGCAAAGATTTGTCTAATTTTCCATCAAATTCATATTTGTTAACCCATTTCGCATAATATCTAACATTATCTGCACGTTGTAGTTGCATATATTTTGCGTCTTCGGTTAGGGGCGGATCTCACGATGTTTTAGTGCACTGATTTCCCATGTCAATAAATGTTAAGTAACCCTTTTACCACGTGGCACCACAACTTCAGTTCCTTTCACAGTTTATCTAGAATAACTGCCTACCTTATTCTGTTACTCTGATCTATGACCAAATAAACAGTAATTTTTCTTGTCCCTGATCTGTATGACAAATCTGACAAAAAAACAATATTTACTGTAACCTAGTCCCTAATCTAAAACAGAAAAAAAAAGGCAAAAAGTCTCCCTACCTGACCCTCCGTTATTGACCAGTCATGGTTCGAAGTGGAAATCTGCTCTTCAGCCACAGATCAGAAAGTGGCCAGCCTCTTTAAACGACAATTCAGTCGGAGGTCTTTTCACTCAAGAAAACCATTTCGGTATCTTCTCCTGCATGCAGTCTTCGACCACCACTATGCCCTGATCTACAGCGTCTGAGGGACCGGTACGCAAGGACCAATCTGTTAAATGAAAAACACTGTAATAAAAAGATCAATACATAGGAGGTTCAGGTTCAGGTTTTTTACTAGTGTACACCAGGAGGCAAAAAACATACAAGTACAGAATTTTGTCTGAATGAAACAGGAAGAACACAACTTTTATAGTATTTCTTACTAGTATTAACCCACCAGGCTGACGTAGTCAGTCACAAGGGGTTTTACATCACTTTAGCTTACAATATTCTATTCATCTAAAATGCTGATACTACATTTTGCTTAAAAAGTTTTTCTGGTAAACAACGTGGCCTTGCTAGCCACCTGGTTAGTTATAATACCCTTTTACAAAAGTTGCCACTCAAGGTTCTGAGCTAATTCAAGCATAATAGCAGATACAGTTCTCAATACATTTCTTTTGTTACATGTGTCACTTCCTTGCAGCTGGTGTGTTATCTAGCAACATATACAAGGTCGATTGCTCAAGCAGGAAAGAGCAGAAGATTCTCATTATTTTACACATTTAATTTCCTGACCCAGCAGATAATCACTTGTGATAAGCATAAACATCAATTCTTGCTGAGCTAGCAGCTGCTGGGGTCAGAGGCCAACTTGCAAAAAAGGCACACTGCAGTTTCCAAAAGCTTCTTGCAGTTTCATATGAATTCATTTTTCTTGTCATAACATTAATAGAATAAAATGCATTATATCTTTCTTATTTCTTAATAAGCACTAAACATATACATTAATACATATTTTTTCTAACAATAGGCATGAGACATTTATTTAAATATACATGCAAGGTACTTTGGGTAAGCAAAACAAGTTACCTCTTTAGAAAAGTAACTTCTGACTTACATTGTGATTTCAGTATTACATCATCACATGCTTTTAGCATATAAATATATCAGTCTATATATTACTTTAGATAGTGAGGTATTTTAAGATCAGTCTTCGATGTCATGGAAGGAGTTTACAGAGCTAAGAAAAATATGAAATAGTCATTCCTTTTCAGCAAAATAAAATGCAAAATCCATAGACTTTTGCATTAAAAACTATAATGTGGCACTGTGTATGGTGAGGAGGCTATACACAACTTCAAGGGTTTGTGGGATGCATTAACTAGTACAGGATATCTTGCAAGTGCAGGGTTGGCCACATGCATTATATTCACAAACGTGCAGGAAGATTAACAGCTTTGCTGGTAAAGTGTGATGCTTTATCAGATAAAACAACAGGCTTTTTGATGTATGTGGGTAATAGTATGAGAAATATCGAATAGCATGGTTGCATCCTCATTTCCTCTGTCACATTTGTTAATGATCTATGTACAGGCTGATTATTCTGCCAGCTTTAGGAAACAGTTGACTGTACTGCAGGTTGCTTTCAGAACATGTATGCAGTTCCCAAGAAACTTTAAGAAACTATCTTCATGAAGGCATGTTTACATTTTACAGATATATTACATTTATCTGACACAATTAAAGTACTTTTAGACAGTATATACAGTGAAGAAACAAACACAGCCATTATGTCTGTTGCTTATGAAAAAGCCTTCAGTCTAGAAAGTCATTCTATTTTGTTTTTCAGGCAATTCTGAGAATGAAGCTATATTTGAACAGGTTGTTTGAATATGTTAGGCAAGGATATAACGTTCAAGTAAAAATGCTACAGACAACCATTATGCTTTTTAATGCTGGAAATGACTCCATTTAAGTGTTTTTATAGCTCTATTTTCCTGATTAATTTTGAACCAATAGACTGGTTACTAGACTCCAAATACGAGAAGGTTTAGTTGCCTCATTTAAGTAAATACACACACACACACACACACACACACACACACACACACACACACACACACACACACACACACACACACACACACACACACACACACACACACACACACACACACACACAAACATACGCACACACTGGTGGCTGACTGGTGGCTGATGTACCTTTCATACAATATGGTTTCCTATCATCAAATGCTAAGAAGGCATTCAATTTGGTAAGATTTGCCTTAGTTTTGATTATATAGTTTAAAATACGGTTTCTTCATTTCTTCCATAACTTGTTGATTTTGACAGAGCCTCAAATCAAAACCATCTACCAACAACAAAAAATGCATCCAGTTCCACTCTTTCCCATTCTATATCACAGATGGTACATGGCAAGTGTGAACCATTTCCCCTAGCTATTAAACTTCTTGCTATAACTCTGCTTTAGAGCATAGCTAGGAAAAACAACACACATGTTACTGCATTAGCTTAAGAACTGGCAAAATTATTAGTACACGAAGCTGCACTTTTACTGGTTAGCCATCTTAAATAAACTGTTATTGAAGCTCTCCATGCAATAGAAACTTGCAACTCACATGTATTTAATAAACTTAACATCACCTCGAGGACCAACAGACTGATTGTAACCTAATAATGACTTCAATGGGCATTCCAAAGCTGTAAATAGTGGAGTGTTTCATATTTTACCAAACTTGAAGACCTTGTGGCAGAATCCCTGATTAAGTTGAAACAGTGATGTGGGTGTATCTTTTTAAGGAAGAGTCACTGAAGTTAAAATTAATACTGTTCTAGGTAGCGCTAGAGAGACCCAGGCAGTGTGGCTGCTTAATCCCAAACCTCTGGACAAAGTGTGTGATAAAAGTTAAAAAAAAAAAAAAAAAACAAGGTTCCTGAGAGAGAGAGAGAGAGAGAGAGAGAACATGAGAAAAAGATAAATGATCAAGAAGAAAAAGAAGAGCAGATGGCAGCCTTTAAATCTACACCAAAAGCGGACCAACTGCATTTACATTAAAGCTAATGAATGTGACCGAGGATGCTGAAAGAATAAGTGACAATATCGAGGGCCAGCAGCATCCAGTGGAGAAACTACACGAAAAGCTTTGTGACCCAAAGGAAGACCAAGCTACATGGAGCTGATGGGCAATAATGCAATAATAAGAGAGCTGGAGACATTTTTAAAGAAACAGAGTGAGAATGTGTATGACCTGGAATATAGATCCAGGAAATGTTATCTAAGATTCAATGGAATAAGTGTAAGAATGTCAGACCTGGAGCTGGAAACATTTGTATAAGAAAGGTCTGAATTACTAGGGCTCCGAGACACAATTATAAAGCACATTCAGAGTGTGGGAAAAAGTTATCCAGAAGATAAGAAATTAATACTACTAGGCAAATGTCTTGCACCTTATATTGTTATTATACTCTGAAATATGTCATTACCTGCCAGACTGTGTCTTTGCTAGAAATACGCTGTTTATTTTTTTTTTTTCCTCTGAAATGCCAGATTATACTCTTATATTATGTGAAATTTTGCTTGTCTGAATATATGGAGCCTTCCTTGTGATATTATACTCTGACATATAGGTCATTTCTCCTGTTGAGCTGTGTCTTTACTATAATTATACTGTTTCTTTTTTCATCTGATATGCTAGATTGTACTCTTATATTATGTAAATCTCATATGTCTGAATATATGGAGCTTTTCTCCCCGGGCCTCCACTGAAAATGGGCATATACCCAGTCGGACTTTCCCGGTCAACAAATGTAAAATAAATAAATAAATAGGTTCATAGGTTCATAGGTTCATAGGTTCATACTAGGCTATCTGCCCAAGGGCATTTATAAGCCTAGCCCATAGTTATGTGGCTTTCGCCACCCCTTTAGTTTGAATAAAAACTATGCCTATCATTTTGCTGTGCCTCTGTCAAGCAGTGACGCTGAAGTAATCCCTGGGGTATATCTGCAATCTCCCATCCATTGGTCAAGATTCCTCTTGAACAAGACCAGAGAGGTGCTCTGCCTCACATGTACCGGGATTTTGTTCCACAGCATAGGGAGTCTCTGGGTGATGAATCTGTCCCTCCAGCACGTTCTATTTATAACCGTGTCAAGGTTTAAGTCTCCCGCCCTTGTGGTTCTGAGGGATCTAGATTTTTGAGGTGAAGCATATTCATCAAATCTGGGTTTGACATGGCCTTATATGTCAGGCACAGGTCACCTCTGAGCAAGCGGTATGAGACTGAATAGAGCTGGAGTTCTTTCAGTCGGGCAGCATAAGACATATTTTGAGACCCTTTATCCTTTTGGTGAGGAACTTTGGGGCCTTTCAAGCTGCAGCAGGTGTCTGGTCAGATACATTCGAACGGGCATTGTACTCAATCATAGGTCTAATAAGTGATGAGTACAGGGGACGATGACCTCCCTTGATCTAGATGTGAATCCCTTCATGATCAGGTGGGTGATATAGAAGGTTTTCCTAACTACTTTAGCAACATGAGTGTCAAACGAAAGGCTACTGTCAACCTGGGTCCCCAGATCTCTGATGACTTTTTCTGTGCTCAGTGGATTGCCACCTATATGGTAGCTAGGGTAGCCTTGTTTTTCCCAAAGGGTATGACTATGCATTTTTGGCGTTTAACTTCAGGCCATGGCTCTGGCACCAGTTATCCATTTCTGTGAGGCCCTTCTGGAGGATATCTGTGTCAGATGTGTTTTCGACTATGGCCCAGTTTGCAGTCATCTGCAAACTTTGTCAGCCATAACCCTCCTGTGTTTGCTTGTACTTCAGAAAAGTAGATGCCGAACAAGAGTGGACCCAGGACTGAGCCCTGTGGGACACCACTTGTGACAGGCTTTGAGTCTGACATGGCTCCAGCAACTCTGACCCTGTGGGTTCTGTCACTTAGCCAGTTTGCAACCCATCTTGTGATGTATGGGTTTACATTCAAGCTGATGAGTTTTTCGATGATACCTGAGTGGGGTATTGTGTCGAAGGCCTTTGCCAGGTCGAGGTAGGCTGTATGGACTGCCTTTCCTCATCAATGGCCTTGGTGACTGTCTCGAAAAAGTCAACCAAGTTTAAGAGGCAGGATCTGCCTTTGACAAAGCCAAACTGAGTTGGGTCCAAAGTCTGCAAGTTCCCTATGTCTTTATTTATGAGTTCCATTATGATCCTCTCCATGGCTTTGCAGATAAGGCTTGTCAAGCTAATGGGGCGGTAATTTCCAGGGTCTGTGGAGGCACCGCCCTTATGAAGTGGGACCACAGTCGCCGTGCGCCACTCCTTGGGTACGTATCCTGAGGTGAGGCTAAGATTAACCAGCTGTCCTAACTGTGGGTTTAATTCCTCATTGAGTTCATGAAGCACACAGCCGGGGACACCATCCGGTGGCATGGATGCTGTGTTGTTTGGCTTAGTGGGGGGAGTTCGCACCTGGGCATTGGAGATGTTTGGGGGCTACAATCCTCTGGAATAGATATCTCTCCTTTTGGGGAGGGGAGAAGTTTGCACTGAACCTGTCAGCCAGTATGTTGGCAATGTGTGTAGGTTCAGTAATTTTCACATCATTTTGAACTAATTCTGAGCATATCTGGGAGTTTCCTCCTAGGTTTCTAACATAGCTAAAGAAGGCCTTATGATTCTCTTTAGAGTCCTTGGTGATTTTTCTCTCAAAATTTGCCTTGGATGATTTTATGAGAGCTCTTAGTTTTTTACTTATAATGATCAAAGGTGTCTTACCTTTCAAGGATTTTGCTCTATCTTGTAGTAGCTTCCTCCTTTGTTGTAGAGCTTGTTTATGGCTGGGGTCCACCAGACTGGATGCTTGCCTTTGGTACAGTGAGTCTTAGTTTTGTTTGGGATTGCCTGATCCATGCAGTCCTGTAGGTGCTGGTAGAAGGCATTTGTAAGTGATTCAGCGGTTTGAGTAATGTTTACCACTGGCTCAGGGGCCTTAAAGGAGACCACACTAGTTTTTAGAAGTGTGAAATCGGCTTTTGAGAAGTTTTTCACTGTGGTCTTTTTGTTTCAGGTGGGGGCGATGAGGACCTCCAGCGAGATTAGTTTATGATCTGATCTCACCAGTGAGGGGTATACTTCCGGTGTTGAACATTTTGATCCCATGTTCGTGATGATGAGATCAAGTATGTTTTCTCCTCTTGTGGGGATGGTGACTAGTTGTTCCATGGCATTTGAGTTTATGAACTCCAGGAATCTTTGGGTTAGAGTGTTCGGGCTTGAGTAGTGTTCCCAGTCTATATTAGGGTAGTTAAAGTCACCTAGTATGATGGTGTTTGGAGATACATTTATCCCTCCAATGTTTTCAGGAAGGCCATGTGAGGTTCCTGAGTTTGAGAGGGTGGCCTGTAACATGCTACAAATTGCAGAGCAGTCTTGCCTATGGTTAATTGCACCTGGATGGTCTCCGATGCATCATGCGTTGCCACCAACCTTGAGGTGTGGGTGTCCTTTATGAATATGGACACCCCCTCCTTTCTTGGTGTTGTCCGGATTTTGGGGCCGAACGCATGATATGAGGTGAAACCTGTTAGTGCTGGGGTGCTCTCAGGAGCCTTGAACCAGGTTTCTGTCACAGCACAGACATCGATGTTCTCCATATTGAGAAGGGCCTCGAGTGCATCTTGAGATTGAGACTTCTGGCATTGAGCAGCATTACCCTTAGTTTTTTCCTTTTGGTGTTTTAGGGTGGTAGGTTTAGAATTTGAGCCTTGCCTAAAAAGGCACTATGGGGTGGCAAGAGCCTTTGCCAATATCCGGAAGCCCAGGGTGACAGGTGCAAGCCGTCCCTTAAGCAGCGTGGCTTGTCCAGCATGTCATCCCAGGCAGACAGACATTGATCCCCTTTGAATGACACCAGAATTTAAGCCAATTATTAAAGCTGATCATCTTATCACTGTATTGTGGCATCATTCTAGGTGAAGGTAGGATACTGCTCAAGGTCAGGGTCATACCTGCCTGGGCTACATAATCAGAGAGCTCCTCGATGTCCCTTTTCATGTAGTCCAAGGAGGTACGCCTCAGGTCGTTCACACCAGCGTGGACAATGACTGAGTCGACTTGTACCTGCTGTTGAGAGACCTGAGTGCTTGCGTTATGTGGCGGATTCTAGCGCCTGACAGGCAGCTTACTGTGACCTTCTCTTTACTCAGTCTGGTGAGCGGGACGCCAGTGTGTCTGACTATGGAATCACCAATGACAAGTGTGTCTGGCATTTTGTTTGGCCTTAAGGGCTGTGACTGTTTGACACTCTGACTGTGTGGTCTATGTGTTGCATGTGTTGGGTCGTGAGGTGGTAGTTGTTTGGGTGTCTGCTTTGGTGGCCTCTGCTGTTTTGGTAAATTATTGATCAGAGCCTCAGTATGTCTTTGTGTGAGTATGTGTATGATTTGAAGTTGTGATGGTACCATGTGTGACTGGGTATGTATTGTGTGTGGTTACCTTCTCCTCCTGTCTGGTCTTGCCAGTCCTATGTTGAGAGAGCTCAGCCTCCAGTTTGGCGTATAGTTGCATCTCTCGCATGTATTTGTGTTTTGTGGGAGAAGGAGAGGATTGTCTGTGTACATGAGGCAGTTGTAACATTGCCTCAATATTCCCAGGTTCACCAGTTGAGCTGGAGAGGACACTAGCAACTGATCCCTCGACATACTAGAAGTAGTAGATAAAGAGACTTTCAAAGGACACCAGGGAAGTGGGTTTTAGGCTGGTGGGGTACTATCTATAATAAGAGTGCTTTATCAAGGTGCAAGTACTGTAGGAGTAAGTGCTAGGCTTTACAGATAGAGAATAGTCTACTTGGGAATCAAGTAGAGATGAACTTTTCAGTTATAGGATATGCTGGTTAGATCAGCAGTACAGCTCGAGGAAGGTAGTTTTAAGGAAAATTGGAAGAGTGGAATTTAGATGGCCCAAATAGTTTAACCTTGTTTAACCGCTGCTCTTGTGTGCAACAGTGGTAACTCAGCTAAATCGCGCCACGCTGCTTAGCGTGTTTTATAGCAGGGGCTGAAGGGAGCTAGGAATTGGCCCAAAACGACCAATGGACAACTAGTTTCTGGCTGAAACTTCACCAAATCAGACAAAAGGCGCTCAGTGCTTCCCACTCCCACTGGTAAGCAAAGAAACTTCCCTCCTTCCTAATAAGGCAATGGATCAGTAACAGGAACTAAAAACAAAGCCCAGGGATCAGCAACTCTGAAACTGGACTACTCTAGTTCAGTATGGCGGAAAAACAAGAGATTTTTTTTGTTTTATGACAGAGACAAGGAAAATAACTGACAGTAATTGCTGTAAATCGGCTAGCGACTTTAGTGTGTAGCCTACAGAAACAATTTGCAACAATTAGTAACTTAAAGTGCAATAAACAGTGTAAAATGCAAAAATCACTTAAAGTAGCAATAAAACAGGCGAAATGCAGTTGCTAGCTTAAATAACAGTGGGAAAGCCACAAAAATTACTTATATCTGGTAGAAAGTCACTCTTTTAGCTCTCTGCTGCTTGGATCACTCTGCAGGCCACCACGAGGATCTGTGCTGAGTTGGTACAAGCTGGAAAACGCGTGTTTAGCGTGTTTTATAGCAGGGGACTGAAAGGAGCTAGGAATTGGCCCAAAACAACCAATGGACTACTAGTTTCTGGCTGAAACTTCACCAAATCGGACAGAAAGGCTGCTCAGTGCTTCCCACTCCCACTGGTAAGCAAAGAAACTTCCCTCCTCCCTAATAAGGCAATGAATCAGTAACAGGAACTAAAAACAAAGCCCAGGGATCAGCAACTCTGAAACTGGACTACTCTAGTTCAGTAAGGCAGGAAAACAAGAGATTTTTTTTTGTTTTATTACAGAGACAAGGAAAAACAGACAGTAAATGCTATAAATGCTGTAAATCGGCTAGCGACTTTAGTGTGTAGCCTACAGAAACAATTTGCAACATTTAGTAACTTAAAGTGCAATAAACAGTGTAAAATGCAGAAATCACTTAAAGTAGCAGTAAACAGGCGAAATGCAGTCGCTAGCTTAAATAACAGTGGGAAAGCCACAAGAAATACTTATATCTGGTAGAAAGTCACTCTTTTAGCTCTCTGCTGCTTGGATCACTCTGCAGGCCACCACGAGGATCTGTGCTGAGTTGGTACAAGCTGGAAAACGCGTGTTTAGCGTGTTTTATAGCAGGGGCTGAAAGGAGCTAGGAATTGGCCCAAAACGACCAATGGACTACTAGTTTCTGGCTGAAACTTCACCAAATCGGACAGAAAGGCTGCTCAGTGCTTCCCACTCCCACTGGTAAGCAAAGAAACTTCCCTCCTCCCTAATAAGGCAATGGATCAGTAACAGGAACTAAAAACAAAGCCCAGGGATCAGCAACTCTGAAACTGGACTACTCTAGTTCAGTAAGGCGGAAAACAAGAGATTTTTTGTTTTATTACAGAGACAAGGAAAAAAAACAGACAGTAAATGCTATAAATGCTGTAAATCGGCTAGCGACTTTAGTGTGTAGCCTACAGAAACAATTTGCAACAATTAGTAACTTAAAGTGCAATAAAAAGTGTAAAATGCAGAAATCACTTAAAGTAGCAGTAAAACAGGCGAAATGCAGTCGCTAGCTTAATAACAGTGGGAAAGCCACAAAAATACTTATATCTGGTAGAAAGTCACTCTTTAGCTCTCTGCTGCTTGGATCACTCTGCAGGCCACCACGAGGATCTGTGTTGAGTTGGTACAAGCTGGAAAAACGCGTGTTTAGCGTGTTTTATAGCAGGGGGCTGAAAGGAGCTAGGAATTGGCCCAAACCGACCAATGGACTACTAGTTCGGCTGAAACTTCACCAAATCGGACAGAAAGGCTGCTCAGTGCTTCCCACTCCCACTGGTAAGCAAAGAAACTTCCCTCCTCCCTAATAAGGCAATGGATCAGTAACAGGAACTAAAAACAAAGCCCAGGGATCAGCAACTCTGAAACTGGACTACTCTAGTTCAGTAAGGCGGAAAACAAGAGATTTTTGTTTTATTACAGAGACAAGGAAAAAAACAGACAGTAAATGCTATAAATGCTGTAAATCGGCTAGCGACTTTAGTGTGTAGCCTACAGAAACAATTTGCAACAATTAGTAACTTAAAGTGCAATAAAAGTGTAAAATGCAGAAATCACTTAAAGTAGCAGTAAACAGGCGAAATGCAGTCGCTAGCTTAATAACAGTGGAAAGCCACAAAAATACTTATATCTGGTAGAAAGTCACTCTTTAGCTCTCTGCTGCTTGGATCACTCTGCAGGCCACCACGAGGATCTGTGTTGAGTTGGTACAAGCTGGAAAAACGCGTGTTTAGCGTGTTTTATAGCAGGGGCTGAAAGGAGCTAGGAATTGGCCCAAAACGACCAATGGACTACTAGTTTCCGGCTGAAACTTCACCAAAGGAAGACCAAGCTACATGGAGCTGATGGGCAATAATGCAATAATAAGAGAGCTGGAGACATTTTAAAGAAACAGAGTGAGAATGTGTATGACCTGGAATATAGATCCAGGAAATGTTATCTAAGATTCAATGGAATAAGTGTAAGAATGTCAGACCTGGAGCTGGAAACATTTGTATAAGAAAGGTCTGAATTACTAGGGCTCCGAGACACAATTATAAAGCACATTCAGAGTGTGGGAAAAAGTTATCCAGAAGATAAGAAATTAATACTACTAGGCAAATGTCTTGCACCTTATATTGTTATTATACTCTGAAATATGTCATTACCTGTCAGACTGTGTCTTTGCTAGAAATACGCTGTTTATTTTTTTTTTCCTCTGAAATGCTAGATTATACTCTTATATTATGTGAAATTTTGCTTGTCTGAATATATGGAGCCTTCCTTGTGATATTATACTCTGACATATAGGTTATTTCTCCTGTTGAGCTGTGTCTTTACTATAATTATACTGTTTCTTTTTTCATCTGATATGCTAGATTGTACTCTTATATTATGTAAATCTCATATGTCTGAATATATGGAGCTTTTCTCCCCGGGCCTCCACTGAAAATGGGCATATACCCAGTCGGACTTTCCCGGTCAACAAATGTAAAATAAATAAATAAATAAATGACAAAGAGATATAATTGTATGCACATATTCTTGTAAAGTCAATGAACTTATCTTAAGGCAAGCTTGACTGCTGAGAACAATTCCCTTTGCAAGAATTTTTATAAAGCTGGTTAAGGACCTTTCTCACCTTCTATATAGGGAGTGATGTGCCAGTAAACATGCTAACTGATTTAAAAAAGCATAAAAGTGGCTATGTGGATAGACAATTCTGCCATATTTGTGGTACAGTTCAGTTCACCTGAGGCTTCTTAGCAAGGTGGACACACAAAGATTCATGGAGAAGCACACACATAGCAGAACACAAAACATACACAGAAAAGCTGGTAATGTAAACTCACTGTATGATATGGATTGGCAGATAAATTTGAATAGGGGGTGAAGGGAGGTGTGTAGGGGAGGGGAGAGGAGAGGGACAAAATAGAAGGCCAATACAAGACATTAGCATGCCATCATGAAAGAAAATAAAACAAGACAAGAATATACCACATGCTGAAAAGGAAGAAGGGAGAACAAATGCAAATGAGAATAGTGAGCAAAAAACAAAGTTGATCAGCAAGAAGGGAGATGTGAAAGTAGCAAGCAAAAGATAAAGTTGATCAGTAAGAAAAGAGAAGTGAAAATAGAAGCAAGCAACCTGTAAGAGGCAGAGAAGGGTTGGAAGATTATTCAAGGATAAAAGAAAGGCAGTGAACAGAAGCAACCTGGGCAAATGTAGGAACATTGAAAGGAAAGTAAGTGCACCATACAGGTGGGGGGTACAATGTTTTGGACATCTCTTGGGAATCCAGATTTAACTTCTGGATAAGAGTAGGGCTAAAAAAGCTGGATAGAAACATCATAGACAGCACTAAACTGTACAACAGGGGTACAGGAAGCTGGAGAGAACCATCATACACAGTAAAAAGACAATCATCAATCCAGAAATGTAAGGAATGAGCATATAAGGAATGGTGAAGGATTCAAGAAAAAATATGCAAATCAATCACTTGCCAATCTGGAAAGGAGCAGAAAGGAGTATATAAACCTACCTGGGAGCAGACCCTACCAATAGATGTAACATAAGGGTCAGGCAAAGAGACATGGGAAAATCCAAAGGGGGGAGCAAAGAAGGTAATTATTTTGCCCTCTGTGCATTGAGAGTTTTGTTAGAGTTATCTATAAAGGCGCTCTAAAGTCCTTTATATGCAAAAAAGTGAGGACTATGAATCAAGGTAAAGCAAAAGTAAAGAGGGACTGGAATGCATTGCAGAACTGATAGAAAACTATATTAAATTATATAGAATGTAAATGGAGTGTGCATGTTGGAGGGCCAAGAAAGGTAAGGAGGTAAATAAGAGAAGGAAAGCCAAGAGGAGGGAGGGGTTGTCGTAATGATTAACCTCATTGCCATATAGATACAAGGTACAGGGTTTGATTCTGATCTCTGGTTATTGGCTAAGATGGTAATACTCAGCAGACCGATAGCCTATTATTTACCTATGAACCTTTGAATACGGTTGCAAGTGGGGTCCACCACCGAACAGATGGTAGAAATAAACATAGAGGATATTAAAACAAAAATGAAAACCACACAGGAGAGAGGAGGGAAGGGAATCTTCACTATATCAGGGTGGTTGAATGTGGATAACATTATGGTGATTTTAGTAATATTGCCTATGCTAAGGAGCATTCAAGAAATAGAAACAGTAGAGAAAAAAGTGTAACACCTATAGAAAGAGATAGAATATGGGATTGAAAAGGGAAGAATGAGGGGACAAAGTGAAACAAAACAAGGACAGGCAGTAGCATTGGGAGATAAGGACTCCCATTTTTACTCTTATATGCCTTTACTTGTAACATTATTTACTAGATAGAGGCACAGAAAAAAATACAATGGAATACAAGGAAAATATGGAAGCCAAAGATTAAATAGAAAATGTAAGGTGGAAAAGATAGATAGCAATGAGATAGCTAGGCATTATGGTCTAGCAGAAGGCAAAGGACAAGAGTTATGAGAGGAAAACAGTTGAGGGAGAACCTTATGAAGAAGTCAGAAGGAGAAATGGAAAGGCTATGGGATTAAAGAATGGGCAGACCTGCTGAGAGAAGATGAGTGGAGCAATAGAGAACTTAAAGGCTTAGAGAAGTAAGAACAACAAGGTACACTAAATACAGAGTAGTAGGACTATATAAGGCTGAAAGAGGAGTGGAAACAACTGAAGGGGAGACAGGAAGCAGAGAGGAGAAAATAGTGAAGAGAGAAGAGAGGAGCATCATGGAAGCAACGGGAAGAAATGAAAAAAATAAATGTGAATGATATATATGGCTATGAGAAGAAAGGAAAATAAGTCAAGGACTAGGGAATTAAGGAAAAGTATGGAAACACAGATGGGATAGAAATCCATTAGGAAAAAAGGAAATGGAAAAGAGTACTGCAGATAAATCAACAAACACAGTAGTCACATGGGATAAGTGACCTAACACTGATCATGCTATGTAAGTGGCATCTAACTATTGAAAGACTGATGAAAGAAGGATGAAAACAGACTAATCACTGTTGATGATGTAGAAAACCAAAGACGGGAATGATGTGTATGTTCCAGGAATGCCAGGGGGTATAGGAGATATGGAAAAAGGCAATGGGGATATGAGTTGATATATTTGATAAGGAGATGCAAAATGCATGGGAGTTCTGTATGTAGGCATATAGCTGAGGGCAGACAATGGAAAAAGCTAAGAGTGAAGACCCTCATGACATCTAAAATCACAGCTATTATCACAAAATAAAATGGAAAATGGACAAAAGGAATCAGAGCAAGACTGTACAAGAAATTCATAGATATAGACAGAAGGTGGCAAAAACTGGTCAAGATGAGGAAAGAAGGTATGGAGGAGATGAGGAAAAAAATAGAAGGTGGTTTTGCGATACCATAATATTGACACTACCAATATGGAATAGTATGACCAAGGGAAAACACCTACAAATGGACTATTTGGAGGGCTCACAGGGTGAGAGCAAAAAGTAGATGCATCTAACCACTAGTGGGAAGAAAGGTACATCATGCATGAGGATTGCACGTGAATGTATTTTTGCTTGATGAAAGTGAATAATAATAATAAGTGAATGTCCTTTCAAGGGTCACATACCCTGATTCTGATTTTTGTTGGGTTATATCCCAATTAACCGAAAATATTAAAACTGCAGTTATTAGCCTTCCATAAAACAGGAGCCCCAAGAAAACATAACGGCCACACAGGTAAAAAACGCACTCTCTAAAGTTGCAGCATCTATGAGACCAGATGACATCCCAGGCTGTGTCCTACATGAACTACAAAATGAACTGAAACCTCACCTAAGTGTCAAGTTTAATCATACCCTCACCTCAGGCTTCATGCCCACTGAGTGGCACACAGCTACAGTTATCCCACTCCACAAGGAGGGATACAACTTGGATCCCGGGACCTACTGCCCCATCAGTCTGAAGAGCCTGGTCTGCAAGGCCATGGAAGTATTATCATCAAACTTATAAACAAAGACATTGGCAACCTTAAAACACTGGACCCCACCCAGTTTGGGTTCATGAAGGGCTGTTCTTGTCTCATGAACCTGATTGACTTCTTCGAATCAGTCTCCAGAGCCATGGATGAGGGTAAGGCAGTCCACACAGTCTATCTGGACCTCACCAAGGTCTTTGACACCATCCCCCACTCTGGAATCATAGATAAACTTACTAAGCTGGGAATTAATCCCTACATCACTCGATGGGTTGCCAACTAGCTTACTGACAGATCCCAGACGGTAAAAGTAGCTGACTCCAAATCCAACCCCAGACAAGTGACAAGTGAAGCACCTCAGTGTTCAGTCGTGGGACCTCTTTGTTTGGCATCTACTTCTCTGAAGTACAGGCCAAGACTAAGGGGCTCTGGCTAACAAATTTTGCAGATGACTGCAAACTGGGAGCCATTATTGAATCCCCAAATGATGTGGATACTCTACAAAAGGGCCTTACAGAAACAGATGCTTGGTGCCAGAGCCATGAGCTCAAGCTCAATGCCAAGAAATGTATAGTTATCCCCTTTGGGAAAAAAAACATGTACCCATGAATTACCACATAGGTGGCAGTACACTAAACACTGAAGGTGTGATAAGAGACTTAGGAACACAGGTGGACAGTGGTCTCACCTTCAACAACCACATCGCCAAAACAGTCAGGAAATCCTTCAATGTGGCACACCTCATCACTAAGGGCTTTTCATCCAGAAAAAAGGATGTCATTGTCCCACTGTACTCATCCCTCGTTAGACCCATTATAGAATACAATGCACCATTTGGTATGTACCTCTCAAGACATCTGCAACAACTGGAAAGACTGCAGAAATATCTCACTAAAAGAATCACAGGCCTAAAGCAAATGCCCTATGCTGACAGCCTTAAAAAAACTCCAACTATACTCTGTCGCATATCGTCTACTCCGAGGCTATCTCTGCTTAACATACAAGGCCATGTCAAACCCAGAGCTGTTGGACATGCTACACTTAAATAAATCCCAATCCCTCAGAGCCACATGCTCCTGGGTCTAAACCTTGTCATCACAATAAACAAAACATGCTGGAGGGATAGGTTGCTGACCCAGAGACTCCCCAGACTCTGGAATAGACTGCCCATACATGTCAAGCAAAGCGCCTCTTTGGCCCTCTTCAAAAGGAACCTTGATGATTGGATGGGAGAAAGGAAATTCACCTCAGGGATCATGTCAGTCACCCTGCTAGACAGGGGTCCAGGGAAGTAAATAGTGTGGGAAGAAATAGCCAGAGAATTGTTATGGCTAGGCTTGTATAGGCCCTAGGGCTGATAGCCTAGTACCAGCCTATGAACCTATTATGATAGACTGATGTTGCCACTGAGAGAAAAGAAGTTTATATTGCAGAATTATGGATGCACTCTGCCAATGTGAAACAAGCCCTCTGTGGAATTAAAACCTAACACCTATGTTGGGCTAGATCAAGCCATGCTTATCACAGTAAAACGTACATTACAACAGGTCTGGAGTTTTTCATGTGCCACTTTAGTTTTGCTTCAACACCTAAGGCCGTGAGCAATTATGATGTAGGGCAGTGTGTGGTGATATAATCAAGGATAGACTGCTCACAGCTGTCTAGTGGTATGGTTAAGGATATAATGACAGCAAGAAACATTTCTTGATTAATGGACCCACAGGCTAAATTCTCACCTGTAAGGATCTCCTGGCTGAAGTGGTACTATCTGTCAATCATTTTATATGCACCCCTTGCCTCCTCCCCTCACTCTGAGGTTTTTACGGATTGGTGTTTGGACCTGCTCAACATCAGGGCTGTTTGAAGCAGACCAGTGCTGAGCAGAGAAGGAAACAAACTTTGTCTGATCAAAACCTCTGTGTTCATAGTTTCATAGGTTCATAGCTGTTTACTAGGCTAATGACCACAAGGGCCTTTTTAAGCCTAGCCAATTACTAAATGTGAGAATCAAGCGCTGCACCTTGTGTCTGTAAGGTAAACACCTTAACCATTATGACAGCCTCCCTGCAAAGTCTATCTGTTAATTGTATCCATTTTTATTTTTATTAAGTCTGATTTTTCTTTGTCGGGAATTTATTTTTAGGGTTTGCAGTGTAGATTACTGGTATTCTCTATAGTTGCTTACATATGTGGGAGTGCATTTCATAGTCTAGAAGTTGTATTCGACAGGAGAAAACAAATTAAATGTATAGGGTATATTAGAGCAGTTTTAGATTTCTATTAAACATTTCACTCATTCACATATTAGTTAAGTGCATTAATTTACAGCTGTTGGTTTCTGGTCTGGATTTTGGTATCTTACAGATTACTTCACAGTGTAGTATTTCAGAAAGATAAACTTTGCAAATTTATTTGAATTGAGATGATTTATAGCTAGTATTTGATTAAATTTATTTGCTGTTTAGTTGGTACTGTATAGGACGTAGGATTTAAACATATCACTGATGCCTCTCAGTTTCTTAGATATTTTATAGAATGTGAAATGATAAGACAAACACTAATTCTTGGTTTGTTTGGTCTGTGAGCAGAGCTGGATGTGAATTGATTACCTGTGCCATATCTGTGTCTTTTTGAGTCTGTCTTGTATTTTATTAGGACTAGGTGTGAAATAATTGCTTATGAAAGTTCTACAAAATTTCTTCATCATAAAGAGCTTGTAGGCATAGTCTATCCTTCATCCCTGAATAAGGAATTTTAAGGCAAATTAAGAGATAATTGTCTGGGATCCAAGAATGTGACATGACAGGTGCAACACAGGCTAAACCTGGGAAGATTGAAGATAGATTTATAAAGCTCATAGGATATGGAAAAGCCATTTTGTTTAATGAGATTTGCAGTGGCTGACTATGTAGGCTGTGCAGCAGAGTGGATGAGCTTCATAACAGAATATAGGAGCATGCAATGACAGTGGGCTAGTTAGGTGAGAAAAGATGGGAGGACACTTATGAAGAGGCACCAACAGAATTCCAACAAACAGGATTTGAAGAGAAATTTTAGGGTAAAGAAAGGCAAAGGGCAGGAAGATATGTGCAGTGGTTGTCAGTGGAAAATGGGCAAGCTGGGTGGCACAGAAGGATAAAAGTGAGTGATTCTGTTGTAAAAGAAAGAACAATGTGAAAGAGGCATGGAAGAACAGATGCAAAATGCACCAACAATTAATAATGGGAGAAAGAACCAGTGGTGACCCTGCAGGAATCAACAAAAGGACACTGGGTAGGGAAGGACATTAATCTAGACTGGAGAGGCAGGGGAAAAATTAATAGAAAAATGAAGCTGTCTTAAAAAAAATAAAACAGAAGAGATGGACAACAGTTTAGATGCACTGCATGGGGGTGTAGCTAGCATGGACAGTAGGAATGGCAGAGAGTATTGGAAGTGGAAAGGTTAGACATACTAGGGGTATTGTCATGGGACAGGATGTGAAAGAGATGAGGTTGTATGAGGAAAGACAAGAAAGTTAATATTCGATCTTTAGGCATGCAAGAAAGGAGTAACCAGATTTTAGTGAACCCAGTCTTGTCTTGTTTTGTAGGCAAGGTTAAACACAGAAGGCCATGACCAAAGTCATCCCTAGGGAGATGGAGTGGATGCATATTGTGATGCATTTAAGAAACAACATTATTGCAAGAGTAAGTGGCTGTGACAGTAAGAAATGAGTTGCCAAGCATATGATGGAGGTAGGGGTCCGAGAAAGCATTTTAAAAATTGTTACTTGCCCTACCTACCAGCATGCAGGAGAAAGTGAAAGAGAGCACTAGAGCATACAACTGACTGGCAAGTGCAGTGGACATGACATAAAAAGTTAGTTTTAGAAGGTGGGGGGCTGACAGAAAAAGCAGAAACCTCCAACATAGCATAGAAGGGAAGGCAGAGCTTACTGATGGATTGAAAAGGTAAGCCTAAATGACTGTACTTTTACATTAAGAGGAGGAAGGATACCTACAGAACTGAAAGGAGAGGTAGGCATTTAGGTAGTAAAGAGAAAGAAAAAAAATGTTACCAATGTAGTAGAGGAGCAAACAAAAAACAGCTTGACTTGCTGCCTTTGCTTTGTAATGGAAGTAGTATGGATAGGCAGATTGAGTTCTGCAAGTGGTGAGCAGAAAGGAAAATGTGGACTGTATTGTTATCAAAAAAAAAAAAAAAAAACTGGACCAGAAATGAGAGGGGTTAAGAAATGCAGGTGCTGGGATATAGGTTGTTCAGGAATGGCAGATAAGGAAGAACTAGAGGTGGGATGGTAACATACAGACTGGTGGACAACAAATGTGAGGTCAGAGAGGATGAAGGGTACCATACCAAAAAGGGGCAAGAGAGGCAGGCTCTGAACCTATATTAAGTGCCCTAACAGTTAATGTAGAAGAAGAACTAGAGAAAGGGAAAAAGCTAGAGAGGAGAATGCAACACTGGAGTGGAGAATAAAAGAACTGCATAGAAAGCAGATGAAATACTTGCAGGGTGTGTGAATCTTACCTGGAGAAGACATGGAGATTACATGAAACAGCATAGAGAACAACCAGGATCTAATTGAGATCCAGGACTATAAAGTGTTCAGATGGCAGATGCCACACAGTGCCAGAAAGCACAGAAGTTGGGGTGCAGTCTTAACCATTAGAGAATATGTCATGAAAGTTCATTACCCAACAGTGGTTTTGCTGTTATTTGGTTTATGGCATGAAGGATAAGAATTGAAAGGTATGTATGGTGGAATGGAATAGAGTTTTGTCATAGTATTTTTAAATATACTTAAATATGAAAACATTCTGTAGAATGCATTTATAAACAAAACAAAACAAAAAGAAGTATTTCTTTGCAGCATAAATACAGATTTAGGTTTTATGCTAATAAATGCCATTCATTAGGATAATGAAAAAATATATGTGCAACCTTCAATTAAAAAAAAACTTAAATTAACCAAACTTAGAATCTGATGATTCTTATTCTGATTAGGAAACTGTAATCAAACAAGTTTCTGATTTATCCAACTATCCAAATGTATAAAATTCTCTGATGCTATTTCAAATAAATAATATGGGAAAGGATCAAGTAAATATCTTATTCTATGATAAAGAAAATAGGCATTCAAATTTTATTACTAAAACAGAAGTATCTGAAAAAAAAAAAACTTGATTGCACTAACAAGGGTGACTTACCTGTAAGTCGCTTTGTCTGTGAGCATGAGTCAAGGAGGCAGGACTATGACTCACAGGATCATAGGATCATAGGAAGTTACTAAGCTACTGGCTTTGAGGCCGTTACAAGACTAGCCAAGACTTTAGCCCATGTTCCAAAAAGTCAGCACCCGATGCCCTGTCCAGCAGGGACACAGGTGGAATCCCAGGAGTGTATTTTCTGTTCCCCATCCAGTTATCAAGGCTGCACTTAAAAAGGGTTGATGAGGTACTCTGCTTGACATGGAGAGGGAGTCTATTCCACAGAAGGGGGAGTCTCTGGGACAGAAATCAGTCCTGCCAACAAGTGATGTCACAAAACAGGTTGAGGTTGCTCATGCAGGTTACATAAGTGGAGCTTGACTTGGGGATATACAGCAGTCCCATCAAGGTAGGGGTCTGATATTGCTTAATATAGCAGACAGAGGTCACCTCTGAGGAGTCGGTAGGAGACCGAGTAGAGTGACAGGGCTTTTAGCCTATCTGTGTAGGGTAGATGCTTGAGGCCCTGGATGCTCCTGGTGAGGAACCTCTGCAATCTCTTGGGCTGTTGCATGTGCTTTGTGAGGTACATACCGAAAGGGGCATTGTACTCAATAATGGGTCTTATAAAGGAAGAATACAGGGATGTTATGACCTCCTTGTCACTGGATGAGATACCCTTACTAATGAGGTGGGCCAGGTAGAAAGCTTTCCATACATTGGAGGAAATATGGTGGTCAAAAGTCAGTTTGCTATCAACCTGGGTGCCCAAGTCCCTCACCACTGATTGTGTACTTAGGACCTTGTTATTAATGTGATCATTTGTGGTAATGTCATTCTCCTCAAAGGGGATGATGATTCATTTTTTGGCATTCAGTTTCAGGCCATGTTTATGGCACCAGTCATTTATTTGGGTCAGACTCTCTTGGAGGATGGCCACATCACTAGGGAAATTGATGACAGTTCCCAGCTTGTAGTCATCTACAAACTTGGTCAGCCATACCCTACTGATTTTGGTCTGCACCTCAGAAAAATATATCCCAAACAATAGATGCACCAAGACCAATCCCTGGAGTACTGTTTGAGGTGGCTTCCCCTATTTTGAATAGGTGGGTTCTATTAGTGAGCCATTTTACTGTCCATCTGGTAACATATAGATTGATGCCCAGTTGAGAGAGTTTATTGATCATACCCGAGTGAGGAATAGTATTGAAGGCTTTGGCCAGGTCAAGGTAGGTGGTGTGCACCATCTTCCCCATGCCCATGGCTTTGGTGACTGTCTCAAAGAAGTCGACCAAATTTAACAGGCATGGCCTCCCCTTGATGAAACCAAACTGTGTGGGATTGAGTGTTTGGAAGTTGCCAAAGTCCTTATTAATGAGGTCCATGATAATCAATTCCATGGCCTTACATATCAGGCTAGTTAGGCTGATGGGTTAGTAATTTCCTGGATTGGTGGACACTCCACCTTTGTGCAAAGGGATGAAATTGGCTGTCCTCCACTCAACTGGGATGAAGCTGGTTCTCAAGCTTTGGGTGAATAGGGTGCCTAATGATGCTGCAGGTTACTGCCTGAGTTCATGTAGGATGCAGCCTGGGATGTTATCAGGTCCCATGGATGCTACATTTTTTGCCTTTGAGAGAGCAGTGATGACTTGCTCCATAGAGATAAGGGGAGGGGGTAGGTGCTGGGGATGTCCCGATTTACAGACGGGGGGACGAAGGGGTGAATATTTACTGAACCTGTCTGCCAGCAGGTTGGCTATATCTGCAGCATTTGTGCATGTGGTATCCTTGACCACTAGTTCTTTGCAGATCTGAGTGCTTCCTTTGAGATTGCAGACATACGTGAAGAAGACCTTGGTCTTTAGTAGATGTGGCCAGTTTGGACTCGAAGTTTGCTTTGGAGGATTTCACTATTGCTCTTATTTGCTTGCTCAGGCTAAGGAGAGATTGCTTCCAATTAGGCACCTGCTCCTTCTTGGTCCTGGCCAGCAATTGTTTCCTTTTATTATAGAGTTTATTTATTGCAGACGTCCACCAGAATGATTTACTCTACCTTGAGGAGGATAATTTTGTCCTGTCAGATATTCCTGATTCCATGCAGTTATATAAATGCTTGGATAGTACTTTGGTGTAGATTTGGACATATGTGCCAGTTCCTATGGAGAGGGAGGGGGGCTGTGAAGCTGTTTATACCTTCCCTCAGGAGGTTATAATCAGCTTTGGAGAAGTTGTTTTGTTTGACCCTAGCTGGGGGGGGGGGGGGTTGGAGGAGATGATGACTTAGAAAGTGACCGCTTTATGGTTGGATCTTACTGGGGAGGATGACACTGTAGGAATGTTGCAGTGGTTACTCATGTTGGTTAATATCAAGTCCAAGATATTATCACCTCTTTTGGGGGTATCAACCAGATTGGTCCAAGGCATTTGCATTGATGAAATCAAGGAATCTCTGGGCATTTTGTTTTGGCATGGGTAGTTTTTGCAATCTATGGTGGGATAGTTAAAGTTGCCCAGGATCAGGGTAAAGGGTTGAATCATGGTAGGTTTGAAGAGGTCCAGATAGGTGGAGTGAGCATCTTGAGTAAAACTTGGGGGCCTGTAGCTAGCTATGATTTGAATAGGCGTATTTGTCAATGGTTAACTGAACCTGGAGTGTCCCCTGTGTGTCATACTGTTTGACCAGCCTAGAGGTGTGTATGTCTTTAATATATATTGCAACTTCACCTCCTTTTGCTTTGCTGCCCACAATTTGGGGTTTGATTGTATGATAGGATGAGTAACCGGATATGGCTGGGGTGCACTCCACAGCTTTGAACCAGGTTTCTGTGACTGCACAAATGTCAGCATCTTCCAAGCTTAAGAATGTTTGCAATGAGTGCAGTTTCATGTTTAGACTCCTAGAGTTTAGCTTTAATTTGCATTTTGATGACATTTTCATGTTGGCAGTTTTTACCTCATGGCATTGCCTAAAAAAAGGCACTATGGGGGAGGCAAGACCCTTTGCAAGAAGCCTGAAGCCCAAGGCAGACAGATGCAGGCCATCTCTGGCAAAGCTTCATGGTCTGTCGATCATGGCTTCCCAGACTGTCAGGTACTGGATCCCCTTGGAATGACAAAAGAAAGTAAGCCAATTGTTAAAGTGAATCAGTTTCTGTTTGTATTAAGGCATCATTCTGGGTGATGTCAGAATGCTGCTTAAGGCTAGGAACACACCTGCCTGGGACACATATTCAGTGAACTCGATCATGTCTCTCTTCATATAGTCCAGGGAGGTGCATCTCAAGTCATTCACACCAACATGGACTATGACAGAGTCATAACAGTACCTGTTGTTGAGAGACTTGAGTGCATGGGCGATATGGCAGATTTTGGCACCTGACAAACAACTAACCATGACTTTCTCCTTATCCAGCCTGGTGAGGGGCACATCTGTGTGTCTCACAATGGAGTCTCCTATGACTAATATATTGGGGTTATGTTTAGGCCTTAGTGGCTGTGAGACCCAGCTGTGTGGACTATGTGTAGTGTGTGGTATGGTGGGAAGAGGAGTTTGTGTGTTTTTGCTTCAGACATCTGTTTTGTTTGGGTTGCATTGATGTGTGTGTGTGTGTGTGTGTGTGTGTGTGTGTGTGTGTGTGTGTGTGTGTGTGTGTGTGTGTGTGTGTGTGTGTGTGTGTGTGTGTGCGTGTGTGTGTGTGTTGTGTAGGTATGGGTAGTATTTGAGGTGTGGTGTTTATGTTGACAACCTTCTCAGTGCCAGATATACTGGCTTGTGAAGGAGAGAGCATAGACTCTAGGTTCTTAATGTAATTGCATCTCTCACAAATTGTGTTTCCAGGTGGTAGTAGTAGAGGGTTGTCCCTGTATATGAGGCAGTTGCTACACTGTCTCAGGATGCCCATCCCATATCAACCAGACTGGCAGGAGAAACCATAGGTAATTGTCCATCCATATTTTTCAGAATATGAGGGAGGGAAGCCAGAGAGAGCTAAGGGGGTAAAGGCTGAAAGGTCTAAGAGGAGGTGTACTACTAGGAATATTTGTAGCTGGAATACCTTGCAATGGGTTAATAAAGTGCAGCTGCAGTGTGTGATGTGCTAACAAGCTCAAACTAACTCAAACATGGGGTTTAAATATCACAAAAAAGAGAAGATTCTAGTAACACAGAAATCTTGGCAATCCTGTTAGTCCCTGCTTTTTTAACAATCAGTTTGTGCCAGACAAGCTCAATACAGCCCTGCTACTCTCACTAGCAAAGGAGATATTCCCCTACCCACACAAGATGGCTGCCAGAAACACAGAAGGCAAACACAAGACGGCTGCCAGAATCACAGAAGGCAAAAACAAACAGCTCTGGATAGAGCAAACCTGTATCTAGACTATGCTAGTCTATTTAAGGGTTAAGGACACAGTAAAACTCACATAAAGCACAGATGACCCACTTACAGACAAAAACAGAACTCACAGTATGAAAAAATACAGTTAAACAGTAATGAAATGCAGTTAATAAGTAAACTACTTTAAAATAGTGGAAATGTGATAAATTAGCTCATGATCACAACAGTTAAAAACAGCTCAAATAAAGCAGCAATTCAGTAGAATACTGTCAACAAAAGAATACTGTCATCAATTTAATCAGATTACTGACAAAGTAACAAATGAGGGAAAACTAAATGCAGTTGAACACCTAAGCACAAGCAGCAAAATGAAGGAAGAAGAGGCACAATATATTTTTTTATGCAGAAACTGAGGAGACAGAAGATAATTCAAGGTTAAGAGGCTAAAGGGGTGGGCCTTCACTAATCACACTGTACTTAGTAGAATGAGCTGATGCAATGGGTGGGCCTTCACAACTGAACTCACTGTACTCAGTAGAATGAGCTGATGCAATGAGACTGGAAGGAGTATCCAATATCAAGTTTATAGTAGAGGCGAGCAACTCAAAAGCCACCAACCTTTAAGACCACAACAACAGCTGGGCAGGTGGATGGAGATAAAAGATCAGAAAAGAGGTAAGGATTCAATTCACTAAGCATATAGATATGCAGCAACACGCAGAGTGTGGTGATAGTTTTGTTTTTTGTTACTTTTCTGTTTTTTATCACCACAGAATATGGCTGATGAAATAGAAGTTTTGAATTCTGAAAATATCTCTGTGTCACAACCACAAGGTAAGGTTTATAATGCTGACAAACTGTTCAGAACTATTGAATGCAGAGAAAATCCTCTCTACAGCTGTCAGATAGAGAATACTGATACTGAAACAAATAGTGTAGATATAGTGACTTTGAAAAGCAAACTGCACTTGATGGAGAAAGATTTATTCAAACTGAAAAGAAGTCAGTTTGACAAATTTTACTTTGAGTACTGTATCAAGGAAGAAATAGTCCCGAGAGGGTTACGAGTACTTAAAATGCCCTCACATGTTGACTGTGACCCTATACTTCTCACTGAGTGGCAAAAAGTTAATTTCCACACCAGTATGAAATATATAAAGCTTTTAACAACTTCTGAAAGGGAGATTCAAACTTTGTCCCTTTCTGTTAAGACTTTGTATGCTGAGCTGCTCTCTTTATTTGACATTTCTGTGTTAAATAGTAACTTGACTGATACATTAGACTCTATTTATGCATATGAATATAATCTCATAAAACAAAAAACTACACAAAATAGAATGAAACAGGTGTGACTTTCAGTCAGGGAATGTATTTTCCTGGCTGAGGTTTGGAGACAACAAAAGAACAGTGGGCAGTTCGAATCAAATATCCTCCACACTATCCAATCGTAATGAGGAACAAAGAGAATCAGGAAATGATTATTCCAACAGAGGGAATGCCTCCATAGACAAGAAAGTGGAAGGGGCTTTATTGAAGAGGGCTGTGAGCGATTCCATGATGTCATTAGAGGCGGAGCTAACATTGACTAACCCACAGGAACTACAAAATAATGACAGAGATCTAGGAGCGAGACATAAAACCATACAGGAAATGGCACAAGTACATCAGGCACAAGAAACAGTGAGTTCAGAAGCTTTATTGTCTGTACTAGATGCAGTCCCTTTAGGCTTGCACAAACTCTCCTTTCCCCTTCCGGTGAAGATGCAGCAAAAACTCAATTCCTTTACAAGGGGAAGGAGTCGGAGCAGACAAGAAAGAAAATTCGAGGAGGAACCAGCAGGTTCGGGCTATATAAAGAAGGATTTTCAACAGATGAAAAAATAGTCTGGAATTTATCTAGCTATGTTTTCTCAGATGATGAACTTAATGTTTTGCAGAAAGGACTATTGTTATACCTAATAGGTATTCTGATTATACTAAAGTTATTTTTGATATTAAATTATTCGCTAGAAATTTAACTTTAAAAATTATGTTTAAGAGCATGAATGAACAAGCGAATATGTTTAGGAAACCAAGAACATTTATTCCAATGACAAATCCTTTCATAAACGCCTTTGAAAGTATGTATGTTGATGAAGTTTATAAATTGCAAATGCTAGATGATAAGAAGTATAAATATAAAAGAAGTACTTTTAATTTAATTAAGGATGAACAGAATGCTTTAAGTTAAAAGAGAACACAGATATAATTATACGTCCAGCCTACAAAGGTGGGCCAATAGTAATCTTGGATGCAGATGGATACAAATATAAGATGCTTGATATGTTAGAGACTGATGGCTTTTATAGGAAAATAAGCATTTTAGATATTACAAATATGACTGAACACGTTAAAAAGCGTTTATATCAACTTATGAGAAATGAATATATAACTAAGGAATTGTTTGATTATTTTGTTATACAGCATCCTGTAATTCCTGTTATACAGGAATTACCAAAGTTACATAAAGATAAAATCAATCCACCTTTGGGGCCGGGGAGGAGATGTACAGAAACGATCTCCATATATATAGAGAAACATCTAAGGCCAATGTTGAATAATATTTATCAGGTTATGAGAGATACAGAGCATTTTTTAAAGGATTTATATGTCTATATGAATAACAGAAATAAGCACGAGACATTTATATTAGTGTTAATGGATGTGGTGTCCCTTTTTATGGTGCTACCTAATAATTCAGGTGTAAAAAGTTTAGAGAGATTCATCAGGGAGTACTCTAGTACCGAAGAAAGACATGTACATTTGTTAATAGAGCTAACTAAGTTGGTTCTATACAACGTCTTTATTTTTGATAAGGATGTGTTTTGGCGATGCAATGGCATAGGTATGGGCACTTCATGTACCAATAGCTATGGCAATGCAGTAATGGTTATATGGGGAAAGAGAATTTATGTTACAGGGACCATTTAAAGAAAAAATATTGTTTATGAGAAGGTTTATAGATGATCTTTTTATGCTATGGGGGCACTTATGAGGCGCTATGGAGATTTGAGGGGAACATCAACAGTAGTACTTCTTATTTGAAGTTTACAACAGTACACTCAGAAAATAATATTAACTTTTTAGATGTATCAATAGTAGTTGAGAATAGTGGAGAAATATATACCAAACAGTATAAAAAAGTTTGTCTTGTTAATCATCTCCTAAGACCAGTATGCATCCATCGCATATTTTTAAAAATGTGGTTAAAAACCAAGTTTATAGAGCCTCTAGCTAAATATGCATGATGCTGATTTTCATAAATGAACTGAACTAGTTAGAAATGATTTGAAGGCCAGAGGGTACACTGAATCATTCTTGGATAGCAATATTCAGCAGGTTGTAAAATTAAGACAGTCTAATGCTAAACCTTACTTTTCTGAGAACAGGAAAGAATGTCTGAACAATAAGAAAAGTGTCACTAAGCTGAGAGTACCTTTAGAATATACTACAGGAAATACTGGGGAATTCTAGCCAGTGATAAACAGGTTAAGGAGATGGTAGATGTGGAACCAAAATTTTTATTTAAGAATAATTTGTCCCTGAAAAGGAGACTATGTTATCCTAAATTCAGTGTTAGAACCCCAATAAGAGTTGGTACTAGACCATGTGGACGATGTTCATATTGCAAATTTATAGATACATGTGCACAGTTTACACACCTTTACTATCATAGGATGTATAATTTTCATCTCTATGCTACCTGTGAAACTAAACATGTGGATTATTTAGCACATTGTTTAAAATGTAAAAAAAATATGTGGGGAAAACTGATAGGTGCTTAAAAGATAGAATCAGGGAGCATCTTTACCCCATTAATAAGAAGGACAATTTAAGTGCTTTAACTAAACATCTGAATGAAATTGATTCTGGACACGCATTTAAGTTTCTAGTTATCAGCAGGGCATCTGAGAATATTAGGGGTGGTGACATACAAAATGTCACAGAAAACTTAGAAGCAGAATGGATGGTAAGGCTGAGAGCCAATGCTGATTTTGGAATTAATGAATATGTTCCCCTCAAGCTTTTATTAAAGAAAAGACCTTTCACTAGGTGAAAATATGAGCAATAGGTATATATAGTAAATAATTATATATATTTTGTAGCATATGTATTGCATTGTTTTATATCTTTTTATATATTTTTTAAAACTTAAGTACTGTATTTAAATGTTTAGTCAAATATAGGCAGGTAGATGTATAATATCCTTGTCTTGAACATTTTAAAATGAATGTAGCTTTAAGGTTATGTCACTACTTAATTACTTCAGGTGTTTCTGTATATGTATTTAAACCATTCCTGTTTGAACCATTTTTTAGCATCTGAAGAAGTGGGATTTGTACCTACGAAAGCACTTGTGCCTCCTTTTTGTGGATTAAAACTGTGTTTTTAAACTGGAAGCTGCAGCCTCTTCATTGGGACCTGACTGCTCACAGAGTTTGGTGATAGTTTGTTTTTTTATGCAGCAAATATTGTTTTAGTTAATCAGAAGTGCATAAAACAGTTAAAAGTAAGCCCTTACCTTTTGTAGCCTCACAACAGGTTTTTGGAACACAGCAGGGAAAGGGTAGAAGGCCTAACTCTCAGCAGCTTTGAGCATCATATTTAAGTGAGCAGCATGGCCGTGCTCAGCAGATTCATCAGCTTGCTGAATAAGATGCCCAAGATGGAGCTGACTGCCAGCAATCATTTGGGTAAGTACTGCTTCACTGTGATCTGCGACATGAGGGCTTTCCTTCTTTTGGCACCCTAGTAGTCACCTTAGGCGTGCCAGGGCATGGTTAAAAAAACAGCTATAGCAGTAAAAATAAGTTACTATGAGATCTGGGGGAGAGCTAGATATTATAAGGGGGGGGGGCACCATAGCTATCAACTGTCCATATTTTTGCAGAGTGTCTAGACTTTTGCCTCATATTTTTTCTGTTCCACATAAAATTTATGGTTTTCTGAAAAATCACTGCAGATTAAAGTTATTAAATAATGACATATATTTAAGTTTCTGATGCCATATCCTTCAGAAAATGTATTCCAACACAAATGCTGTTATTCTAGGAACTGTGAAAGTTTATAACAACAATATTTAAAGTTTGCCCCTATTTTTAGGGCTTTAGTTTTTGCCTAGTATTTGTGAGCTGTTCATTTATGGTTTTGGCTGGGTTGAAGCACTGGTAGGAACACATATGGAATTTTAGCATTTTGTTTACAGAACAGGAATGCTATAACAAATCTGTTATTTGAAGGTTTTGAGCAATGTTACAAGAGTCACTGATTTGGGGTTCGGCCCACTCATTGTTTGATTTCTGTATGTTTTTTCTTGCATTGTTTATTTACCAGGACGTGTGAATCTTGGTATTAGGTGCAAATAGCAGTTCACAGCATTACTGGAAACATATGTAACATCTTTGCATTAAAGGAATGACTGAATTTGTTACAGCTTTGTATTACTGTGTATTGGCTTCTCACCATAGGTATTTTACAAATATCATTGATAACATTTTGTAGGATAAGCATGTACAATTTGAATTACTTATGGAATTCACTGTTGCAAAAAAAAAAATCAGAGGCAAAGTGACTCATATAACACATTTAGTTAGAGTTTATGTAATTCTTGAAACTCATGGTGGCAGGTTTGTCTCTGCTGGGATGTATGGCTGGCAGGATGTGTTTGTGAGGTCAGATCTGTTAGGTTTTGTATTTTAACAGTAACCATGTTCTATAGTTGTCATTGCTAATGGAATAACAACAGGTAAGTTTATTTCAATCGTTGTATCTGTGGGTAGTTATTTTCTTTAGAGTGTTTTTCAGTTGTTTACCTATCCACTGGTTGAGGCAATAGAAATGGGGTATTGTTGTTTCCTACATGTTTATTTTTATGGCTGAAGGTGGTCACAGGTATGGAGAATGACTGTGGCAGGCAGTTACTTCTGTAGATGGCATTTAGAAGACATTATTTGGGTTTAGTTTGTGGTCACTCTATCTTGTAGATGGTTTTGTAGTGTTGTGATTTCCTCTGTTAGCTGGGGGATCAAAGGTTGTAGTGTGATGGATCTTGATGCTCTGAGGTGGTACAGTGTGGGAAAGGTGCAGGCATACCAAAACCCATGCAGCAGCATTTCATTCTCTTTTCAGTGTAATATTTTAGGCATGTCAGGCATGAATTTGCTTCAGGATACTGGGAGTTGGGTACTTTTCAGATTCTGGGCTTTCTACAGTGGTCAGACTTTTTTTTTCCTGTTTAATAACTCTCCCTGTTTTTCAGGTTTCACCATGGTCCAGACTTTTAAAAATAGGTGGCTTTGTCTATCTCAAGAGGTGCATGGTTTGCTTTCTGACTTAGAAGCTGCACAGGCAGTAGAGCAAGGGCAGAACTCCAAGAAGAAACCTGCAGTGAATTCTGACGAGGAGTCAGTAAACGGACCCACTCTGGGCAAGAAGCCTAGAAGGAAAAACAAACGGGATACCTCAGGTCCAAGAGACTCCCCTCCACTTCCACATGAAGCACCACTGGAAATTCAAGGTAATGACTCAGGGGGGGGCAGCAGGGGAAGGGTTTAATGACAGGAGTCAGTCCCCTGTTTTGATGAGTTTATCGATTCATTGCCAGAAGAGGGGAGGGTTATACTGTTTGACCTAACCTGTTTCAAAAGCTGTTTTTTCCAGTAAAATCGGAGGGTCAGATTTTGGGCAGGTTGCACCCCCATCCTTACCCAGCATGCAGAGAGGGTCCAAGGTAAGCTCAATGCTTTGAGGAGTGATGTCCCACTTCATCCAGATGGTTGTGTTGCCCAGTTTTTGTCCCCTATGGATGCATTGAAACTTTCACTTTCCATCTTGTCTTGGTCTCACGATATGGCACACATTCCCATCAGAGTTAAAGAAGATCTTCAAAGGGGAATTTATTGAGATATTTGACCTAGCAGACACCGAGGGAATTAAGTGCATTTTGGATGCTGATAATTCTTCTAACAAGGACTTGATGGCAGCATTGGCTGCCATTGGGGAAAAAGGGATCAACCACAGCAGCAGTTAAAAACTGGGACACCTGGTCATTAAGTTTTATGTTATTCATGGGAGAGAGTATAGAAAAGGACCCTAACCAGGCTCTGCCCTTACTACCTTACTTTGTGGCTATTAGGGAGGCTCACCATGTCAAAGTGGGTTCAACACAGGCAAATTATGATCAGTGTTTCAGGGAACTAAAAGAGATAGACAAAACCTTCATTGGGATTTAAGGCATCCCAGCATTTTATTGGGTATCATATTAGATAAGGAGATCATCACCGAGATTAACAGCGGGGTTAGTAATAATGGGAAACAAAGTTTTGCTGGGCCTTTAATCATAGGATGTGCCTTTGGCCAGCCTGCAAGTTCATCCATTTGTGTTCAAAATGTGGGAAAGGTCACCCTACTTCCACATGCTGGGGGTTAGTAGGTAGGGGTAGGTCTGGCATTCCCTCAACCCAATTAGAGGGAGGGCTTGGGGGGGCAGAATACTTCTAGAATTAAGCAGTCCTTTTCTGGCTACAGAGGGGTTATGGCAGGGATTTTGAACTGTCTACATGAGTCCCACTCCCCAATCCATCTAAAGGAAGTGACTTAGCTCCTGACAGATTATCCTGACCAAATGGCGGCAGCTGATCTTCTTGAAGGTTTTTGTAAAGGGTTTATGACTGGCTCCTCAGCACCTTTAGATTACAAGCTAGTTAAAAATCTTTCATCTATTAAGGGACATGAAGAAATTGCAGCTAAGCTAGTCAAGAAAGAGCGAGCAGCTGGTAGACTAATTGGTCCTTTTCTCACCCCAGTAGGTTGCTTGTGCTATATTTGAACTGTTCAACACAGCCTTGCATTGGTGATGGCAACAGACAGCATTTCAGCATTTCTTCAATCAGTGGTCCACTACCTGGATGATTTCCTGATAATAAGGAAGGGTCAGAAAGTGGCTGTGCAGGGCATGTTAGCCTTTAAAGAGCTCTGTACTAATTTAGGAGTACCTTTGCCAATGATATGTTAGAAGGTCTGAGCTGAGCCTTGACCTTTTGGGGACTAGGAATTGATACCATTGATAACTCATTCAAACTTCCACTGAATATATTGCAGCAAGTCTGGCATTTACTGTTGGGATTTTTGGTGCTTAAGAAAGTCTGCACAGGGGAAGTTATGAAGCTTCACAGGTTGCTGAACTTTGCCTGCAGGGCAGTCTCACTGAGCATGGCTGTCATCTGGTATAATTCTTTTGTTGAAAGGAAACACGCCCAAATATCACTACATCCATCTGACCAAAAGAATCAAGAAAGACCTCTGGCTCTGGTTCACATTTCTGAAACCGTTCAATGGGATGTCACTTTGGCAGTCCCCATGGATTTTTCCTGTGACCTTAACCTTTTTATGGATGTAGCAGAGGGACCTGGTATGGAAGGATACTTCCAAGGAAGCTGGTTCACTGAAAAATGGCCAGAATCTTGGCCAGAAGAGAGGAGGAGGGATATTACAATCTTGTAAATCTGCCATATCTGGGTGACTGTGTTGGTGTGGAAGGACAAGTTATGCAACAGTAGAGTAGCCTTTCACTCGGACAATGCTTTGGTTGTCTATGTCATCAACAAATGGTCCTCCAAGTCCAAATGGGTGCACTCTGTTATTAGGCTGTTAGTTTTTCTGAGTTTAAAGATTAATATGTCTTTCTCTAGTGTGAATGTGCCTGGCCTATACAGCCCTACAACTATTAATCTTTCCCATTTTCAGTTCACCAAGTTTTGATCTAGCCAAGCATACAGAACCAAAGGGCACAATAATTCCTGCAGTAGTTTGGTTAATTGGAGAGGAGTAGCAGTATTGTTGCTGGCCAGGTCTTGGGCCAGCAATGCCAGGAAGGCCTACTTTTCATCACTTCAGATTTTCAAGGCTTTCCATAGGTCATCAACCTCTTGTCGCAAAAATTGGGGTTTGCAGTTGAACCTTCACTGCCTAGTGGCCAGAACTTCATTAGGTTGATCCCATAAAGTACTATGGGAGTACATAGCAGATTTAGGATTTTTTGAATGTTTCTTGAGTCTTCAGGAAGTGTCCAGCCACTGGTTGACAGGCAGATTGCTCAAGGATTAGTAGAATTTTCATGGGGCTTCCTGTGATTCCAGCAATCCATTTGGGAAATACCTCCTTGCCATCATTGCTTGGGGTTTGTTTAACACTACTTGATTTTCACACCTTTGTAATATTAGCTGCTTTGTTCATGTCATTATACATGGGTGCCTTCTGTGCTAGTGAATTACTAAACTTTCTTTGTTGGGGGACCTAATTTTTCACAAGGAATTTATTCTAATATGGTAAAGGAATCCAAGACAGATCAATCAAGTAAAGGACACCATGTTAACCTAGACAAGGTGAAAGGGCTAGCCATTTGCCAAGTTCACTGGTTCAGATTGCCAGGATCACTACCAAGGGAATTAGGTTAGACCTGGTTCTCACATGGGTGAGTGACAATCCACTTAGCTTAGTGGATGTTAATCTACTACTGAGAAAAGTGATTGAGGAGCAACAGACACATCAGTGAGGTTATTCATTTCATTCTTTTAGAATAGAATGCACCTCCATCTTGGCCACGGAAGGCATTCTATTAAGGTCATGCAAAAAACAGAAAGGTGGGTGTCTGATGCGTTTTTGCTATACATAAGGTATTAATTTTTATTTCTGTTTCAGGAAAGGAGGTTATCTAGCTGTTAGGGCATATTTTCTTCAACAGAAACCTGGTTCAAGGCTCCCGAGAGCACCCAGCACTACCAGGTTATACCTCATACCATGCTTTTCGGCCCCAAAACTTGGACCGAACCACAAAAGGAGGGGGAGTATCAATATTCGTCAAAGATACCCACACCTACAGGTTGGTGGCACAGCACGAAGCATCAGAGACTATCCATGTGCAACTAACAGTGGGTAAAACTGCCTTCCAGATTATAGCCTGCTACAGACCACACTCCCAAACCCAGGAACCCCACTCGGCCTTCCTGAGAACACTGGAAAATATGAAGGTCTCTCCAAACACCATTATATTGGGCGACTTCAACTACCCAAACATAGACTGGGAGCATTACTCTAACTCCAACACCCTAGCCCAAAGGTTCCTAAAATTTATAAACTCAAATGCTATGGAACAACTTGTTACCACTCTCACAAGAGGGGAAAACATACTGGACCTGATCATCACCAACATGGGGACTCTATGCACCAGACCAGAAGTGTATCCCTCACTGGTAAGATCAGACCATAAACTAATCTCACTGGATATTCACATCCCCACCCCACCCCCTGCCCAGAAAACCACAGTGAAAAACTTCTCTAAAGCAAATTTCACACTCCTCAAAACTGAGGTGGAATCCTTCAAAGCCCCCGGGCCTATGGAAAATATGGCCCAGACCGCAGAATCCTTTATAAATGCATTCTGTGAACACCTTCAGGAATGCATGGATCATGCAATTCCAAATAAAACCAAGACCCAATCCTCCAAAGGCAGACGTTCTGTCTGGTGGACCCCAGCCATAAACAAACTATACAATAGGAGGAAGCTACTACATGATAGAGCAAAATCCCAAAAAGGGAAGGCATCTCTGATCAGTATTAGCAAAAAACTACGGGCACTCATAAAATCGTCTAAGGCCAGCTTCAAGAGAAAAATTGCACAGGACACTAAGGATAATAACAAGGCCTTCTTTAGTTATGTTAGGAACCTGGGTGGGACTTTCCAGATATGCTCAGAATTAGTCCAAAATGACAAAAAATACACCGAACCCACAGACATTGCCAACATCTTAGCTGACAGGTTCAGCGCAAACTCCCCCCCTCCACACCAAAAGGGCAAATATCTATCGCAGCAGAGTGCTGCCCCCCTGACATCTCAGATGCTCAGGTAAGAACCGCCCATTCCAAAGCAAAAAACACAGCATCAATTGGACCAGACAGTGTCCCGGGCTGCATCCTACATGAACTCCAAGAAGAGCTAAACCCAAACATAAAACTACTGTTCAATCTCAGCCTTACTACAAGATATGTACCCAAAGAGTGGCATACAGCAACAGTGGTCCCTCTCCACAAAGGTGGTGCCTCAACGAATCCTGGAAACTATCGCCCCATAAGCCTGACTAGCTTGGTCTGCAAAGCTATGGAAAGGATCATCATGGACCTCATAAATAAAGATATTGGGGACCTACAGACACTGGATCCTACCCAGTTCGGCTTTGTTAAGGGCAGATCCTGCCTCTTAAACCTGGTCGATTTCTTTGAAACAGTCACCAAGGCCATTGATGAGGGGAAGGTGGTCCACACAGCCTACCTGGACTTGGCAAAAGCCTTCGATACAATACCCCACTCGGGCATTATAGATAAGCTCACCAGCTTAAATATAAACCCCTATGTCACTAGATGGGTTGCAAACTGGCTCAAGGACAGAACCCACATGGTTAGAATTGCTGGAGCCATGTCAGACTCCAAACCAGTTACAAGTGGCGTCCCACAAGGCTCAGTCCTGGGACCTCTCTTGTTCGGTATATATTTCTCGGAGGTACAGGCCAACACGGAAGGACTGTGGCTGACCAAGTTCGCAGATGACTGCAAACTGGGCGCCATAATCGACTCTCCAGCCGACACAAACATCCTCCAAAAGGGCCTCATAGAAACAGACAACTGGTGCCAGAGCCATGGCCTCAAGCTAAATGCCAAAAAGTGTATAGTCATCCCCTTTGGCAAAAACAAAGTGCCTACAAATTACCACATAGGTGGTAATCCATTAAGTACAGAAGAAGTAATTAGGGACCTGGGGACCCAAGTTGATAGCAATCTCTCATTTGACAACCATGTGGCCAAAGTGGTTAAAAAAACATTTTACATGGCCCACCTAATCATGAAGGGATTCACATCTAGATCAGGAGAGGTCATCATGCCTCTTTACTCATCCCTCATCAGGCCCATAATTGAGTACAATGCCCCTTTTGGGATGTACCTTACCAGACACCTGCAGCAACTGGAAAGACCCCAAAAGTACCTCACGAAGAGGATCAAAGGGCTCAAACAGATGCCATATGCTGCCCTGTTAAAGAAACTCCAGCTCTACTCAGTGGCATACCACCTGCTCAGAGGTGATCTGTGCCTGACGTATAAAGCCATGTCCAACCCAGAATTAATGGACATGCTGCACCTCAGAAAATCCAAATCCCATCAAGCTATGCGCTCGAGAGACTTGAACCTCAGCACTGAAATAAATAGGACATGCTGGAGGGACAGATTCATAACCCAGAGGTTCCCTTCACTCTGGAATAAAATCCCAGTCCAGGTTAGGCAGAGTCCCTCATTGACTCTCTTCAAGAGGAATCTTGATGAGTGGATGGGAGACTGTAGGTTTACCCCGGGTATCACTTCAGTGTCACTGTTAGACAGAGGCACAGTATACTAACCTCAAAAAAGGGCATAGCAAAATTAATTTAAAATGGGTGACGAGAGCAAAACACACTCTGGCTAGGCTTATAAATGCCCTAGGGCAGATAGCCTAGTATGAACCTATGAACCTATGAAGAAATAATCCAAGCTTTGGTCTACCCAGCTGGGCACTTGGGATTCTTTGACCTTAACAAATGGATGTTCATTTATTTGGCTTTTCTGGCCTCCTTTGGACTCAATTTTGGGAGGTCTTGTGTCAAATCACAGCAAAGGAAGACTTGCCCAGGGTTTTGGTAATCAACTTCAGGGATAATGACCTGGCCTGGGCTCCTAAGAAAGTTCTCATAGCCAGAATACTTTCTTATATTCACAGGCTATATGGGTATAACTAAGGAAATACTTTTTTGAGCTGATGTATAGGATCTGAATTGCCTAGACATGGTAAGGCCTTGTTAAGTTTCATTCTTGTGACTGCCAAAAATCCAATTACTAAAAAATGGAAATCAAAGTCTAAACCAATTGTATTTGAAATAATGAATACTGTAACAGAGATAAAAGAACTGCCCAATAAAAACAACTCATTGCCATGTAGTTCAGCCTTTTCTTGAATAAAAAAAAATTAGCCACACTATCCCTATGTCCTGTAGAATAATGGAGTACAAATCTTGCACACTGAATGTAACTAACCACAAAAATCAAATGTATCTTTTATATAAGGGGCACATGCGTCATTAAGAGGTTCAACATTTTATCTATCAGAATGGCCAACACTTCTGTTTTTGACCTTGCAACTGACACTACTGGTCTAAAGGGAGGGTCTATTTCATTTTATGTGCATTGGGAATGCTAAAAAATACAGGAAATGATGGTTTTGTAACCAAACACACATTGAGCATTTTCTGTGAAAGAAAACCTTTAGTTAGCAACTCTAGCAACATTTCATCAGTTTTCTATTAATATCACTCATGCTCACTAGTTTATAACGACTAACATCAGATAACTTCAACTCTATTATTTGCACATATCTCTCAGTGTCCATTGCTAATAGAGCACCAAAGTTATCAGCTTTAATCAAGGGCTTAGTGTGATCTGCCATAAGTTTATTCAAAGTATATCTTTCAAAAAGATTTAAATTAAAATTGCATTTCCACAGGCTGACTTAAAACATATGTCAGTTCCCTTTCACATGCTGCCTCAAATTTGGCAATAGTAGAATACAAGGCAGGGGGTGGCCACAGTGGTGCAGCAGTTAGCATTGCCGCCTCACAGCAAGAGGTTCTCTGGTTCAATTCTCGGCTGGGGTGCCTTCTGTGCGGAGTCTGCATGTCCTCCCTGTGGTTGCGTGGGTTTCCTCCAGGTGCTCCAGTTTCCTCCCACATCCCAAAGACATACAGTAGGTGGATTGAACACTCTAAAATTGGCCTTAGGTGTGAGTGTGTGCATGTGTGTGCCTTCTGTGGAAGGTTGGGCGCCGGGCTGGCAACTTGACACTGTAAAACTCCACTGCCAATCATGAGCAGACAGATGATCTGCTGTGGCGACACCTAACCAGGAAAAGCCAAAAGAAGAAGAAGAGTACAAGGCAGGGTTAAAGTTATAGGGTTTCCTTTGGACTGCAAGTCTATTGTTCTTTTTTCTCAGTTCTTCTGTTGCAGCAAGAACTTTCAAATTCAGCTGTCTTACAAAGATTTTTTAGTGTGTGTGTGTGTGTGTGTGTGTGTGTGTGTGTGTGTGTGTGTGTACATTTGTGTGTGAGTATATAACTATACACGATATGTATTCAATAAAATTCTTATCCCATTTTTTGTACTTTCTAGTCATTCAGAAAGATTACATTAAGGGGGCGGAACCTAGATGGCCAACTGAGAGCAATGAATTTTAAGAGCTCCATAAACTAGTATAATACAGAAAAATGTTGCTATTTTCAAGTTTAAAACATCAGAACTCAATATAGATAAACTACTAAACTACATAAGTATCAATTTTGGTGGAGATATACAAAAAATTTTTCTGTCAAGTAACTTGGAGATATATTGAGTCACTGAATATGAACAACTCAAGGAATTCTCACCCAGATGCTGCTTTGAAAAAAGAACTGCAATTGATGATATCTACCTTACAGAAACTATCTTTGAAGATGGATGGCTTTAAAAATTACTTAGAAAACCTCAAATTAAATTATCAAAAACAGACCAATAGTCTTAAGGAACTGTTACAGCAACACCATGCAAAAACAACAAATATAGAGACTTCTCTAAATGACATTGAAGGGATACTCAAAGAGGAAGAATTCCAAAAAGTTCTGCTTAAACAGAATACATGGTTGCCTAACAAAATAGATGACTTAGAAAACAGGGAAAGGAGAAACAACATAAGGATCTTTGGTCTGCCTGAAAACACTGAAGATGAAGACATTATTTCATTCTTAACCTGGATTCCTGAATTTTTAGACTTGAAAGAGGGACTTTCATTTGGAATTGAAAGGGTGCATAGAGCACTGAGGAAACCTGCTTCCAACTCAACAAATACTCCACCTAGATCCATAGTTATAACATTTCTTTCATTTCTGGGCAAGGAACTAATATTAAAATCTGCTTAGAGAAAACCACCCTTAAAATACAATCAAAGCCTGATAAGGTTTGACAATGATTATTCTTCCAGAATTCTAGAACAAAGGAAAAAAGTCTGGTGAATAATAAAACTGTTGAAACAAAACAACATTAAAGCACAGCTGACCTTTCCAGCCAAGATAAAAATGCTTTTTGCCAATGAGATGTGAACCTTTAATGACTTAGAAGAAGCTATTGTATTCATCAAAAACAACAACAGAGTGTCTATCCCAGAAGAAATGGAATGGATGACCCCTACTCTTAAAAGAATAAAAGAAACAAATCCTTGGACTGATGCTAGAAAGAAGAAACAAAAAACTGATTCCAAGATAGCTGACCCAAAAAATAACTCTCACAACTACATCTCTCAAAGTATCAACTGATATGGTACATCAGTGGTCATCTGTTTTTATTTAAAAAAGGAGGGATTCTTAAACAACTGAGAAACAGTAATGATTTATTCAGAATGTTCAAAGAGTCCAATAATTCTTCACAAACAAAGGTAGGTCAAGATCAGTGGCGGCTGGTGACTTCAAATCAAAGGGGGGCTGCAGGAGACAGCCGAATGGGTGGGGTCAAGGGGAGGGGTGTGGTCAACTAGAAAGGGGAGGAGCTATGCTTAAAACCACAAAAACTAACTTTAATTAAATATGCTGCCCTGGGTGGCAAACCATCATTATGAGAGTCCAATCAAGACAAAAATTAATGTAGAAGAATAAAAATATTTCAATGCATTGGCTGCATGACAGCTTACTTAATATCTAGATGGAAACAAAAGGTTGTGAGGCATGAAAAAATAAATTACTTTTTAAATACATTACTGGAATGCCAGTCAAAATCAAGTATAAGAAAAAACAGAAACACTCAACTCAAACCACTTCTCCTTGCACTGCAGTTCTAATTATAATTTATATTCAGATTTATTAAAGTACCAAGTAACATGCTGAAAGTAGAAATCTCTGTGATGCCCCCACTTGTAAAAATGTTTCTTATCCAAAAAAGACCTGCTGCCTGACAACTATCTACTTGTTTCATGGGGAAAACATGAAAGTAAAACATGAAAAGCAAACAAGAAACAAGCTCAAGATACATTGCTTAAAGGTTACTGTACAGGTTATGGACCACACATGATTGGCATTCTGTTTAGTTTACGGGTAAAGTCTGTAGAGATGACTGGAAGTCTCCAACAAGTGTAATGAGCTTTTTAAAATAATGGAATCCTGTCCTTTAATACCCAAGGCTTATACATTATCTAGTCAAGTATTCTCTGCATGGCAATAGCAGAAAGGCTTTCAATGTTGACAATTCTTTAACAGTATGCTTATTAAAGCTTACTTGCATCTTACAATCTCAGACAAGCTTACCTTATGGTCATTAAAGCATTGCTACTTAAACACAGAGCAACAGGCACTTTGAGTAATAAGCATAAATCAACAGTACAAAAATATGACAGAAACCAGAATGTTCTGCAAAATCAAGGACAGATGAAAAGCCACTGTAGTACTTGTGTCTACCTTGGATGGGGGGGACACACTGCACATTTACACTGCATAACTACTCCTTGCCTTGCTTGGACACATCCAGAGTCACTACATGGTGGAGTGGGGTGCAACAAGTATGTCACAATTTGAAATGTCTCTGGCTGACTGTGATGGCCCTGACACATTTGTCATACCTCTCAACCTCAGAGCAAAAAATCTGGACAAAGCCATATACAGAAGTGGGACAAAGGCCCAAAAATAAGTACAATTTTTAAATATTGCTCTAATAAACTTAGAAAGATAATAGAATAGGTCTTACATTAGTATGACTTTTCTGAAGGGTATAAAATCTGAAACTCAAATGTCTGTCATTATTTTCTAACTTCAGTCTTTAGTGATTTGTCACTAATTTGCCAAAAAACACAATTTTATGAAAAATGGACCAAATGTGATGCAAAAATATAAAATAGCCACACAATACAGCTGGGAACCTGTCAAAGAAGGGACACTTTAATATTAGTACTGCTAACTTGAGCAGCTGACAAAATAAAAGAATCTACATGCATTTCAAGTAATCTATAACTTTGATTATTACAGTTATTTCTTAATTGTAAACCCTCCATGTTTTCTTCCAAAATTGCTATTTTGCGGAGGGATTATTAGGGGGAAGAGCAACATTTTGAGCCAAAATCAGGGACAGTTGAGAGGTTGGCTATGCCTAATTCTATAAAGCAATTTATTTGCATGTACCTCTCAACCTGTTAATGCAGTAAATCTGAACAAGGCCAAATATATTGGGGGAACATATAAACAGTACTAAAAATTGCTCTTGTATAAATTGAGACAGTTGATAGAATAACAGTTCTTACTTTAGCATGCATTTTTCTGAAGGTTATGAAGTCTGAAACTCAGTATATCATTATTTAGTGACTTAATGTCTAAATGATTTGCCAGAAAACTACAAATTTTATGAAGAACAAACCAAAATAAGAAGCAAAAATATATTCATTCTTTGAAAATCTGGACAGTTGGGAGGTATATTTCAGCTGGGCCTGTCTGAGTTTGCTGCCCTTCCCCCCTGACAAAATCATGGTTGAATGGAGCCTCTGCAGCCATTCCAATGAACCATTACTTGGCTATTTCACTCCATTTACCATAAACACTAATGTGCATACTGCTTTACTTCTATGATGAATTGGACTTCATTTGAAAGTTTTACTTTGTATTTTACAGCACAAACACTAAGTCATCTACTAAACAAAGCAATGCAGTCTCACAATGAAAACTTAGCATTAAAACTTCTCTGCCCTTGAAACTCACATTCATTGAAACAACACTGAAACCCACATTCAAAAAAAATACATTTTGCCAGTGGCAGATAAAGATTAATTTTGGGCTGTTTTCAAATCATAGGCCCCTTGCATATGAAACATACATGTGCTCTTTGATACACCTTCCTATTGCTTTGAACATTTTTCCAGTAAACAATGAAACAAAACTGCCCAATTCAGAACATTTCCATCATAAAAGTCTACTCAAACTTCTACAGTCCACTATTATCAGTAAATATGCACAATTCTACAGTCCACCATTATCAGTAAATATGCACAATCTCTGAAGTAGTAAAAAAGTCATCTAAATAATTCCATGTTAAATAAATCTGTAATGAAGAGGTTGCTGCTAGCAATCACCTTTATATGTCATGGTTTTATCGAAAAATAAAGTGTCTAATGCCCCTGAGGAATAAATTGCCTAAATTACATTAAAAATAAGCTAGTAATATTGCAATAGGAAATGGATGGCAAACTGATAACAGGCTCATACTTAGTATCTTAACTTTCAGTACGGCAGCATTCACCCCTTATGGGAATAGAGCCAACAACCTTCTGCATCAAAAGCAAGTACACAACCTGTTGTGCTATTAGCAATGTGAGCTGACTTAGCATAATCAGCACTAAACTTCTCTTCCCCTGCAGCTCTCAGCTCCTTGTAAAATCTATTCAATACTCAACTGCATCTCAACTTCGCAGCACAAGAAGTCTGGAAAAAGCCAAATTTATTGGGGTGGGTCAAAAGGGCAAAAACCAGGGACACATTAAACATTGCTTGTATAATCTTGGAAAGCTGCAAGAATAAAATGCTGTGTTACCATCATACATTTTACTGCCAAGGTCCCTGTGCAAAAGAGTCAGAACAACATACCACTATGCCAAATCACCTGCTTTGTGAAAGAAAAATGCTGTGTTACCACCGTACATTTTACTGCCAAGGTCCCTGTGCAAAACAGTCAATAGCAACATACCACTACGCCAAATCAGCTGCTTTGTGAAAGAGAGGAAGGCTGAAACTTAAATGGCTATCATTTAATGAATTCAGTTCTCACCATAGCTGTCAACCTCTTAGCACAAAACACCTGGACAAACCCAGTAATGAGGGAATACAGCCCTCAAATATATTCAGTGAATTCAGTTCTTGCCATAGCTGTCAACCTTAGCACAAAAAACTTGGACAAAGCCACTAACAGGGTATTACAGTCCCAAAAATAAGGACAAATTTCAAATAGCTATCTTATAAACTTAAAAAATTGCTATTCTATCGTTAGACATTACAGTTAAACTGTTAATTGTCAGAAAGTAAGTTTAAACAAATCCCTCTCTTGACAGGCAACTGTTGTATGTAGCCCTACGACTTATGTTTTTAGCCTTTTATTGTATTACTGCTCACCATACATGGAATTCCGAATTAGGGACAAATTAATACAATATTAATCATAATCACCCAAAAATATTATCAACATTGTACAATTGCTGCAGGAAAAGTGAATCATGAGCTACAATACTTAGTTTAATTCTGCACCCCTTCACTCTGTTCTTCTTCTAACGTCTTTTCTTTCTTCTTCTTTCTTCTTCTGTTCTTCCTTCAGGCTAGCACAGGCTGGACAGCACAGCTGACAAAATCCACCCAAATAAAAAAAAATTAAAATCCAATGCCAAAGAAATGAAATTATTAATAAAATCAGTCACAAATCAATGCACAAGTCAAGCCCACAACTGACTGATTGATTCTCGCTCTTTTCCCAGCACATAAAGCCCGGGAAGAGAGCGACAACCAATCAGCAGCATTTAGCCCAGCAAGCACGTCATGACGTGCCTGCGGACATCGCAGTCCGAGCCCCTTCCAATTCTATGCGGTTTGGAACTGCATAGACTTCTGGGCATCACAATGATGCCTTCATTACTCCACCAGGCTGCAATCAAAACAAAAAAAAAAAATCTGTTTAAAACCGCCACAGCCCGAGGCGGTTAAAGTGCGTATGTGCATACTTCCGAGTCGCGGACTTGGAATTTTGCATTAAACAAAAAAAAAAACATCTGCTACACATAAAAAAAGGTATTTTTTTTATATTTTATTCTTCTTTTTAGCTGAGGGGGCTGCAGTCCGGCAGTCCGATGCCACGAGCCACCCCTGGTCAAGATGGGTTACTATTTACATCATATATAAGCCAAAGTAACATATAATACAAACATAGAAGTTTCTCTTCCCCTACTTCAACTCAATGAATACTTATCTTGTTAATATTTTGTTGATTTTACTTATAATAATATAAGTAATTAATTAACTAATTCAGTAAGATACCATTCATCAGAGTTCAGACTCAAATGTAACAAATTAACATCATGTATAATAGCAGTAACAGTAGAAAATTTTCTAAAAAATGCTGTCATGGAGACTAATGCCTTCTTCAGTTAAAGTATGATTTAGAAATGTCATGTATATCCTGGTTAAATAATAGTAGCAAGCTCTTAGTACAAATGTCATTATTATTCTGTCTAAATATAGTTAATATCAATTATGGCAGGTATTACAGCTACGAGTGCTGTTTGATCAATCCTGATATGGTGTGTGTGGATGTAGCCATGTCTGTCAGCTAGTACAAATGTCATTATTATTGTCTAAACATAATTAATATCAATTATGGCAGGTATCATAGCTTCGAGTGCTGTTTGATTAAGCCTGACATGGTGTATGTGGATGCAGCTGTGTCTGGCAGCTGTTATATGTTGCCGTTTTCATCTCCGGGAAGCTGTGGGTTGCTGCTTGTGATCAAGGTTTACTGATACTTGTGAATTAGGAAGAGACATTTGGTGTTTTAGCCTGGATCCAGGGGAAGGGGTGGATAGAACTGTGATTTGGGATATTTTGGCAGAGAATGGTTTGTTTGTACATCTGCTGAGTGAGAGGTGGGAGGGCTGGAGTAGTGTGTTGTCTCTTGTTATGGCAGCTTGTTGGGAGGTTTTTTTTTTTTTTTATTTGTTTGCTCCTTGTACTTTTCCTGGCTGCTGCCTCACTGAAAGCGAGGGAATTTAGGCTTGAAGTTGCAGTGAAGTGAAGCTTTGCTTCAGGTGCATCTCAAGCCTCTGGTATGCAGTACACAGACTCTAACAGAAACAGACGATCCCAGGTAGCTATGGTAACGGAGACAGAGTGACAGTAATGCTTAATGGCTCTGAGGAGCCTCCAAGATGATTTTCGGCAATGATGTTTTTGGTTTAATATATATATATATATATATATATATATATATATATATATATATATATATATAATAAAAGGGCTGTTTTAAACCACATATGCACATATTGATGGTATCCCAACACTTCATTTAGCTCATTAAGTTAAGTTTATCATCTTGATAAAAAAGTAAATTAATAAATAATAAGAGCAATTTTATATTTAAAATGCATTTTCGTCCAAATACAATAAGGGCTTACGTAAGAGTGGAAATCTGTGTTATTATGAAAGACTAAGAGCACTTGGTCTTGTGCAGTACCCTTTGCAATGGCAATGGTCTGGGAGGTGAGCTTGCTCGGATGTGTTGGGCATTTGGGGATAGCTGATGCTAGGGGTGTTTGGGGGTTGCCCGGGAAGTGTTAGAGAGTCATCAGATTTCCTTTGTGGAAATATCTGTGGGAATGTAAGGTGCATTGAGTGGTTCACTGGCAGAGTGGCCACTGCATGGAACAGGCTGGTAAAATGGAACAGGACAAATATTGGTTTGGGTATTTTAATAACAGCCTGGAAACACACCACATGAATTAGTGAATGGTATTCTGGCAAAACTGGATGGCGATTGTTGCCCGTGCTTGAATACTGATATGTGTGTTTGTAAGGATGGAAATATACTTATAACAAATAAAAAACTAGAAGGGTCTCATAATTGTCTATGGACTATATAAACATGCTTGGAAGGAACTAATAAGAAAAATAAACATTACAGCTTGTGGTCTCTCAAATAACTAAGCAACAGCCAAACAAAACACACAATTATGTAATGTATGATTTCAGTAAATCTAGACATAACAATATAATCATCATATAAGATGAAGCATTCTGCTCAATTTAGATATTAAAGACATGATTTAATAACATGGGCTTGTGTATAACAACACTACTATCTTAATTTGTCATAAATGACATAAACTACATTGAACATCAAGGCGAAGCATGATGATTTTCTTATATAAGTAAATATGCATAACAAGTCATGTAATTGCTTTAACTTTAATTTTATTATTTGTAACACATCTTGACCATATATGACACTTAAGTGATTACCAAGATAACTAATGTTTTATACATGACATCAAACTGACAATGTTGTTCAAGGGAAACAATAGAAGCCTGAACTAGGAATATCACTGGATGTTCAAGGGAAACAATAGAAGCCTGAACGTGAAATGTCACCGAATAACACTCAGTTTAATAACACGGGCTTGATTATAATAACACTGCTGCTTTAACTTGTCATAAATGACATACACTATATTGAACATCAAGGGGAAGCATGATGATTTTCTCATATAAGTAAATGTGCATAACAAGTCATATAATTGCTTTAACTTGAATTGTGGTTTTGTAACACATCTTGACCATACATAATACTTGCTGTTACCAAGGTAACTAATGTTTTATACATGACATCAAATTGACAATGTTGTTCAAGGGAAACAATAGAAGCCTGAACTAGGAATGTCACAGAATGTAACAATCACATTCTGAACAAATAGTATTAAATTGACAATCACTCAGTTTAACCTTTGCTGATTATACAAAATAGAATGCTGCCATTTAAATCTAAAAACGTTCAGTATATGTCATAAAATGGCAATTTATGAATTTGGAAAAGGAACTTGTAATCATCAATCACAGTAAGTGAATTTGTTGTTTTAACCTATAATTTTGCTCATTTTATAATTAGAAATGACAGATATGAAAATCCGTATGTATACGAAATGGGGGACGAGGGATGCACTGATAATTAAAACTTTCATCAAGGTTCACATAAAACAAACATTATGCTTTAAGTAAGTTAGCAACAAACAAAGTGATTACTTAAATGCTGGCAAACAATGAAATATAACTTCTGATATATCCAGTAAAATACATTGTATTATAAACATTAGGTATAAATATTATTACCATCTATTTATATTAAGTAATAAGTTTTGAAAGACTTTATCAATAAGGGTGAATATGTTAAATAACTGTGTACTATAATCTTTTAATGAGGTTTTATATATGGTACATCCTACTTTACTATGATTGAATTGCTTGTCGTCTATCTTTCATGTAAATAATTACTTATACAATAAGCAGACATCTATATTGTATTAGAATTCTGTGTAATCTACAATAGTACTATATCTGTTCAAAATAATATAAATATTGCTTATTCCTATTACAAATATTCTCCATATGATAATTCAATTTATGGAGCTCAGATGTTCTGGATTGTCAAGGTATGAGTGATAATTTGATGGACTTAGGTTTATCCATCAGATTAGGAATGATTTTCATTCCATGGCTAGTGTGGATCTTAGTTTTGTTAACATTTATTAATTTAAATTTATTTCACATAAACAATTTTAGTATGCCTGACCAAAACATTACTTTATTGGTATAAGATAATTTCCTTTAAAAGCTCAAACATATACTTTATATAGTTATCAGAGAATGTTTAATCGTCACAATAAAACAAAAAAAATACATAGTCTAAATAACCTAAGATGGATTTAACTTTATTATCTTTAAATACCAATGGCTTAAACAATCCTAGCAAGAAATCAAATCTACTGAAATATTTAAAACTGAGCAAAGCACAAATGTTTATGGAAAACAAATGTGATTAACCCAGAAATCATTTATAAGTATGAAGATAAAGAAGGCCTTGTGGCATTAGTAATAGTTAAATATAATAACATAATATGGACCCTAGACAATCTATATTGGTTCCTAGGCATTGGATCAGGAACTGTTAAAAAAACTTGGATTTCATTTCCAATAATTATAAAAGCAACAATATTAGGAAGATATTTTAACAGTATATTTGATATTTCTGAAACTACAAATAAAAGACCACTGCATACAGCTGCTGTATCAAAAGCTTTAAACAAGTGGGTATAACCATTTCATCTTGTAGATACTTTCAAATTTAGAAGATAAATCTTTGTTGTTTTCCCATCAAGATCACAGATTTGGTACCCAGACTAGAATAGATAAAATATTTGCTGCCCATGACTTATACTCTAAAATCATTAACTTTTCAATCACTCCATGCCCTTTTCCAGACCACAATTCATTGATACTAAAACTTCAAAAGGGGTACAAACCAGTAATCTTTAACTCCAGAAATCCAGCATATATAACTAAAATTAAAGAGTTCAAATCCTGGTTATTATCTGAATTACAGTTCTTATATATTAATGACACCACAGAGATAAATAAAATGATGATATGGGAGTCATTAAAAGCTTACATATATGGTAAAACCCTAACTTGGTATAAAAAAAATCAGAGAATGGAATTCTGAATTATTAGATCTACAATCCAAACCTTTGTCAGTAAAAGCTGAAAAAAATCTAAATAATTTGGAGATGAAAAAGAAAGTAGAAGTATTAAGCAATAAATACAATGAAATTCTAACACATAAAACTAGTTTAGCTTTAGAAAAACTAAAAATTAATACCTTGGCCACTTCTCCCAAATATCTACATAATTTATCCATAAGAATCAAAATTCAATCAAAGGCTAATGGCATCTTGTCTCGGATATAGGTGACATTTTGATTCCTATAGAAATCACTATATGGAACATTTCCAAAAAGAAAATATACATATCGATCAATTAAATCTAGGTGTAAAATGTTCTAATATAAAAAAATACCAGAAAAATTAAAACTAGATTTGCAAGCACCCATATCCTGCGAAAAAATTACAGATACAATAAAAGAGGGTAAAAATAATAAAGCTCCAGGTATAGATGACATAATTTTGGAAATATATAAACTTTGTGCTTCAAAGATACTATCCCTCTTCCATAAAACTCTATTAGAAATTCAGTCACAAGCTTTAATACCACCCTCTTGGAGATGTTCCTTAATCATGCCAATCCTAAAGGAAAACAAATCCCCAAACCTCTGTACCTCATATAGACCTATATCATTAAATAATGACTAGAATATATTTATGACAATATTAAATAACATAATGAAAATGCCACTATCCAAAACAATAAATAATGATCAAACTGGATTTATAGTTCATAGACACACATGACAATATTAAAAGAATAATTTATCTTATAGATTATGTTAATAAAGAAAATAAATACTCATAATTGGCTTAGATATAGATAAAGCCTTTGATTCCCTAAACTGGGACTATTTATTCAAAATTCTGGTGTTATTTGAATTTCCTCCTTCCTTTGTTTATCTACTAAAGCATATATATATATATATATATATATATATATATATATATATATATATATATATACACAAATAATTTAGCGTATGTTAAACAAGGTCCTTTCACCTCTGAATCTGTACATATAACAAAGGGTACTAAACAAGGACATCCCATGTCACCGATTCTATTTGCTTTGGCTATTGAAATATTGGCAGATTCAAAACGTAACAATGCAAAAATCAAAACAGTAGATGTGTATGAACAATACAGTTCTAAAGTAATGCTCTTTGTTGATGACATATTATTAACATTATCCATTATAGAAGAGACATTCGAAGAATTAGATATTTTAATTGACAGATTTTATAGGACCTCAGGACTCCATTTCAATAAATCAAAATCAAATTTTTTATAAAAAATTGCAGATGAAGGGGAATCACATTATAGGAAACAAGAATATACCTTAAAATATCTAGAAATTGAGTTATGAAAGGATAATAATAAATTAATCTCAAAATTACAATAATATCATCAATACAATTAAAATCTCTGTGGAAAAGTGGAACAAAATAATTTTAACATTTGAAGATAGCCTACATATACTCAAAGAAATAAACTCATGCCTAATAAAATTTTTATGGTTTCCCAAAAGAAACCAAATATCTTTAATACATCATATCAGACCATGGAAACAGGGAGGATTAACCTTTCCTGATATAGCAACATATATAAAAGCATCAATATCTAAACAATCTCAGATTGGATAAGTCCAAATTATTTTGCAAATTGGAAAGAATTACTAACTGTAATATCAATAAATTGATTTACAAAACAAATTTCAAATAACAGATAAAACAATTTGCCATTGCACATATTATGTATTAGTATGCAATATAACATAGCTAAGCCCACTAAAATTGACTCATTTAGGAAAATTATTAATGCAAATATAGATTTAAAAATCTGGTTTGATCTTTTATCACGATTCATAGCAGAACTCTGGTCCGCTAATGATTGGGAGTAGATTTTTACGTGCCGAGTTGCCAGCTCTGACGCACAACCTTCAATGAAAGTACACTCATTCACAAACATCTCCACACAGAAGATGCTCTAGCTGAGAATTGAACAGGACAATGTCTATCTGTGAGGCGACAACGCTACCGCAGCACCACCAATGCAGTAGCAGCTATCCACATAAAATATACAGAGAAATAATTAATTCCTGGGAACAGAAAGGATTTGTTTGTTGGTTTCAATATATCAAAGAATTAAACATTCTGGATATGTAAACAATAGGAACAACATACAAAATTCCACAAAAAGATTGGCTAACTATGCAAAGCATTCTGACCTACTTGCAAGATTTATGCAGAATAATTAGTAATTCTTTATTTAAAGAAATACTTAAACTTACGAAATACCTATATGAAATCATATATAATGATTGACATGGGAAATAGTATTTCAAAATTTTACAAGATATTGATAAATTATAAAACAACACCCAAATCTTCATATTGGACTTGTATAACAAAAGGAAACTCATTACAGCTAACTGAAGAAATTAAATCAAATATTTTATTATCACTAAAACATACATCCTTTACACAATACTAGAAAGATTTTAATTGGAAATGCTTGCACACAGCATTCTAAACTCCAGATAGAATAACTAAAATTAATTCTTCCACAAAGGGAATATATTGGAGGTGTGAGCAAATACACAATGCAGATTGGAATCACATGTTTTTCGACCGTGTTAAAATTAAGCCATTTTGGAATGGTATTAAAAACTTTTTACAAGCTTTATTTAATGAATCGTTTAACTTATCTAAAGCTCTAGTATTATTAAATGTGTACAAAGGTCCTCATTTCAATGAGTCAAATATGTATCTAGTATGGACAACACTTGCAATCTCAAGGAAGTGTATAACAAGAAAATGGAATACAAACACAATGCCTACTTTGGAAGACGTCTACAGCCTATTGAAGACCACAGCATTGCTGGAAATTAAAATTAAAGAATTAAGGATTCATCCTAAGCCATTTATAATCCATGGAAAAAAGTCTTATCATTGATTGACACTTTAAAATAACTGACCAGATGCACTCTGATAACTGGATTGTTATACCTATAAAGTAATTGTATATATTGAGCTCTGTTATAGTGTCAGGCTGATGTAAATAGTGTACGTAGTTATTTAAGACGTTATATACAAATACTATAGAATTTGTTCAACTGTATTTGAAAAATAAAAATATTTTGGAGAAAAAAAAGATTACATTAAGTATGCATGTAGTCTATCCTTTGTGGTAACCTTTATGAATCCCTGTCAATATGTAAAGCTGCAAGGGTCTATATCATATAATCAAAAGTTGATAATGTTGAATGCTGTAAAGAGTGAAAATGTCGGAACTGGAACTCCTTATTGTGGGGGGGGGTTGCACCCCTCACACCCCCCCGCTAAATATATATTCCAACTCCGAGATCACACTGCAGTGAGGAAAGGGCAAATATTCAAATCTTCACTGTATTGCAATCTCAATAACAGAACTTCGAGTTCTGGCATTTTTGGTCTTTAGAGTATTCGACATTGTCAACTTTTGAATACATGATATAGACCCAAGCTGCAAAAATATCAGTAGGAAAACCAAAATTAGGAGGAAAAGGGAGTGTGTTATGTTGTGTTGTCTGTTCACTCAAAACAGTGTACACTTAGTGTAGGCTTTATTGATTCTGGCCCTCTATCTATATTTTATATACATGTGTATGTATGTGTGTATATATAATATATATATATATATATATATATATATATATATATATATATATATATATAAAATGTTTTAATACATGTATTTTATATATATTCATGTATGTAAGTGTACATAGCATAGGAATAATATTTTGCTTATGTTACTACTACTTGTTATTACTATAACACGCTTCTCTTGTATTCACTTTGTGAATTATTTTCATTTTTTCTTTTAATAGTATATCTACTGATTGTAAAAATCATGTAAGAAATAAGATATGTTGCTGAGATTCCCTAATACTAAGTACAGTTTCACCAAAGTTTGTTGCATGGCATCTGTTAGCTTCTTTTCTGAAAGATGTTTAGAAATTCCATGTTCATTTAAATATTTATTTATTTGTTTGTTTGTTTATTTATTTAATTTACATTCATCAAATATACTGAATACATCACATCTAGGCACTCTCCACTCAAAAATAGTCCATCAGTGTCTGCTTAGGAAATGTCACAGTTCAAAACCTTATCTCATATAGATGCTGATAGCGTGGCATCAGACTGTGTGTCCAGACAACGATATTTATCCATCCCAGAAGGGTATGCAGAAGTTCAACAACATACAAGCTATACAAACTATACTCGCAAATGTTTATAAATTATAATACATGTCACCTGTGAAACTGCCTCCATCTATTGACATGTAGAGTGCAGGAAAGTCAAGAAAGACACCAATGCCCAGAATCAATGGATAACAGAGCCTCCCACATTCATGACTAACACTACCAGACAATAACAACTCATGACAAATGACCTCAAATAGTTACAACCATAATATCGAGAGAGGAAATGCAAAGCAAAATAATCAAACAGTGCATGGTATAACCTTTAAAGCACTGGTTCCTTCATTGTGTCTCATTCATAATGAGCAGAACACAACATTTAAAATGCAGCTCTACCTATCATTTGTATTACAGTGCCAGACAAACAAGCAGCAACTAATGTAAAGACACATTACATTCACTTAGCAGCAACCTGAACACAAAAAAAATCTCAGTACTGAAGCCCACACCATGTACCAGTCCACAGCATATGACCTACAGGACAGGATACACCCATCCCAAAGCTGCACCAAACATAAATCAGAAAACTCATTTACTGGTATTCAGATAACTATCCACCACTTCATGTCACTGCCTCACAAAAGACTCCACACAAAAAGGCATATGTTACCAACAATGAATCTAAAACATCTTTCACTAGAATTAGATATGAGTCTCCGATCCAATTCGCACTATGTACACAATGCTCAGCATGAAATAATATTGTCATATTGCAGTCACAGTTCAAGGAAACTCAACCACTTATGTGAGAACAAAAACATAATTCCTTTGCTGTACTTTTTCTTTCAACTTTACTCTCCCACATAGAAATATCTATTGATACTGCCCAATATGAATTAATAAAAATAGATTATATTATCCATTAGTATCATACCTCTCAAACTGGCAAAAGGTATGTTGGAAACTAAGAGTGGTATTCCTGGTCATTAGGTATAAGCAAGAGATATATGGGTAGGCAGTGAACAAGCACAAGTTACTTGTGATTCAGACGCAGTATTTATGCTAAGGCACAGAAATTAGAGACAGATTAAAAACGTATGCAAATGAAAACTTAATGAGATGTAAAAGAAGAATCTGTGACTGTCCCACACAAATAAGGTGCTTTTCTCACATTTCTGAATTTCATACTGTTTTTTTGTTATGCAAGCCTCTTGTGCACAGATCGGTTATAAAAATGAGAATCTCCACCTTTCCTATACAGTTTCCATTCTGTGAAGATGATTGCTTTCACTTCCAGTGTAACTTGTCCAGCATTAAGTAATGCATTTTGGTTAAGCCAGGACCTGATTCTTGAAGTGCACTCAGTGGTCTAGAAGAAGAAGAAGCAGAAGTTACAGGCAAAGGATTACTTATCTCAGTTTTGCTAAGTTTGAATTATTGGACAAGAATATAATTTGGGCTTTGATAAGTTTGTATGCACACACGAAGTAAAAGGTCCAACAAAATGTAATCAGTGACCAGGACACGAGCCAAAATGAAATAAAAATCTGCTTTTAATACTGTATTTGGAACAAAACCAACAAAAACATCAAGCGCTTTTGTCTCTGCATTCAGAGACTTTATCAAGATAAGGACAGTCAATGAAGGAACAGTTTAAGTAGCACACCTCAGAAACCATTAGCCAATCAAAAAATAGCACTCATAATTATTATTAAATATCTGAACATTTAAAACCACAACCCTTCTCATTTAAAATATATTATACAGTACTAACAAAACAAATATAATTCAAGTAATATAGCAGCAGTCAAAATAAAAATTATGTTCATTAAAAATTCATTTAAGAAAATTTTAGAATGTAAAATGTGCATTAATAAACAAATAAATACACAAATAATTATAGATATGGGCAGGGCACTGTAATCTAGACATATAAATAAACATTTCTATATCTACCCTTAAAATACTTTAAAATGTTAACCAAAATACCCCTAAATACACACAAAAGTATCATAAAATACATTTCAATACCCATATTTCATCTATCTAATGCCTTCAACTTTAAAAAAGTAAATAATTGAAAAAGATTCATTCAGACCTGGCCACTGAGTTGCATTAGTCCTAAGATACCATAGGGCTTCATGTCTTTCAAGGTGTAGTGGCCAATGGCCACCCCTCGGGTCTACTTGCAAGGGCTCAATTACAGTGAATTAAAAAGCATGACCTGGTAATTTATTACAATGTTTTGCCAGTGCATTAGTGTCCTTCTTTAATCTAATGTCCCACAAATGTTCATAAATATGTTTTTTTTTAGCCTTCTCTCTGTCTTTCCAATATAAAAACAAGGGCATTTAATACAGAAAGCACAATAAACTACTTTATCTGTATGACAGGAACATGTTTTTTAAGACTGACCTTCACCCCATTTATGTTGAAGGATGCTCCTTCCATTATATAGTCACAATAATTACAAAGGCCACACTTTTTCATGGAGCCCTTCACATGCCCGTTGCAACTACCTTCAAAGATATTTTTAAGACATTGCCCTTTCCTCTACATTATAATGGGTTTCTCTCCCACACATTGTCTAATCTTACTAAAGGATGATACAATGGCCCAGTTTTTGAATAAAATATCTGTAATATGTTTACGTGCCAAATTATAAGTTGTAATAAATGCTGATCGAAAAATAATCTTATTCTAGCCAATATTATTTTGTGCCTAAAAATTGTATTAGATATAATGCTCACCTCATTACATGGGGCATCAGTCTCAGTAGTGTCGCTCATATGTTCCGATACCCTACAGTCATAAGATAAAATAGCCTTAAAAAAGCCCCTTTCCCTTTTATTAACAACTTCCAACATTAAATCACTGACCAGGTCAACTGGATAGTCCCTCTTCAAAAACATTTCCTTTAGTAATTCACATTCATTAAGAAGTATATTGAAACAAGAGACCCTCCGGGCAGCCCTTGCAAACTGCCCCTTCACTACCGCTCTCTTCTGCTTATAGGTTCATAGGTTCATAGGCAGATACTAGGCTATCTGCCCTAGGGCATTTATAAGCCTAGCCAGAGTGTATTTGGCTTCCACCTCCCTATTAGATTAGCCTACTGTGCCTCTGTAAAGTAGGTCACAGAAGGTACCCTTTTAAGATTAGTTTACTGTGCCTCTGTCTAACAGGGACACAGGAGAGATCCCAGGGGTGAATTTGCAATTTCCCATCCACGCGTCCAAATTTCTCTTGAAGAGGGTCAGAGAGGGGCTATGTCTAACATGAACTGGGATTCTATTCCAGAGTGAGGGGAGCCTCTGGGAAATGAATCTGTCCCTCCAGCATGTCCTATTTATTTTTGTGCTGAGGTTTAGGTCCCTGGAGCATGTAGCACTAAGGGACTTGGATTTTTTGAGGTGGAGCATGTCCATTAATTCTAGGTTTGACATGGCTTTATAGGTCAGGCATAGATCGCCTCTGAGTAGGCGGTAAGCAGCTGAGTAGAGCTGGAGTTTCTTTAGTCGAGCTGCATAGGACATCTGTCTGTAGCCCATGATCCTCTTGGTGAGGTACTTTTGGGGTCTCTCCAGTTGCTGCAGGTGTCGGGTAAGGTACATCCCAAAAGGGGCATTGTATTCAATTATTGGCCTGATGAGTGATGAGTAGAGGGGCACAATGACCTCTCTTGATCTAGATGCGAACCCTTTCATGATAAGGTGGGCTATATAGAAGGTCTTTCTAACCACTTTGGCGACGTGATTATCAAAGGAGAGATTACTGTCTACGTTGGTCCCCAAATCTCTAATTACTTCTTCCGTACTTAATGGATTACCACCTATGTGGTAATTTGTGGGCACCTTGTTTTTCCCAAAGGGGATGACTGTGCACTTTTTAGCATTTAGCTTGAGGCCATGGTTCTGGCACCAAGCATCCGTCTCTGTGATGCCCTTTTGGAGGATGCTTGTGTCAGCTGGAGATTCGATTATGGCCCCCAGTTTGCAGTCATCTGCAAACTTTGTCAGCCATAATCCCCCTGTATTAGCCTGAACCTCAGAGAAGTATATACCGAACAAGAGAGGTCCCAGAACTGAGCCCTGTGGGATGCCACTTGTAACTGGTTTGGATTCGGACATGGCACCTGCGATTCTGAACATGTGGGTTCTATCTCTGAGCCAGTTTGCAACCCATCTTGTGATATAGGGGTTGATATTTAAGCTGGTAAGCTTATTTATGATGCCCGAGTGAGGTATTGTGTCGAAGGCTTTTGCGAGGTCCAGGTAGCCTGTGTGGACTACCTTGCCCTCATCTATGGCTTTGGTAACTGTTTCAAAGAAATAACTAGGTTTAAGAGGCAAGATCTGCCCTTAACCAAGCCGAATTGGGTAGGGTCCATTGTCTGGAGGCTCCCAATGTCTTTGTTTATGAGTTCCATGATAATACGCTCCATAGCTTTACAGACCAGACTAGTCAGGCTTATGGGGCGATAGTTTCCGAGGTCCGTTGTGGCACCACCTTTGTGGAGTGGGACCACTGTAGCTGTACGCCATTCTTTGGGTACATATCCTGTAGTAAGGCTAAGTTTGAACAGTGACTTAATGTGAGGGTTCAGTTCTTCTTGCAGCTCGTGTAAGACACAGCCTGGGACACCGTCTTGTCCCATAGATGCTGTGTTTTTTGCTTTGGAGAGGGCAGCTTTCACCTGTGCATCTGTGATGTCAGGGAGGTTACATTCAGTTGGGATAGGCATTTGCTCCTTTGGGGGGGAAGGGGGGGAAGGGGGGAGAAGTTTGCACTGAATCTGTCTGCCAGGATGTTGGCTATGTCTGTACATTCGGTATATTTTCTACCGTTATGCAACAATTCAGAGCATATCTGGGAGTTTCCTCCCATGTTTCTGACATAACTAAAGAAGGCCTTGTGATTATCTTTAGTGTCTAGGGAAATTTTTCTTTCGAAACTGGCCTTTGATGATTTTTTGAGGGATCGAAGTTTCTTGCTAATACTGATCAGAGACACCTTCCCTTTTTGGGATTTTTCTCTGTCATGTAGTAGGTTCCTCCTTCTGTTGTATAGCTTATTTATGGCTGGGGTCCACCAGACCGGTCTCCTGTTTTTGGAGGAGTGAGTCTTGGTTTTATTTGGGATAGCACAATCCATGCATTCCTGCAGGTGCTCATAGAATGCATTTGTAAAGGATTCTGCGGATTGGGCTGTATTATCCTCTGGCCCAAGGGGCTTTGAAGGATTCCACCTCAGTCTTGAGAAGTGCAAAGTTGGCTTTGGAGAAATTCTTTACAGTGATTTCCTTGGCTGGGGGTGGGGACGGGATATGGATGTCCAGGGAAATTTGTTTATGGTCTGATCTTACCAATGAAGGGTTTACTATTGGTGTGGAACATAGAGTCCCCATGTTGGTGATGACCAGGTCCAATATGTTATTCCCTCTTGTGGGAGTGGTGACCAGTTGTTCCATTGCGTTAGAGTTTATAAATTCAAGGAACAGTTGGGAGAGGGTGTTTGGGCTTGAATAGTTTTCCCAGTCAATGTTTGGGTAGTTGAAGTCACCCAATAACATAGTGTTTGGAGAGACTTTCATATTCTCCAGTGTTCTCAGGAATGCCAAGTGGGGTTCCTGTAATAGGGAGGGTGTTCTGTAGCAGGCAACAAACTGAAAGGCAGTTTTGCCCACTGTTAGTTGCACATGGATGGTTTCCGATGCTTCGTCAGTGCCACTAACTTGGAGGTGTAGGTATCTTTGATGAATATAGATACTCCCCCTCCTTTTGTGCTTCGGTCCGAGTTTTGGGGCCAAAACGCATGGTATGAGTTATAACCTGGTAGTGCTGGGGTGCTCTCAGGAGCCTTGAACTAGGTTTCTGTTACTGCACAGACATCAATTTTCTCCATACTGAGGAGAGTCTCGAGTGCATGCATCTTGAGGTTTAGACTTCTGGCATTGAGTAGCATTACCTTTAGTTTTTTTATCTTTGGGTTGTCTATGGAGGTGGGTTTATCCTTTGAGCCTTGCCTAAAAAAGGCACTATGGGGGGTGGCAAGAGCCTTGGCCAGTATAAGAAAGCCTAAGGGTGACAGGTGTAAGCCGTCCCTAGCGAAGCAACGTGGTTTGTCGAGCATGTCATCCCAGGCTGACAGACACTGGATCCCCTTTGAATGACACCAGTACTTTAGCCAATTGTTGAAACTGATCATTTTGTCTTTATACTGTGGCATCATTCTTGGTGAGGGCAAGATGCTACTCAAGGTCAAGGACATACCAGCCTGGGCTACATGGTCAGAGAGCTCCTCTATGTCTCTTTTCATGTAGTCCAGGGAGGTACGTCTCAGGTCATTCACACCAGCATGGACAATGATGGAGTCATACTTGTACTTGCTTTGGAATGACCTGAGTGCTTGCGTTATGTGGCGGATCCTGGAACCCGACAGGCAGCTTACAGTGACCTTCTCCTTGTTCAGTCTGGTGAGTGGGACGTCAGTGTGCCGGACAATAGAGTCTCCTATAACACGTGTATTTGGTGTGTTGTTTGGCCTTATGGGCTGTGACTGTGAGGCACACTGATTTTGTGAGATATGTGATTTGTGGGTATTGTTGAGGGGTGGCTTTTGCTTGGGAGGTCTTTGCTGTTTAGGCAAATTTTTATTTAGAGCCTCTGTGTATGTTTTTGTGTGTTTATGTGTTGGGTATGCAGATGCAATAGGTCTGTGTGAGACTGGATTTGTGGTGTGGGTGGTTACCTTTTCCTCCTGACTGACTGTGCCAGTCTTGGGTTAAGAGAGCTCTGCCTCCAGTTTGGCTATGTAACTGCATTTCTCACATGTATTAGAGTTTGTTGGAAGGAGGAGAGGGTTGTCTGTGTACATAAGACAATTGTAACATTGCCTCAAAATTCCCAGATTCACCAGCTGGACTGAAGAGTAACCTTGAAATTGACCCTTGGACATACCAGATTAGTATAGGGAACTGTTTTTTTTTACTGATCAGATTAGGGAAGGGAACTGATTTTTCACTTGATCAGGAAGGACCAATCGGGAGTCTAATACTTATGAGAAGTCAAGGAGGGTGTAGTGCTTTAGTTAGTTGGTGTTTCCTTATAAGAACTGAGCAAGTGTAGGGCTTTAGAAAGAGAATAGAGTGATTACTTTGAGACTTTGAACAGTTCTAAGGGAAAAAGTGAAGAGCAGACTTTGTGGAGCCTGGAATAGTTTAAACCTGTTAAGGCGGCACTGCCCGACGCTTCTCAGTGCGCAAAACCACTCAAAAAGAGAGTTGTAGGGTTTTAAGAGAGAGAGATCAAGGAGTTTAGAATTGACCCAAAATGGCCAATAAAACTATAGCTTCTAGGTAGTAACCACTCCTCCAGGGAGGTCATGGATGAGAGCAATGAAAGTGTAAGGGAAGGGGGTACCTCAGGCTAGTATTAATGTATATGAACAGTTATTTGATTTGGTTCTAAGGAATAATTGTATATTTTTTGAGAATGAGTTTTTTATCCAGACTGTTGGGGTTGCTATGGGGTCCCCTTTGGGGAGGCCTATATGCTAATATGGTTATGCTGCAGTGGGAAAATACATTTTTGTTTAACTCACATTTTTATACCCACTGCAGGATGTATGTACAATTTTTGGATGATATTTTTATATTTTGGGATGGACCTGAAAATATAATTTGTCAGTTTTTGGCTTATATTAATGACTCAACATCCTTTCTAAAATTTACCCACACAGTAGGATTGGAAGAAATTTCCTACTTGGATATTAGGCTCATAAAAGATTCTCCCTCTAAAAAGTTTACATCAGAGATTTTTCAGAAGGAAACATATTCCAACAGTTTTTTACACTTTGATAGCTCTCATCCATATAAGCAGAAGAGAGCGGTAGTGAAGGAGCAGTTCGTAAGGGCTGCCCGGAGGGTTTCTTGTTTCAATGCATTTCTTAATGAATGTGAATTACTAAAGGAAATGTTTTTGAAGAGGGACTATCCAGTTGACCTGGTCAATGATTTAATGTTGGAAGTTGTTAATAAAAGGGAAAGGGGCTTTTTTAAGGCTATTTTATCTTATGACTGTAGGGTATCGGAACATATGAGGGAGATTACTAAGACTGATGCCCCATTTAATGAGGAGATCACTATATCTAAAACAATTTTTGAGGCACAAAATAATATTGGCTCGAATAATATTAATTTTCAATCAGCATATATTACAACTTATAATTTGGCAAGTAAACATATTACAGATATTTTATTCAAAAACTGGGCCATTGTCTCATCCTGTAGTGAGATTAGACAGTGTGTGGAAGAGAAACCCATTATAATGTATAGGAAAGAGCAATGTCTTAAAAATATCTTTGAAGGTAGTTGCAATGGGCATGTGAAGGGCTCCATGAAAAAGTGTGACCTTTGTAATTATTGTGACTATATAATGGAAGGAGCATCCTTCAACATAAATGGGGTGAAGGTCAATCTTAAAAAAACATGTTCCTGTTATACAGATAAAGTAGTTTATTGTGCTTTCTGTATTAAATGCCCTTGTTTTTATATTGGAAAGACAGAGATAAGGCTAAAAAAACATATTTATGAACATTTGAGGAACATTAGATTAAAGGACACTAATGCCCTGTCAAAACATTGTTATGAATTACCAGGTCATGCTTTTTAATTCACTGTAATTGACCCCTTGCAAGTGGACCCGAGGGGTGGCCCATGGCCACTACACCTTGAAAGACATGAAGCCCTATGGCAACTTAGGACTAATGCAACTCAGTGGCCAGGTCTGAATGAATCTTTTTCAATTACTTGCATCCATATAAGTTGAAGGCATTAGATAGAAGATGAAATATGGGTATTAAAATGTATTTTATTTATATTTTTAAGTGTGTATTTAGGGATATTTTGGTTAACATTTTGAAGTATTTTAAGGGTAGATATAGAATTATTTATATATATGTCTAGATTACAGTGCCCGTATTTATAATTATTTATTTGTGTATTTATTTGTTTATTAATGCAGATTTTACATTCTAAGAAGTTTCTTAAATGAATTTTTAATGAACATAACTTTTATTTTGACTGCTGCTATATTAGTTGAATTATATTTATTTTGTTAGTACTGCATAGTATATTTTAAATGAGAAGGGTTGTGGTTTTAAATGTTCAGATATTTAATAATAATTATGAGTGCTATTTTTGATTCGCTAATGGTTTCTGGGGTGTGCTACTTAAACTGTTCCTTCATTGACTGTCCTTATCTTGATAAAGTCTCTGAATGCAGAGATGAAAGCGCTTGATGTTTTTATTGATTTTGTTACAAATACAGTATTAAAAGCAGATTTTTATTTCATTTTGGCTTGTGTCCTGGTCGCTGATTTTTTTGATTGTTTGTATGGACCATGAGACAGGAAATGGAGGAATACTTGGCCTTCCTGTATCTGCAGATAACAAGGTTTGTAAAGCCTTCACTATACTTGCCATAGTGACCTTCCATCGACAAAATAAGGATATGGTGGGCATCTCAGAGGCTTCTGCCAATACTTCAGCATTTCCTCAACATATTCTTTGCACATATGTACTAGTATGTCTATTTCCCTGTGTCAACACAGAAATAAGCTAGTACTATAAGAACCTTCTAAGAAATGGCATGCTTTTCTGAGGTATTTGGTGTGATAGACTGCACCCATGTTGCTATAAGGGCACCATTAGGTCCATGGAGGGAGCAGTAGTGGAACAAAATGGGGTACTATAATGCACGGGGCTACATCACCAACATGTCAAGCCAATATCCTGGCAGTGCCAAAGATTTTCGTATTTTGTACACAAGCTCAATGTATCACTTCTTCTTGCATGATAGAATTCATCATAGTCTTCTTGTAACTGTAAACTATTATATTGTTCATAACCATAGTTATTTCTGCATCCAGACAGTGCATGACTAGTATTGAGTAGTTACTTCTTGTTTGTTATTTATACCATGCCTGTTTTATTTTCCAGGTGACACAGGCTACCCAGTTGAATCTTGGCTAATGCCACAAGTCAAAAGCCCTCAAAGAGCTGCTTAGGAATGCATCAACACTAGCATGTCCTAGAAATGGAGAGCCATTTAACTAAAAATTTGGCTTCCTCAAAGCATGTCTTCATTGTCAGGATGAGTTGGGGGACAGCTTCAGTGTGAACCTACTAATGCATGCAGGATGTTTACTGCCTGCTGCATTCCATATAACATGATCAAGCATCTGTGTGGAGTGCAATTGCTACAGCCAATCACCAATAATGGCAGTGCAGCTCCCTCAATCATTTGTCCCACCAGTGATGATAGAAATGGTGGCCAGCTGATGGCAACAGCAGGGCAACCCTCTCTGGAAGGATTGTGGAATGCACACAGGTGCACAAGTGAATAGGCAGCATTTGGTCCACGGTTATGTGGCCGTGACATTCCCTATATAACAGTGAGAGGTCATACAGGTAATACATAATGCAAGCAGTGTTAATTGTGGGCTGTGCTGAGTGGTACATAGTCAACTTACATTGTACATCAGACATTTTTTTTTATATCATAAATAATACCTGGTTTTCAGAATGTATTAGCAATCATTATTTGTACAGTGTTGAATGTTCTCTGGCCCAAGTGCTAGTTATACTGGCAGACTTTGATTGAGGTGTAGAAGTTTAGGTGTTATGAAAGATATTTGGGCCTATACTGTGAGTGTTCCACTGCAATGTTATTTATGTGTTTGAATTTATTTGTTTGGATAAAAAGGTAGCTGCTTATCAGTAATGAAATCTGTTTGCTGATGCTGTTTCTATCTGTTTTATTTTTTGTTGTTTTGGCTAATATTGTCTACTTTTTTTTTTTCAGGCATAAAGAATAACAACAGCATTTGCCCTGTATACCGAGTAACCTCTCAGTGAGTAATGCTCTGTTAAAATTTAAATTAGATATAGAATGTTCCATGTACAATGACCCTAACCTAAGGATAGTGTTAGTGGTGGTCAGAAAGATCACTAGCGAGTGCAGGGCTTAATGCTGAGTTGTTCCAATGATGGGATGTACTGGAAACAGGAGAACCCACTAATACTGACCTAAAAATGCTGTAGGACCCAACCCTTAATGGAGAGGTCCTATCACATATTATGGACGTCTGATGAAGCCTGACTGGCTTCTTCTTGAATCCACATCAAGGCCAGCAGCACTTTCTTAAGCTACAAGTGATGTATGTCCTTCTCATCCAGCACAAATGCAGACATTGTCTCATCCATGTGCAGTTGTATCCCTAGTGTGTGTCTAGTAAGTCCTTACTAGTATGCATATGGATGTTGAGATGGATGAAATGTGTGCAGTCATGCTTTGCAAGATTTTTATCATGGCATTCTCCTTGGCCTCCACCATTTCCATCTACTGGTGAATTTCCTCATGTATTTGTTTTACACTCTTTCTGTTCTTGACTCTCAGTGGCAGTAGCCTGGGCCTGAACTATGCCATGGCACATCTGCTGCTGGCCAGATAAGGGCTTGCATGTCTCTGGAGTTAACCATGAAATATGTCTTCACCTGGCATCAACTTGGGCAAGTGTGACAGTAGGTTCTGCTACCTCCAAAAGTATGGTCTTTTTACCAAGTGCTTCTGGCTCTGCACAAGAAACAGATGTTGAGCCACTTGGTGTTTCCCCTCTTGTTACATCATTACTCCATGACTGAGTGTGTGAGTCTGTGTCACTGCCTAGAGAGTTATCCATCTGCTGTGGGGTAGGCTATCCTGCTAGTAGTCCTTGCAACTCTGTACCATTGTCATGAGGCTGTGTCATGAGAATGACACTTATGGCACTGTCTTTGAAAGCCATTCTACTGTCAACAATATCCTCCTGTTGGTACCGCTATGCCTGCAAGTGTTTCCTGTGCTGACCCTATGAAGAACTATGTCAAGAGGTGGTTAGTGTAATCTGTGACCATTAAAATTTGTTTTTCCTTGAAGATATGATGTTCACGCTTACCATGCAGTATCTATACAGTTTTGTGCTACATATGACATTGATGGAGTACCCAATGAGAAAACAGGTCAAAGTTATATACATGTAGGTATGTCAAGTACAAATAACTAGACATTAGTAAAGCCGGTAAACACTAACCTTCTGTAGTGTCTGACAGTAGATGATGCATGTGTCTGAAAGTTATGGTGTCACAACCATCTCATATGATTTCTGCAGCATACTCATCTGCATCAAAGTCATCACCACTCACATCAGGATGATACTCCTCATCAGGTGTTAAAGGTTGGACTGTCGAAGGGCCACAATTAAAGCTGCTAAAGGCAAGTAAATTATGCTTACCCTTTGTCCTGGCACTTACTACCATATTCTGAGCCTTTCCTATACAGTACCAAGGTGTGGTTCCTTCCACCTACATCATTTATGTTAGACAGAACTTCATTCAATGCCTTAGCTCTCTTTGCCTGCTTTGGCTCCTTTTTTCCAAAAATATGTTTCTCATATGTCCTCAGTACATCCATGAGGATGTGAGTCTGCTCAGAATATTTATCTCTCCTGTGCCTTGCTTCCTGCTACTGTAACCTTTTTAATGTGCAAGTACATGTTACCAAATAATTACACTTTCCTTGTCTATGTAACTTCAATCAGTTCTGGGTCATTCATTTCAATCATTCATTAAATAGTAGTAGAAGCACAGTGAAACATTAATTATTGTTTTGGGGTTTGTCATTCCTTTGTTCTAGTATCTGTGTTATTCATTCAGCCGACGCAGTACGTGTGAAACCATGTGGTAAAATGAAGGCCTATAACAGCTTGCTTTAATGGTGTGGTAAAATGATTATCAATCAGTTTGTCATGTTTTTCATTCCTTAGTTACAACACATGTGGTCCACATGCAGTGTGGTCCTGAGCATTTCTATTGCCAGTGGCCGGTGTTTGCAGTAAGTCACTTAAAGCTATAACAGTAATGCTGACAGCACTGAAAATGGTACTCTACACATTATTTTGAGGTAAAAGCATACAAGTGTTGCAATATTTCCTACCTTAACAGCATAACAGAGGCTAATCATGCAGATTTCCCAGTAAAAAGAACTGCTAGCTATCACTTTTTTCCAAAAATTCAAAGTTACCTTTGCAATTTGTAAACCTTTTCAATCTGCACTTTCCTTCAACTTTTGCCTAAATGTGGAGCCCAGTGTCTTTTAAAATGGGAGACTTTAAAAGACTGACATAAGCTTAGTGAAATTTAAGAGCTTCTTATGCAAATAGAGCTTAGCTATGCTTGGCTTTATGAATCACATCATAGCATCACATTTTAGCACATATATATAAATGCTATCAGTGGTGAAGCTGACTTTTTGCTGCTGGGTATGAGTCACTCTTTACTCATGCACTTGCATAAGCACTGTGCAAACCTTGTCTTTATTGCTAGATGCTCAAGCTTGTGTACTAAGTTTAGAAATTGTTATGCTTTTCTGCACCTGACCTATGGCTGCACATGGTGTAAGAGACTGGGCTGTGTGTTGTCACAACTTAGTGTGTGGGGTCATGCCCTAGTAGATTCAGCTTCAGACCTCTACATTTCATTGTTGTCCTGGACATTAAGGCAATGGCATATGTTAAATCCCAGGGTCATGTCTCAAGCAAATATGAGAAAGAGACGAATATACTCTTTTACCTGCTACAGGAGTCATACCTGCAGAAGTTGGATGAGGCAATAGCAGTCAACACTTGGAAAAACAGACAAATGGTCATGTCCCAAGCAAGTATGAGAAAGAGACCAATATACTCTATTACCTGCTACAGGAGTCATACCTGCAGAAGTCGGATGAGGCAACAGCAGTCATCACTTGAAAAAACAGATAAATGGCAAGAACTGGGGGAATAAATCACATCTCTGACAGAGTTCCATTGATCAGGTGGGCAATGTCATCACATGAATGATCACCTGCAGAAGCAGTGTGGGATCAGCTGGCTGTAGGACTAAAGTCCAAAATTCCAAACTAAGAAATCCATTTCAAATAGCTTTATATCTATGAAAAGCAAAAAAAAAAAAACACACAAGAAGGAAGTGAAGCAACTGAGTAATGACAGTTTTAATTCCACTGGTTAAGTGCTTTCAGCCAAAACTCTGGTCTTCATTAGAACAAATAAACTAACCACACACAACCATTATATAATTCATTTAAACCACATAACAAATCAAATACCACTTTCAATTATCATCACTAATTTAGAAGAAAATGTGTATAAAAATGCCATTTATAAAAAATATCTATATGCATTAGTAAACATAAAAACTATTAAATTTATTTGTATTTATTGTAATAAGCCTTTCTTTTTAAAACAGTTTTGTAGTTTGTAGAGACAGTAATTGATCTGAAATTTTGAAATTTTACACTCGGAAGATAAATTTGAAACTGTTAATGGGGAACAAGGAGGGAAAAAGCAAACATGATTTTGTTGTTCCTAGTGTCTTCAATCCACCTATGCACCCTACAATAAAAGCTTTTAAGGATATATGTGAAATAGAAATCAGAAGTTTGTTAAAAAAAGTAAGGTGAAAAATCACAACTTGTCTATAATGGAATATAATAGTTTTAATTATATTAGGAATGATAGTTCAATCAGGGTAATGTAAGCTGATAAAGGGGGTTCAGTGGTTGTGGTTAATGCAGAAGACTGTCAAGAGCATGTATGAACTGTTATCAGATGATACTTCATACAGAAAGTTTTTAAAACAGAAGTTTTTAAGGCATATAAACATATTGATTCATGGTTTTCTGATAGTTTGGTGAAAGGGATGATTTCTGAAACTATGAATGATTTTTTTTACTGTGGTTAAACCAAGAATAGGTAATTTATTTGGCATACCTAAAAATCCACAAAAATGAAAAAAAGCCCAGTTACAGACCAATTGTTTCAGCAACCTGCATCAGAATTAGAGCCATGTTCTAAGTTTATAGATAGGGCATTACTAAGAATAGTACAAATGGCAGGCTCATTCATTAGAGATTCTTTTGATTTTTTAAGTAAAATCAAAGAGAAAAAAGTTGTAAAGGAAGACATTTTGGTTACGACTGATGTAACATCTCTGTATACATGTATTCTCCATGAGAGAGGATTAAAATAGGTGGGCAATATGTTAATAGAAAGGGGTGATTATGAAGTAGATGAATGTAGATTTATGTTGGACTGTATAGATAATATCCTTTCATACAATTATTTTATGTTTGAAAAAGAATATTTTTTTACAGACAAAGGGTGTAGCTATGGGTGTAAGGATGGCCCATAATTATGCCAATTTGGTAATGGCATATTAGGAGAGTAACATTTTGTCCCAAATTAGAGGTAGAAGCAAAACTGTTTCTTATTACCATTTTATTGATGATCTTTTCTTTGTATGGAAAGGAACGGAGAAGGAGCTTTCTAACTTTTTAGATGATATAAATAAGAGCACCTCTTTTTTGATTTCCAACAGTTTTTAGGATCCCCAGAAAATCTGTTTTTTTTTTTTATCTGGAAGTTTTTAAAGAAAATTATACATTGGGCTCAGTTAGTTACAAAAATGTAGCATGTAATGGTTTGCTGTACTATTCATGTATGCACCCTTCTTATGTAAAACATAACATCATTAAATGTCAGCTGGATATATTAACTAGACTTACAAGTGATGTTGCAAAATTAGGCACTTTTGTGAATGAATTGCATCACAGATTCAAGAATAGGGGATATCCACTTAGAATTGTTAACAGCATTTTTAGCCTTAGATGGTAATATGGAACATAAGGAGAAAATTCAAGGAGATACAGATTGAGCTACATCTATGCCATTGACTTTTACAACAGATAGTAAGGAAATTAAAAGTATAGTGACTAATAATTGGGGAAATCTTAAAATCCAATGACGAACTTAGAACAGTAGTAGGGGAGGTATCTTTTTTATTAATAAAAAGGCAAAACATTTTAAAAATTTGTTAGAAAGTAGACAGAACAAAAAAGTAATCATACAGAGAGGCACCTAGAAATGTGCCAGTTGCAATTACTGTAGGTATAGATCAGATGGGCCAAAACAAGCACCCATGACAAGATTTGGCATGTTCCAGGTTTTTGTTTTCTTGTAATTCCTCTTTTGTGATTTATATGGCAAAATGCTTGGTCAGTTCATCTTTTTATATTGGAAAAACTAATAGGCAGTTAAAAAACAGAATTTATGAGCATTATTATGCTATAAAAAGGAATAATTTGGACAATGCCCTTTTTAAACACAAAGGTACATGTACAGGGGGAAAGTTTTATTTTACAGTAATATATCATGTCCCTAGTGATTTTAATGGAGATAGAGATGGGGAGCTGGACTACAGAGAGTTAAAGTGGCAAATTCTTCTGAATGCTTGTAGAGCACCAGGTTTGAATAGTGGAGTTAATTACAAAGCTATTTTAGAAAGAAAGGCTTATTACAATAAAAGTAAGTAGGTTTTATAGTTTTTATGTTTACATTTATTGTTTTAAGCACTTTCGTCAGCCTTAAGCTTCAGACTTCATCAGAAACACATTTGAAAAAAGTAACATACTTAAATAGATACACAATATCACATGGTCACAGTACCATTCCCCCCAACTGGTAAAAAATGAATTAAGTTGAGTGGAATTATTTAAAAACACCAGACCGGTAAACATTTATAATTTTTTTATACAATCCATATAATTTATGTGATGTGAACATCACCAATAAATAAAACAATATTTTATTGACGTCAAATTCAAATAAAATAAGTTGATACATTCAAATGTGTCTTTGTAAATAAATAAAAGCATATACGCCTGTTTTATTCAGCTTGTGCATGATGCCATAATAAATAATAAATAAATAGATGTCTATGCAGCCCCTACAAAAAACAAAACAGACTATTATACATTTTAACAGGTGCAATTTTATGTGCATAAAAATGCCAGTGTCTGTATATATATATATATATATATATATATATATATATATATATATATATATAAAATATACACTCTTTGACAAAATACCAAGTGTTTAAAAACACACTATAAAGAGGTCACATATGAAACTCAGATTTTAATTTCAATAGGCTGGATATAGATGTGGTCTCATTAAGACCGGGGTTGACCATGACATTAACACAGAGTTGCCACACTAACTCCCTATACTCCAAAAACATTTGGCCCACCCCTCATGTTTTTATCCACAATTTGTTCCAAATCTAAAAATCTAAAAGAATGACCACTACATTCAAACACATGTCTAGCCAAAGCATTACTCAAATTTAACTTATGTATATCATACATGTGTTGATATATCCGTTTATTAAGAGTATTTTTGGTTTTACCAATGAAAAACCTTGCACATACACGACAAATTGCAATATAGACTAGACATTTGGTCAAACAGTTGAACTTTTGTCTCAGCTTTACTACACCATACCCTTCAATGTGAATCTGTTTCCAAAATATAACAACATTGTGGACAATGCCAACATTTTTGCATACTCCCTCCCCTACCTCTGTAAATATTTGTTTCTAAAATATTTTTAATGTTACTGTTTCTTTTATAAACAACCAATGGCTTGTGTCCCATTTTTTTTTTTTGTGTACATCATCATCCAATAGAATACACCAATTATTGTTGATAACATCCTTAATCTCCTTGAATAAGGGACTAAATGTGATAATCATGGCCCGATTGAAACCACTTTCCACCATCTCTAACTCCTGATTGATACTAACACTTGTTACATTACAAGGAGCTGTGGTCCCCACATTGGTTCCTAAAAGAGGAAAAAAATATCCTTCCAGTCATTTTCTAGTGACCTCCTGTAATATTGGGTCAATGAATGAACTGGAGTAACCCCTCCTTAATAACATAGACTTCAATATCCCAATTTAATCTAAAAAATGTTCAAAAACACTCACCATCCTTGCCAACCTCACAGCCTGTCCCTTCACCAGTGATTTTTTTCTGGTGGGAGGGATGGCAACTATCAAAATGTAATAAGGTATTAGAAAAAGTGGGTTTTCTGTAGATGGTGGAAATAAAACAAGCCATTGGTTGTGTATAAAAGAAACAGTAACATTAAAAATATTTTAGAAACAAACATTTACAGAGGTAGGGGAGGGAGTATGAAAAAATGTGGGCATTGTCCACAATGTTGTTATATTTTGGAAACAAATTCTATTCACATTGAGGGGTATGGTATAGTAAAGCTGAGACAAAAGTTCAACTGTTTGACCAAATGTCTAGTCTATATTGCAATTTGTCGTGTATGTGCAAGGTTTTACATTGGTAAAACCAAAAATGCTCTTAATAAATGGATATATAAACACATGTACAATATAAGTAAGTTAAATTTGAGTAATGCTTTGGCTAGACATGTGTTTGAATGTAATGGTCATTCCTTTAGATTTTCAGGTTTGGAACAAATTGTGGATAAAGACATGAGGGGTGGGCCAAAATATATGTTTTTGGCGTATAGGGAGTTAGTGTGGCAACTTTGTGTTAATGCCACGGTCAACCCCGGTCTTAATGAGACCACATCTATATCCAGCCTATTGAAATTAAAATCTGAGTTTCATATGTGACCTTTTTATATTGTGTTTTTACACACTTGGTATTTTGTCAAAGTGTGTATATTTCAGTATCTCGAGACTATAAAGCCGAATGTTAAAAATAGCGAAAGGTCATAATCGCGAACTCAAATATATGTTGAATTTGCGGTTATGACCTTACGCTGCGTAATGTCTGGGATTGTGTTTTGATGGTGCGTGGTGCCGTGTGTGGATGTAGGTGTTATGTCAGGTAAGTGTTTTCTAAGGGTTTTGAGTGGGAGTTAGAGTGTGTGTGTGAGTGTGCTGATGTGTTTGATGTGTGTGTGAGGG
>NC_056727.1:145297593-145400093 GCF_019279795.1 Protopterus annectens | reverse complement strand
AGTTCAGCGAACGCTGAAAATGTCGAACACTCAGAACAGTGATTTTTTCCCAGGGAAAAAAATCTTAAAACAGTATTTAATGTGGGGGCTTCACCCCCACACCCCCCTCTACTTAAATATACCATCTCTGAGATCGCACCACAGTGGAGGAAACAGCAAACTCCCAAAACCGGCCCAACAATTTTTTTCCGTGAGAAAAAATTCACTGTTCCGGTTGTTCGGCATTTTCAGCATTCTCTGAAATAGGGTCAATGAATCAGCGTTCACTTTTTTAAGCATTTGCTGATTCAATATAGACCCTATATATACATATATATATATATATATATATATATCTATATATATATATCTATGGGTCTCCTTCGGTAGTTCGAACATTTACAAGTTGAACCTCATATGGCCGAGACCATATGTTTGTTGATCGGACTGAATGGAGATCTCCGTACAGTGCAGAACGGGAAGATCTCCCTTTTCTGCAATGTAGTGCGATCCCGGAGTTGATATATTTAAGTAGGGGGAGTGTGGGGGGTGCAGGTGGGTGTAGCCCCCCTGCTACAAATGTTTACTTTTGTTTTTTGTAGTTTTTTTACTTTTTTATTCGCATATAATCTCAGCCATATGTGGTTCTAATTTGTAAAAGTTCGATCTACTGAAGTAGACCTATATAAATATATATATATATATATATATATATATATATATGTGTGTGTGTGTGTGTGTGTGTGTGTGTGTGTGTGTGTGTGTGTGTGTGTGTGTGTGTGTGTGTGTGTGTGTAACTGTCTTTATGTAACCGTGGATATGTAAGACAGAGAGAGAGATGACTGCTAAGCAAAATAGTAGAATATGATGTCATTGTGTTGGTGAGACTGATTTGGGGTCATAAGTGTTTTAACAGTTTGGGAGTACTGCCATATCATATATTGATACAACTACACATGCTCAATTAACATGACCTAAACTCAGTTTGTCTAGTAGAATTTTTATTTAGAAATGGATTTTAACATACATTAATTATATGTTGCGCTACCATTTGAATTGCTGTTGATAATGTTTTTGGGTTTTCTACAACTTGCCTCAAGTTCTACAAATGATACATACAGACTCCCCACACCCATCACATCCATTTTACAATCTAATACACCCCCCTTAAATATAATCCAACAGCCATCAAACTCTACAATCCATTTGAGAAGAAAACAAGTATCAACATTGTAAATTATGACGAACAACAAAAAAAATATTTGAATATTGCTTCCATTCATTAACATCAATGATATCAAGAGTCCAACCTATGAAAACTGGTCATCAAGGGGGTTATTCACTCTGATTGCAATTCCTTACAAGCTTGAAAAAAAAGACTAAAATCTGTTGTTGTCCAACACCATGCAGTATTAAGTATAACGTAACCTTGAGCTAGTATAGCTAACACAAAATAATAACTATCAAGGCTGTGTTGAGGGGAAACTGATGTGCCGATCTAATTGCATTATTGGTCTTATCTCACACAACATGGACCCAATTATAAAACTGTATCATGTGTATTTAATCTGCGTTCATTGCCCAATACTTTCTACAAGCCCCTTCACCATACCATATTTCAGCTGGAAGAAGGTGGGTGCTGTCATTGATGTAGGCATATACAAAATATAAATGTAATTACTGGGGACAACCCCACATTCTTGAAAATTCTCATTAATGCCATTTTCCCTTAGAAATCAAATAATGTAGTGACTCCTGCCATTTCTTCCTTACCTGAGCCATAATGACTTCATCTGAAACACTGAAATACTTATATAGGAAATTTAGTCTTACGTTTTTCAAGAAACTCTGCTGTGGTGCTCAGTAGGCTGTGCTTATCTTATCCAGGCCAAAGAGTCTCCTCTAACTTACAAATGTGAGTTCCAGCAATTCTGGCTCATAATTGAAAAATGTGTTACCATTTCATTTCTGAGGCCATGCTTAGTAAAAATTCTGCCACCTGTCTGTGAGACAGAGAAAAATATTTGCATCCTGCATATCTAATATGAATCAAATTTTCCTCTCAATCCAAATTTTCTGTCCAAAAGCTCTGTCTTCCCCAGCCAAGTTCCCATTATTCCATAGTGTAGATGTGGGCAGAACTGCATTATCTCTCTTGTGCTTATCTACTGTACACTGAAATGCCTCCTCATGCCACCTCTATGTCCCTCTTAGTCCTAAAACCTCAGTGGAAGCACTTCCCTATTTAACCCAAGTCATGATTCTCATATTTTGTCTCTCAGACATGAACTAGATAACCTTTTGATTCAGTCAGGAGTGAATATAATACCGCCCTAGTAGAACTTTACTATAAGCCTGCAAATTGGGGAAGGTTAGACCTCCAACACTTTGGGAGGAAATCAACTTAGCCCAACTGACTCAAGGTTTATAGTCTTGCCATAAAAAATCACAAGAAGATGCTGCCAAACCTTTAACTGTGAAGAACAAATGTGGCACATCTATAATGAATACTAGAGTTTTAGGACTGTGTAAAGTCTTAGCAACCTGTACACCAAATGGGAAACTACCGGACAGGGAAGGATAACTCGGGAGGACAGCGGACTATGTGCCCTTATAGCAAGGGGAAAATCTGGGATTTCAGGGGGTTAACTTGATTTGAGTAAACTCTCTAAAACTGTCCATTATTCTTTGCAGACTGAACAACAGGTTCAACATCCACACCACAAAATCCTTCATGAACCATGAAGTTAACACATGGTCTGAAGTGAAAATTGGGATAGCATCCCCTTACAATCAGAAACCTCTCCAGCACAAACATAACCAACACTAACAACACGGGAGACAATGGACATCCCTGTCATGCACCCCTCCCTAAACCTATGGATGCTGAGAAAAGTCCATTAGTAGACACACATGCCATGTAGCCATTATAAAGAAGTTGACACAGACATATAAAAATTGCAGGACAAACTATCCATTCCTATAAAGAACAAAGAAAATTCCATTCAATATAATCATACACTTTCTTAAACTCTACCACTAAGGTGCATGACTGTGAATTGTAATGTTGTTCTGAACTGAACCATAATCTCACCAAGCAGATAACTCTAGCTCTGCCCTTAATGAAACCCTATGACTATCAGGAAGCAGTCTTGGTAAGACGGTGGCAAACCACTTAACAAAACTTTCTGCATAAATTTTAATTTCTAGCTGGAGTAGTGGTATTGCATTGTAGTTAGATGAATCCAAAGCGTACCTGTCTCTGGTTTAGGTTGGAAGATCACTTTGGCCTTAAGTCAATCATGAAGGAAGTTCCCCACCTGTCCTTCATAGCTGTAAAATTCTTGTAAATTGTGAGAGAATTCCCCACTGAACCTTTTATAAAATTGGGAGTAAGCCCGTCAATACCTGAGGCCTTCCTCACTGTAAGGTCTTTATTTACACCAGGAATCTCCATAACTGTAGTCTCCTTGGCCAAAAGTAAAATCTCCAGCTGTAGCATTTTTCTTACATAACTAACTGTTCTTAGTGATTGGACTGTGCATGAAATGAGAGTTACCATATTGTATGCAGAAAAGCTCATTAATGTGGCATATAGCTGTTTTCACATTCCCTGTATCCTCCTGAATACTAACCACTGGTAATTCCTGGATTCTCTCCTGACATCTTTGAGTGAGCATTTTAGATCCCTTGCCCAAAAATAATGTCAACATTTCTCTCATTTATCTTGAATCTTTTGAAGTACTATAGCACTACACTGTGCCTTCTTTGCCCTAACCTGCTCAAGGATCCTTGCTCTGACATATCTAGAATGCTTATATAAATTATCCAGTTCCTTCATTTTATCTGTCCAGTGCTTCTGTCATAGCTGAGCAGCCTAGCCTTGAGTCTTTTGGCTGGACTGACTGAAAGATCTAAGTGATTGTTTTAACATCAGCAATTTTCCTGTTGAAGAGGCATAACATCTATCTTTCCTATGTTAAAAACCTGGACAGCCACTCCCTAACTAAGTGAAAACTACAATCATCCTTCCACCTTAGAGGGTCAGACTTAGATACATAAGTTATCCTGTGAGTGTTCTCTATTTTAAATTCAATCCAAACAACAAAATGATCAGAAAGGGATATGGGAATATGCAAAGCTGCTGCTGCACTTGTCACAAGGCCATCATAGACTAGAATAAAATCAAACTTGCTGGCTGTACCATTGCAAAGCCATGAAATGTAAAATCTAAAGAATCGGAATGCAAAACCCTCCATGTATCAGCTAAACCCATATTGTCCATAGCATTACAAAGACCATTTATCTTATCGGTTAATGATTGACCCATGGTAGTAATCTATAAAGGGCTGGGTCAACAATGGTATTAAAATCCCTGCCAATATCCAAAAGATATCCCTGAGTATAATAATCCTGGAGATTAAATTCTCTCCAGGTCCCTGTAGAATCATTGTTTGTTCCATAAAAGCTAGGGAGCACTGACTGGGAAACTTGCGTATTCATCGCTATCAGGACTCACCAACTATCCTTATCTTTCTTCCAGTCCTTGACACACCAGCCCAGGGTAGCCTGCAACAAAATAGCCATTCCTCTTTTAGATGACTGGGCACAGCTATAAAACATCTTCCCCCTCTACCACTTCTTAAGATAAGAAATGGATGTCTTTAACTTAGTTATATGCAAAAAGAGCACATCAATTGCTTCAGATTTTAACATATCTATAATAGCCTTTGCTTTAGTCAACATAATACCCTTCACATTCAATGAGCCCACCCTGATCAATTCGGTTGCATTACTCCCTTGCAAACAGCTTGAACAGTTTATAGATGTACTCCAGATCATAAACAGGAGATTTGAAAACCCAACTATTCCCAACCCTCTATACTCCTCAGTAATACTAAAGAAACTGGTTGGTACAAAACCACAAAACAAGATGTAATAAAAAGAATAAAGCACTCTCTAGAGTATAAACAAACCTGACTACCCTCCCATTCTAGGATCCCTCACATACATACACACTAAATAGGTACATAGTTAGGGACTCCCAAAGAAGAGAAAGATGAAGGAAAATAAACAGAATAGCCATGTTGACCAGCCTACAAAGCAACCAGTCCACTACAATAATACATATAGCACATCATTAGGCTATCAGGCTATAAAAAACAATTTGGCAGAAATAGTCCATAGGTCAACATTGCCATCACAGCACAAACAGAAATATTGATCTTGTATGTGTTCTTGTATCCAGAAACAGTTTGATTATTCAACCACGTTCCTTCAGTCTCCTGTATGTCCTCAGGATTAAAGCTCCATATGATGGAAGGGATCACTAACCACTCCTTGCACCTGATTGGGTAAGACACTTTGCTAACCAGAGGCCCCAGAGCTGAGTATTTACTGTCCAGATTAAACAGTTCTTGATGCACTCTCACTTGATTATCAGGTCTCATCAAAGGGGATTGACCCATCTTTCCCATTTTACTTTGTAAGATTTTAAAAGGTATTCCTGGGCTAGGTCTGTCACAATTCTTACTATCCTGATGGGATGCCCCAGATGCCTACATGACCTCTGGGAGTGACCACATGTAGTTGGTCTCTCAGTACTGCAGGAAGGCATCAATGTCTCTAGGGAAATGAAAGGAAAACTGCTGAATACCTTTCACTAACAACAGTGTGCCCAGGTATCGTACAGACACCTCAAACCCCAGCTCTCTGCTGCTCCACCTAAAATATGCAGTGATAGATTTACATTTAGCAAAAAGGACTGCACTGTAGTTTGGAACAAGTAACTTGAACAGGATGTCCAGCAGTCTTAACACTAGTATCCAAGTTCCAAGCCACTCTCAGTGTTTTCTCTCTAACATTATAGTCCAAACAGATGAATATAAAATGTCTACGGTGTAGGGAATTCAGTCGTGTGCCCAGAGCTCTGTGTGCTCTCTTAATGATTGGAGACACATCTAACTTTAATAAACTGTGCATTTTTTTTTTCATAAAAGTTAGTGGATCTATAACTTCTACTTTCTCTGGTAACCCCAACACCTGCAGCTTATGCCATCTGGCTTGATTCTCCAAATCATCTAACTTGACTTCTAGCTGCCAACTGCAAAGCCTCAACTCTCCAATCTCCTTTGTATATGAAGCCACATCATCCACCTGTCTTTGATTCTTCTACTTGTCGCTCAGTAAAGATACCAAATATTGATCCAGTTGTTTGTGTCTGGCTATTTCAGATTTAATAGTAATTACATCCTCAGGAATGGACCTCATGAGTGCAGCACGAGTGTCTAACAGAGCTTTGGTTGCTGTCATATCTGCTCCATGGCCACTATCATTTCAGGCAAGAAATTGTGGTGCGGCATGGAATCATGAGGGCAGCCAAAACACAAAAAAACAATGAAAAGGACTAGAAAATTAAATTGTCTTCTGAAGCTGAAATCAACTAACTTCTCCAGCCAACCATAAAACAGAACAGAAGGAGTTTCAAATTAATCAGGCTCAGAAAACATGATTTTTATGCAAAATGTTGTGTGCACAGAGTGAAAGTTCTCGATTACTGCTATCCCTCCATGCATGTGACCAAGCATGTCACCTGACACTCCTGCATTTCTTTCTAGCATAAAACCAGACAATGACTCATACTAACTAATAAAGCACAAGAAAACACACACAAGGAAAACAAGATGTGCTCTCTTATAAACAGTGTGAACTTTTAACATTATAGCCTGTTTTCAACATTGTACTTTCATTAAATAAACTTGACAACAGCACTTGATAAAAAAAAAACATAAAGAGGCTATTCAGTGTCAGCCTCCACATAGGCTTTGTGCTAGATGAACACAGCATAGCAACTGTCAACCCCTTGTACAAAGGTAGGACATTAACTTACCTGGGAAATTATAGTCCCATAAATCTAAGCAGCCTCACCTGTAAGACAATGGAAAGGATCATTATGGAATTAATAAATAAGTAGGTAACCTACAAACTCTCGATCCAGGCCAGTTTGGATTTAAGGATAGATCCTTCCTACTTAGTCTGGTTAACTTCTTCAAAACAGTTGCTGAAACAGTGGTTGAGGGAAAATCAGTATGCACTGCATATCTAAACCTCATTAAGGAATCCAACTCTAGCTCACATATCTTAGCATTGTTAAACTATCCCAGCTAAATGTTAATCCCTACATAATGTATTGGATAGCAAATTCACTCACAAACAGAACCCAATAAATTAGGGTATGCTTCTCTTCCTCTTCCAAAAGATCTGTCACTACCCATTGTACCCAAGAGTTCAAAACTTGAGCTACCACTCTGAAATTTACTTCTTAGAGTTCAACGCTACTATTAAGGGTTTATGGTTGATCAGGTTTGCAGATGACTGTAAATTTGGTGCTGTCATACACTTTCCAGGGGTACCAATATCCTCCAAGGGGGGCTTTCCCAGACCAAAAGCTGGTTTCAATATAATGGACTAAAACTGAATCACTCAAAATAGCCAATAGTATTCTTCAGCAAGTAAGAAGTCCTTTGTAACTATCACATTGAAAACACATCAATGAAAACTGTTCTTGTATTTAGTTACCATACATCTCAACTGTCCAGATTTTCACAGACTGTCCAGATTTTTCCTCATATTTTTGGTCTGTTCTTCAAAAAACTTTTAGTTTTCTAGTAAATCACTGGGATTATGAAGAGTGAAGTCAGTAAATGCTGTCATACACGAGTTTCAGACTTCAAATCATTCAGAAAATGCATGTTAACACAAACCCTGCTATTCTAGCAACTTTCTAAATTTATAAGAGCAATATTTAAAATCTGTCCCTATTTTTTGGGCCTCTGCCCCCCATTTTGTCAGGCTTTGTCCAGATTTCTAGCACTAAGAGGATGAGAGGTATGTTAGTTACCTAAGAAGTTATGTAAACAACAAACTGTCCTTCCATCCCCATGTATCCAGGATTGTAAGACATTATTTTTTTTGCATAGCTTATTACTTAATGTGAGGTGCCCAGGTCCAGGGATGTGATCATTTTACCCTTTTCCACAACCATCAAGCAAATGTGAGGAAAAATGCTGTGTTCAGTATATATCCGCTCAAACAATCAACACAACATAAATGCCCATAATGCTTTCTTACAAAAAAAAATCAGGGGCCTAAATCATAAAAACTATGCATTGTCTCTCTTCTTAAAGTCATTCAGACTACTGAGGGGGATCTCTACCTTGTGAACAGAGCCTCAACAGACCCTATCCTGTCAGACCTACTACACATTTATAAGTCCAGTGAGGGCATAGACCATCAAGAGATCTAAGTCTCTTTTGCAAGAAAAATATAACATATTGGAAGGAAAGATAAGTACACAGAGAATGCCACTTCTTTAGAATTGTCTTCCTCTCCATATAAAGCTAAGTACTTCTCTTACATTATTCAAACATAACCTAAACTGAAGAGGGATAACCACAAATTCACCATTAGTTTAATATCTTCCCCTCATGGACAGTGGTAAACTGCAAACATTTTGCTCGTCTCTGGGTTATTTCTACTTAAAATATAAGAATAAAAATTCATGGGAATGTATAGCTAGATTTCTAAAAAAACTTAAGGATCAATATCTTGGTAAGTACCGGTGACCCTATAAACCTATCTACCAGATGAAAAGAACATAAATAAATAAAATTAAAATATCAAATTAAGCTCAATTTTGAAAACTTGTTTCTATATATAGTGACAACATGAACTAATCATAAAATCCCAAATAAAAGGACAGTGTCATATGAATATTTATGAAACATTCAAAAGCACAAAAAATCTATAAAGTTAGACCCAGCTACTTAATATATTTCTGTAGAAGGAACTGCAGACTATGAAGTAAAAAAAAATAGTTATTTCAGTTATACTAATAAAGCATAAGTATTATATCAAGTTACAACAAACTGAAATAAATTATAACATTAGATTTCACTCATGTTCTCAAATTTTTTATGCTGCTACTTGCTGCAATACTAGATTTAATTTTTCCTTCAAGCACATTTCCAGTGGTCTTTTACTAAATATCTTATTAAGATATATTGCTCCATTCAAAGTTTGGAGATTATATTATTATTTTGATGATAAGATATAAGTTCATAGGCTCATAGGCTCATACTAGGCTATCTGCCCTAGGGCATTTACAAGCCTAGCCAGAGTGTGTTTGGCTTTTGCCACCCATTTTAAATTAATTTTGCTATGCCCTTTTTCGAGGTTAGTATACTGTGCCTCTGTCTAACAGTGTGACACAGAAGCGATACCCGGGGCAAACCTACAATCTCCCATCCACTCATCAAGATTCCCCCTTGAAGAGAGTCAATGAGGGACTCTGCCTAACCTGGACTGGGATTTTATTCCAGAGTGAAGGGAGCCTCTGGGTTATGAATCTGTCCCTCCAGCATGTCCTGTTTTTTTCAGTGCTGAGGTTCAAGTCTCTCGAGCGCATTATATCGAGATATAGTTCCATATAGGGTGTAAAATATTCTAGTTTCATTATTTTGTTGGATAAGGAGTATGAACCTTTATACTGTTATTTTTGTGGGTTTTTACTAATGGCTAGCAACCCAAGTCATCCTTAAACCTGATGTTGTTGCTACCTGTTTTTGATAGGGAAATTTGACTAGACATTTCTTTTAAGGATGACGTTTTTGTTCAGATAGATTCTTTTTACGATTATAGACCATGGCAGAGTGTTTTGTTGATGTGAGGTCTTCCTCTGCCAATAGAGAGTCCTTCTTACAGATGTATTTATGAAGATATATAATTAAAACGTTTACTATATTATTAACTTCCCTTTTTTAAGAATACTGTGGATTATAATGTTACTTCTCCTTGTTATACTTGTAGTATAATCAAGTTTGTCCATTAACCATGCATACTGTTTCAAAAGAAAATCATTCTGATTGCTGTGTTCTTTCCATCAGTGATGATTGAATGTGAATTTTCAATGTCTTTTATTTTTATCCCCTACTGCCATGTCACGGATTTCAGTTTCTTTATAACAGTTGTCTTGTAAAGTGTATATTTTACATTAAACTGTTGGCATTTTCAAAATTCTGAACTGAAGTAAGCAATCCTTTCTGACTCATGTATAATTGTTTCTGAGAAGTATATAAATGTGTCCAAATTGTTTCAGGAAAGTATATTCTTGTGTCATAATACCACAAATCTTGCTTTGGAAAAGTTTAGGTTGGGTATATATTAACTCAGGTTATATTAAAACAGACTCAAACATTCCTGTCATGATTCAATAGGGTCTACAGGGCATATCTGAAGAGTTGCTACATGGTGGCTGTCTTGAATATAACACCTCAATCATAGGTTCATAGGTGTGTACTAGGCTAATGGTCCTGGAGGCTTTACAAGCTTAGCCCACAGGATTACCCTGGCATCGTGCCACCCCACCTTAGTTCCTAGTGCCTCTGTCGAGTAGAGCCACTGGAGTGATCCCCGGGGTGAATTTTCCCATCCACTCATCAAGATTTCTCTTGAAGAGGGCCAGTGAGGTGCTCTGCTTAGGATTAACTTTATATCCTCGAAATATTGAAATATTGAAATTCAGTATTTCGAAGCTATAAAGTCGAATTTTGAAATCACGAAAACTCAGAACCACGAAATTCAAAATCTCGCACACCAGAGATTTTGAATTTCGCGCTTCTAATGCACACACACACACACACACACACACACACACACACACACACACACACACACACACACCATCCTCCCCACACACAAACACAAGCTCTCTACTACATAAAAGCAGGGGGGCAAGCCCCCCTGCACCCCCACACCCCCCCTACTTAAATATTATCACTCAGAGGTCACACTACACACAAACACACACAAAACACCACCACACAAGCTACATTCTCCTTGCACACACACATCACAGCAACAAAACACACTGACACACACCACAGCCCCTACCAAAACCCTTAACACACACACATACACACACACACACACACACACACACACACACACACACACACACACACACACACACACACACACACACACACACACACACACACACACTTACCTGAATCCATAACCACAGCGAAACCTCAGAAGCACAAAATTCAAAATGGCCGGTATTCGAGGTTTTCAATTTCGCGCTTCTGAGCTTTTGCTGTTCTCAGGATTCCACTTTATGGGCTCGAAGTACTGAATTTTGGTATATCAGTATTGTGAGCTTCTAAAGTGAATCCCTCTGCTTGACATGTATGGGAAGTCTATTCCATAGTATGGGCAGTCTCTGGGTTATGAATCTGTCCCTCCAGCATGTTCTGTTGATTGTGGTAATGAGGTTGAGGTCTCTGGAGTGTGTGGTGCAGAGGGATTGGGATTTGTTTAGATGTAGCATTTCTAACAGACATAGCTTCATAAGTCAAGCAGAGATTGCCTCTAAGTAGGTGATATGAGACAGAGAATAGTTGGAGTTTTTTTAGTCTGTCCATATAGGACTAGTGTTTAAGGCCTAGGACCCTCTTTGTGAGGTACTTTTGTGGCCTCTCTAGTAGTTGCAGGTGTCTAGTGAGGTACATGCCAAATGGGGCATTGTACTCAATGATTGTCCTAATGAGGGAAGAGTAGAGGGAGATAATGACTTCTTTCTTCCTGGATGCAAAACCCTTAGTAATGAGATGTGCCACACAGAAGGACTTTCTGATCACAGTGGCAACGTGGTGGTCAAAAGAGAGGTTGCTGTCAACCTGGGTTCCCAGATCTCTTATGACACCTTCTGTGTTCAGTGGACTACCATCAATGTGGTAATTCAAGGGAACCAGGTTTTTCCCAAAGGGGATTAAGACACATTTTTTGGCATGGAGCTTAAGGCCATGGTTCTGACACCAGTCGTTGGTCTCACTGAGGCCTTTCTGTAGGATGTTAACATCACTTAGGGAGTTAATAATAGCTCCCAACTTGCAATCATCTGCAAACTTTGTCAGCCAGAGTCCCTTTATGTTGGCCTGGACTTCAGAGAAGTAGATACCAAACGGGAGAGGATCCAGGACCGAACGCTGTGGGACTCCACTTGTGACTGGTCAGCAGTCTGACTTGGAGTCAGCTACTTTCACACTGTGGGTTCTAACTGTGAGCCAATTTGCAACCCAAGTAGTGATATAGCGGTTGATGCCTAGCTTAGTAAGTTTTTCTATGTTTCCTGAGTGGGGAATGGTATAAAATGCCTTGGCCAGATCAAGGTAGGCTGTATGAACCACCTTAACTTCATCCACAGCTCTGGTGACTGACTCAAAAAAGTTGACCAAGTTGAGCAGGCATGATCTACACTTCACAAAACCCAACTGTTTAGGATCCAGAGTTTTGAGAATTCCTATATCCTTGTTTATTAGGTCCATGATGATGGGTTCCATAGCTTTGCATATCAGACTCATCAGGCTAAGGGGGCGATAGTTTCCTGGGCCTGTAGTCACTCCTGCTTTGTGGAGAGGGGTGACTGTAGCAGTGCGCCATTCGGTAGGGACAAAACCTAAGGTGAGGCTGTGATTGAACAGGGTAGACAAGTGAGGTGCCAATTCACTCTGTAGTTTATGTAGAACACAGCCAGGGATACTGTCAGGTCCCATAAAAGCTGTATTCTTGGCCTTGGACAGTACTGTTTTAACCTGTGCAGCAGTAGTACTGGGTGCCTGGCAATCTACTGGTATTGTGATTGGGCCATTGGGGGGGTAAAGTTAGCACTCAGTCTGTCTGCTAGTATATTTGCAATATCTGTTGGCTTGGTATAGAAGGTACCATTGTGCAGTAGCTCAGAGCAAATCTGGGTATTGCCATGGAGATTCTTTACATAACTATAGAAGGCCTTGTGACTGTCTTTACTATCTGCTGCAATTCTGCTTTCATAGCTAACTATAGAGGATTTGATGAGGAATCTCAACCTTTTGTTGAGGCCGGTAAGGGAGTTTTTCCAGTCTTGGGACTTCACCTTATTCCACATCAGTTTCCTCCTTCTATTGTAGAGTTTGTTTATTGCTGGGGACCATCAGATTAGCTTCCATTTTTTTGAGGAGAGCGTCTTAGTTCAATTGTGTATGGCGAGATTCATGAATTTGTATGATGTGTGGTTGTATGATTTGGCAGTCATGCAACTATTCTCCATTTGCATGTGTGCCGTGAAGTTAGCCACCTCTGTTTCTAGGAGCCTAAAGTTAGCTTTGGAGAAGTTTTTCGTGGTGGTTACCTTTGTGGGGGGGGTGTAGATTTCCAAGGTGATTAGCTTGTGATCAGATCTAACCAGGGAGGAGTTGACTATTGGTGTAGAGCAACGGTCGCCCATGTTAGTAATGACCAGGTCAAGGATGTTGCTACCTCTAGTGGGGGTAAGAATGAGCTGGTCCAGGGCATTGGAATTAATGAATTCTAGAAAACGTTGGGCAAATGTATTGGTACATGAGTAGTTTTCCCATTTAATGGAGGGGTAGTTGAAGTCACCCAGTATGAGAGCATTGGGTTGGACCCTAATATTCTCCAGGGTGATTAGGAATGTGGAGTGTGAATCTTGGGACATGGTTGGGGACCTATAGCAGGCTACGACCTGAATCGCTGTCTTACCCAATGTTAGCTGCACCTGAAGTTTCTCAGATCCATCATGTTGGGCTGCCAGTCTGGAGGTGCGCACATCCTTTATGAATATGGAAACAGCACCACCTTTAGAGATTCGGTCCAAGTTCGGGGCCACAAGGTGTAAAATGAGTTGTAGCCTGCTAGTCAGTTTACTTTATGGTGACTGTCTAGGAAATGCTTGGCTATTTGTAGTTTTATGAAAGAAAAAAAAAGAAAAGAAGAAAAAAAGCAGGACCTGCAAAGTAATGTTTTATTATTTTAAAATGGTATTTACTGAATGCAAATGTTTCACAATCCTGTCTAGTCATAACACACAATAGCACATACAGTTTCATATCAAATTATCATTTGCTAATCCATTTGGTGTCCTCCCATTTATGAACAATAAATTGTAACTACAGCCATTTTGTTATAGGGGAAAATACTATTTTCAGATGAAGCAATGTAGGACCAATAATATATACATATCTCCCATCCGAGCACTTCATCTGATGACTGAAGCAAATCGGCCAGCACAGCTCAGCTGTTGACAACTTATCATTTGCTAACAAAAGGATAGCCTTCCTTCTACATACAAATATATAGTAGTACTCTCTGTTAAAGGCACACCATTTTGACAGATATTTGTGATGTATGAAGATGTCAAAAGCACTGTCTGCTAACAGCAGGTGTCAGCAAAAGCAAAAGCAGTGAATGTTGCTTTTCTGCATGAAATGTACTCGTGGATGCTATAAGTGGGAGTTTCTGTTAATGCTCTGTCTTCCAGATATAACATAAGTTGGGGCAATAGTGGAAAGGCTGTGCATGCAAGTGCTCGTAAGTTAGGGTTGGAATAAATTGTAAGGATGTCAATAGATTTTGTGATGCTCTTGAGTGTTTTGGTGCATGCAAGGTATGTACTTAAGTATCTTGTTCTGCTCAGTCTTAATCATGTATGCTAACCCTATCCTACCGTTTATGTTAACCTTATCCTTAACTCTAATCCTGTCCTAACCTCAACTCTGAACATAACATCACTGAAAACATTTCCCTAACAGTACCACTATATAGACAAACTGTGCCTGTAAATTAATGGTATTTTTTGTTATATTTTGTTTGCTTACTGATGAGAAAAAGAGATTGTTTGATTTCTTTTTGCAATCAGTTAATTCTTGGCTAATTTCTTCTTTGAATAAATGTGCTGTCATTTTGCAGGAATCAGTGTAATGCACATCAGTATATTTGCATGTTGAGACTTAATACTGTACATATAAATGATATTATGAAGAATTCCTGAGCTGGATTTTATTTACTTCCAGATCACTGAGCCTGATCCAAAGAAACCGAGGTATAAAACACCTGGGCAAACTTTATCACAGGTGCCATACAGGTGTCAAATACAGCTCTTTTTGCTCTTTGCATTCTGTTAGCTGCATTTCAGTGAATCAAGCTCAGCATTCCAGGATTCAGTGAAGCCTGGGATGATGATATACACTACACCTGACCTAAATGCTAATGCTGCAATCACCAAGGAAGTGACATCCAGGATTCAGTGAAGCCTGGGATAATGATATACACTACACCTGACCTAAATGCTAATGCTGCAATCACCAAGGAAGTGACATCCAGGATTCAATGAAGCCTGGGATGATGATATACACTACACCTGACCTAAATGCTAATGCTGCAATCACCCAGGAAGTGACATATTTATTTATTTGTTTGCTTGTTTGTTTACTGTTTGTGTTTAACAATAATAATTTAGTTTAATTGTAATTTAATCTAATCTACTGATTTGTCTGCATTTTAAAGTGCTGCTTTTGAAATGTTTAATGTACTGGTTGCCTCCAAATACTGAGTTACATTCTGAAAGAAAGAACTCTGTCCATGTCTCATTCTTAATGTTATTGCACTGTTGGTATATATTTTTTTTTCCTGGAAGTGGTTAATTATTGTTCATCTGTGATGCTTTGTGGCACACAGCACAGGAATTTTGCTATGTCCTTGGTGAAATCTCAGTCCTCAGGAGAATATCAGGCTGCTACTGACTGGCTGCTTAGGTTCTTTTTTTAAACCACTGAAACCTGTATACCTGAACACTCAGTTTAACTGGGCATCACAGAGCTATGCTTTGTGTAGCAAAGGAACACATTGTACTCCATAAACACAAGTCATTGGAACTAACCTATGACTGTCGCCTTAGCATCCTTACTTCATTTCTTTCTTCATAGTTCCTGACTTGTTGCTACATTGATGCTCACATAGCAATGTGGTACTGCTAAGGGACAAAGTGCTGCAACTAGATGAAACCATCTTTACCTAGCAAAGATAAGGACAGCATCACCACACCAAGTGGCATGTTGGCCCCTTCCTCTCAGCACTACATCCCTCCTCACATCTTACTAGATAGTGTTGTGTAAGGCCTTACAGATACAGGGAGGGACTGAGTACAAATTAAACTATTCTATTACTTTCTATGTTCTATAAAATAAACCCACTACTAGACATTAACTTATCCTATATCATTCTGGCTCTGGAGCACAGTTGCATTGATCCCTGACTGCATACTATATGCAAGGGGAGTGATTAGCAGCCACAGCACAGTAGCGGCCAGGCAGGAAGGGGGATGAGTGAAAGGGAATGGTCTGGTCTTTCTTACAGGAATTGAAGAAAATTATGTGTACTCTGGGTCACTCTGAGGCACACTTAGGGTTGACGAAGGAGTTAATTTATTTTGACTAGAGAAGAGGGGCAGGGCTGATTTACAAGAAAGCCCCTAGAAGAAGGAAGGGTAAGTCCTCTGCCTCTCCCTAATGTCTCATCAGGTCTATACTAAGTAGGGCAATGGGCAAAAGCAAAAAAAAAAAAAAAAAACTTAAACAACCCTCTGATATCTGGCTAAAAGATGTCCCCCTTCTGGCTAACCTTCACCATGGTAATGGGGAACAGATAAGATGACTGGCCAGAGGGGACCAATGAGCAACTGAAAGTGGCAGAAAAGGGAGGAAAAAAAGTTAACCCAATTTAGTTAAAATGCCTAGTCATTCTAATACATACTAGATACCATGAACTTACCTTATCCTGAGATTATGAGCTCACACACCACCTCCTCATACACTTTCAGCAGCATTAACTATATGCAGGCAGTCATCTAACTGGTTAGTGCTCTCTGACAACTATTTACTTACACATTCACTACAATCCACATGTGAAAAGTATGAACGTCTGCATGCACACTCACCCAAAAGGTCATCATTATCCGTATCACAAGTCCACACCACTTTACACCTCCATGCCATTCACCTACAAAAATGCCCTTTTAGACTGAGGTACTTCAGAAGTTTCTGTCCAAAGCTGAGACTTCTAAAGCAAAAATCACACTAGTTAAATCCTCAGAAATATAATGTAGGTTGTTATACCAAACCTGTGTCACCACTTGTAACAAGCACTCTCACAGGAGTCATCATAAAAGTCTAGCTAAATAAGGCATTATGGGACAGAAAAACACAAAATAATGTCTTAGTTAAAGTAAAAAGTATAGTGAGACCCACAGATGCCCCACTCAAAACACTTGGTAAAGATAGAACGATGGTAAGTTGTTTGTCAGGAGCCAGGATACTGTAGGTATCTAGGGCTCTAAACTCCCTTCATCAGAGATACACCTATGATATGATAGTTTTTCGTTTGGGTGTGAAAAGAGACACACATCCCTAGGCTATATGAAGAAAGACATGATAGAGGTCTCAGCGTATACAATCAAGGTTGGCATAAAACTTGTCTTGAGCAATATCTGGCCTTCACTGAGAATGATGCCTCAGTATAAACAAAAAGATAACTGACTTCATCAGTTGGCACAGCTACTGGTGTCATTCTAGGAAGATGAAGAGAGTGGCAGCCTTGAAGAAGACCATTGACTGGCCTGCATCTCTCTCCCTGTCTTTCACATGTTCATCAGGACCTTCTCTAACTCCATAGTGCCTTCTTTAGGCAATGTTGAACTGCTTCATCTACCAAGCTAGACAAACCAAAACAGGACAGTAAAAAGTGTCACTGCCTAATTTTACAAGTCTAAATAAGCAACTGCCAGCCATGGATGCCTTCATAAGTCTACAAAATATAGACAACTATGCCCTTACTAAAATGCTTTCTCTTCAGTGATAACACACCTTCCCTGACTAGGTCCAGTGCTTATCACACTTTCAGAATCTGTACTTTGGATGCTTATGCAGCGTTTGGTGGCATGTCCATATAACTCTGTGACTCCTTCACCCTTAGACTTATACTGCTAAAACTGAACATGAAGGCCATCGCATCCTTGTAGCTATGCATAAAACTCTTTACCATTTCCTGACCAAATATAGACACCCCCCCCCCCCGCATGTCAGACACTTTGGAAGTGAACATTACAAACATAGCACTGTTTTTCTCTTAATCTATAATTTAATATTCCCTGGATAGGTTTGACCTTCAAGCCATGTTACTATTAGAGCCCATCACAAAAACACTCACAGACCCTACCACCTTTAGAGATTTTTTCTAAAGCAAATTCACTTCAGCTCTGACCTCCCTTTCAGGACTCTACAGCAAACCATACTGCATTCATGCAGGTGTTTTATTCTCACCTCAATAACTCCATCCAGATACCAGGCCCAAACAAGGCCAAATTCAATTTCACTTTAGGAACAAGTCTCTTTGGCAGAACCCTGGCATAAACAAGCTCAATTAGAAGAGAAATCCTCTTCCTCAGTAATAAAGTAAAAACTCGACACCTCAAAATTAAACTCAAACACTTAAACATAAGAGCTTACAAAAAATAACATTTTCCATAGCTATGTACGAATACAAAATTTTCTCCTCTGCCAAGGTTTACTACAAGTCCTTCTTCAACTATATCAGAAACCTTAGAAACAACTCCCAGCACTACTCTAAGTTGATAAATAAGGTCACCAACTACTCTACCCTTGAAGACTTAGCTAACCTAGTAGCAGACAACTTTATTTCAAAATTTTCTCTTCTTTCTCCAGCTACACGTTACGTCTCATCTATCTCCTCCCCAAATATTGCCCTAAACAAGTCTTAAAGGCTCTCTCATAGATACCATAAATACCAACTGAGTGGAGCATGACAATATGCCAAGGTGCTTCCTAGTCAGGATGAGGCACTGTTTCACTGACCCTCTTCACAATCTTTTCAAACTCTGTCTCTCATATGGCTTTGTGCCTGAGGCTTGGTGAACTGCAGTGGTCATTTTCCTAAATCAGGGAGGCCCTACCACTGATCCTTATAAGTACAGATCCATTTGCCTCACAAGTCTTTTCTGCAAAACAATAGAACTCATCATTATGGATCTCATAGACAGCTTCATCAGTATCCCAAAGTCTCTTGACCCAAATTAGCTCAGGATTGTGAAGGGTAGATCCTGTCTACCTTACCTGATTAACTTCTTGAAAAAGTCACTGAGGCCTTGGATGAAGGAAAGATGGTGCACACAGCTTACATCTACCTAGCCAAAGTGTTGTATGATGTTTTCCACCCAGGCGTCACAGAAAATGTATCAGACTAAAATGTAAACCCTTATGGTCTGCTATGGATATCAAACTGGCTCATGGATAGAACCTAGCAAATTAAGACAGAGGCACAGTGTCCAGAAACGGTCTGTGGACCAGTGTTGTCCCTCAGGTCTCAGTACTGTAGCTGCTTCTGGATGGTATTTAATTCTCTGGCATCAAAGCTGAAGTCAAAAGCCTTTAACTAGTCATGTTTGCCAATGACTGCAAACTTGGAGTCATCATCAACACCCCAGCTGTCTCCCAGATACTATAGAAAGGAATAAAGACATAAAAGCAAGGTGCCAGGCCATAGTTTCAAACTAAATGTGAACAAATGTGCTGTATCTTTTGGAAAAACAGAAACACTCTTGCTCTTACTACATCAATGGAACCGCACTCAAGACAGACATCTTTATTAGTGAGCTGCGCACTTTTGTTGATAATGAGTTATCCTTCAACCACATGTGACCACTGTTGTTAAGACTCCTTCCAGTTAGCCTAATTGATTACTACTAGTGTTTCCTCTATGTCCAAAGATGTCACCATATATTTATGTTCCTCCCTTATTAACCACATAATTAAATGCTGTGTTGCCTTTGGTAAATACCTGTCCAGATATATAATCCATCCGGAAAGATGTCAAAACTTCCGCACAAAGAAAATCAAGGGCCCTGATTTCATTCAATATGAAGAATATCTTAAAGCTATATCACTCTTTAATGTCCTGTATGGTCTCCTTAGCGATGCCCTTTGCCTGGACTACAAAACCTGAAAACAATCTGTCCTGGGTAACCTTGTTTATACTTGCAAATCTGACAACATAATGACAACATGTACCAAAGAACTTAACCTTCATTGTATCATAAACTGAATATACTGTTAGGATAGACACCTAAATCAAGAAAATCTCTCATTTGGTACAGACTCCCCTTTTATATTAAACAAATTAGTTCCCTCACCATCTTAAAATGTGGCCTGGATGAGTTTATGGGCAACTGTAAATGCACCCACAGTTCCTTCAAAACTTCTCATTAAAAGGGTAGTGAATAGTTGAAAATGCAATGTTGAGGCTACAAATGATCTACCTGATCAGTTGCTTAGGATTAGCCTATTTACCTGCTGTGTACCTACAGAGAATCATAGTATTAGTGGAAGAGTGGTTTTAGCTCATAAACATAATAGTGTGGTGAGTTTCACCACAATGTGTTTGACTGTGTGAGCTGACAGAGAATTTTTCAAGGTTTTTCTAATTGCTCCACTATGGGGTGACCAATAATTTAGGGGTATGTGGAGGCCAAATTTTGACTCACTGATATTCATCTTTCAGAAACCAGTGAGGCAAAGGAGCATGCTTCGATACTGATGTAGATACAGATAGATATATAGATAGATAGATTGATAGATAAGTACAGTTCATTTCATCTAAATGCTTTTTTATCTAGTCACAGATCACTGAAAAAAAATTGAAAACATTTTTTGTATAACACATTTGTTTGAATCTCATTTCATGCAAAAGTATATAAGGCTATGCACAGTCACTGCTGGTGTGATTTAGAACTGTAGAACTGTAGGGCCTTCTAGGCAAATTAGTCTAAAACACTATTTGTACCTTGTAAATGACCACCCTTATGCTGTACTCCCATCTTTAAAAGTTTGTGCTTGTGCACCAGCAGTGGTTCAATGAGCATGGTGTTTTCTCTTTTCACTGTGGTTGTGTGACTACTGAGTTTGTAAGAGGAGTGTAGGGGCTTGCATCTGTGAAAAAAAAAAATTTGAAAAAGTATGTGCTAAATATGATATTTACTACAAAATGTGATTAATTGAAATATGTTTTAGAAAAAATGTGTTTTTAGTGAATATTTAAAGTATTTTGTGATTAGATCAAAAGGCAATTAGATGAAATGTCATATATTGGGATGTACATTGAAATATCCAAGTATAAAAACAGTGAACATCAAAACATTGATTCCAAAGGATCAAATTTTTTTTTTTTTTTGCAGGATAGAGGCAAGCCCTCCTGTATAACTTCTGCTAATACATATATATATATATATATATATATATATATATATGTGTGTGTGTGTGTGTGTGTGTGTGTGTGTGTATATATATATATATATATATATATATATATATATATATATATATTATATATATATATATGTATTTGTGTGTGTGTGTCCCATACAGAATGCCGACAGCTCACAATGCCAATACCCATATGGCTGACGTTCAGAATATTGACAATGGGGAAACGCTATCTCTCAATAGTGCTGAATGGGAAAATTTTCATTCTTGCACTGTAGTGTGATCTCAGAGTTGGCATATTAAAGGTACGCGTGTGTGTGTGTGTGGGGGGGGGGTGGAGCCCCCCTGCTACCACAAAAAAAGACATTTTATTTTCTTTTTTTGTGAAGTTCTGGTGCTGTTGATATTGTGAGTGTCGACTATATGGCATCTGCCATATGGGTGACGGTGTTTTGGGCTGTCGGCGTTCTATAGGTGATCCATATCTATATATATATGTATATATATATATATATATATATATATATATATATATATATATATGTGTGTGTGTGTGTGTGTGTGTGTGTGTGTGTGTGTGTGTATATATATATATATATATATATATATATATATATATATATATATATATATATATATATATATATATATATATATATATATGTGTATATATATATATATATATATATATATATATATATATATAGATATGTATATATGGTTCCCCTTCAAAACATCTAAAACTCATAACAACTAAAATCAAAATATCGAGACCATAACATCTAAAATCCATAACATCTAAAACCCATAATATCGAATTTCATAAAATCTAAAATGTATAATATTTAATAGTGTATCATCAAACGGGTAAATATTATAGTTTATAGGTTCATAGGTTGGTACAAGGCTATCAGCCTTAGAGCCTATACAAGTCTAGCCATAACAATTTCCTGGATATTTCTTCCCACAATATTTACTTCCATGGACCCCTGTCGAGCAGGGCGACTGACGTGATCCCCGGGGTTAATTTCTTATCTTCCATCCAATCGTCAAGGTTCCTTTTGAAGAGGGCCAAAGAGGCGCTCTGTTTGACATGCATGGGCAGTCTATTCCAGAGTATGGGGAGTTTCTGGGTCAGGAACCTACCCCTCCAGCATGTTTTGTTCATTGTGATGACAAGGTTTAGATCCCTGGAGCATGTGGCTCTGATGGATTGAGATTTCTTTAAGTGGAGCATGTCCAACAGCTCAGGGTTTGACATAGCCTTGTATGTTAAGCAGAGATCGCCTCTGAGTAGACGATGTGCCACAGAGTATAGCTGGACTTTTTTTAGATGTTCACTATAGGGCATCTGCTTTAGGCCTGTGATTCTTTTAGTGAGATATTTCTGCGGCCTTTCCAGCTGTTGCAGCTGTCTTGTGAGGTACATACCAAATGGGGCATTGTACTCTATAATGGGTCTAATGAGGGATAAGTACAGTGGGACAATGACCTATTTTTTTCTGCATGGAAAGCCCTTAGTGATGAGGAATGTCACATAGAAGGATTTCCTGACTGTTGTGGCGATGTGGTTATTGAAGGTGAGACCACTGTCCACCTGTGTCCCTAAGTCTCTCATCATACTTTCGGTGTTTTGTGTACTGCTACCTATGTGGCAATTCATGGGTACATGTTTTTTCCCAAAGGGGATAACTGTACATTTCTTGGCATTAAGCTTGAGCTCATGGCTCTGGCATCAAGCATCTGTTTCTGTAAGGCCCTTTTGTAGAATATCCACATCATTTGGGGATTTAGTAATGGCTCCCAGTTTGCAGTCATCTGCGAACTTTATTAGCCAGAGTCCCTTAGTGTTGGCATGTACTTCAGAGAAGTAGATGCCAAACAAGAAAAGTCCCAGGACTGAACCCTGAGGTACACCACTTGTCACTTGTCTGGAGCTGGATTTGGAGTCAGCTACTTTTACAGTCTGGGTTCTTTCATTAAGCCAGTTGACAAGCCATCGAGTGACGTACGGGTTTATGCCCAGCTTAGTAAGTTTATCTATGATTCCAGAGTAGGGGATGGTGTTAAAGGCCTTGGCGAGGTCCAGATAGACTGTGTGGACCACCTTACAATCGTCCACAGCACTGGAGACTGATTCGAAGAAGTCAATCAGGTTCACGAGACAAGATCGGCCCTTCATGAACCCAAACTGGGTGGGGTCTAGTGTTTGAAGGTTGCCAATGTTTTTGTTTATAAGTTGCATGATAATGCGTTCCATGCCCTTGCAGATCAGGCTCATCAGACTGATGGCACGGTAGTTCCCGGGATCCAAGGTAGATTCCCCCCTTGTGGAGTGTGATAACTGTAGCTGTGCGCCACTCAGTGGGCATATAGCCTGAGGTGAGGCTATGACTAAACATGACACTTAGGTGAGGTGCCAGTTTATTTTGTAGTTCATGTAGTACACAGCCCAGGATGTCATCTGGTCCCATGGATGCTGTAGTCTTAGATTTAGAGAGTGCAATTTCTACCTGTGTGGCCGTGATTACCGGAATTTGGCAATCTTTTGGTATTGAGGTGGGCCCTTTAGGGGGTGAGAAGGGGATGAAGTTGGCACTGAATTGATCTGCCAGGATATTGGCAATATCTTTGGAATCAGTAAATTTAATGCCATTCTGTTGTAGCTCAGAGCAGATCTGAGCATTGCCATTTAGATTCTTGACATAACTATAGAATGCCTTGTGGTTGTCTTTGGAATCTTTGGCAATTTTATTTTCGGAACTAGCTGTTGAGGATTTTATGAGGGATCTCAGCTTCTTACTGAGACTGGTAAGGGAGCTTTTTGCATCCTGGGATTTTCCTCTTTTCTGCAGCAGTTTCTTTCTTCTGTTGTATAGTTTGTTTATGGCAGGGGACCACCAAATTGGCTTCCTTTTTTTGGAAGAGAGCATCTAGGTTCTATTTGGGATGGCACTATTCATGCACGAGTGGATGTGCTCGTACAGTGCCTTAGTGTAGGATTCAGCAGTCGAACTTTCAGCTGCCTTCTGCATGGGTGTCATGAAGTTTATCATTTCTGACTTGAGTAGCATGAAGCTGGCTTTGGAGACTTTTTTTAAGGAGGTTTCCTTACTGGGGGGTGGGATGTGGATGTCAAGGGTGATTTGCTTATGGTCAGACCTGACCAGTGAGGGGGTGACCACTGGTGTGGAGCATCTATCTCCCATGTTGGTAATGACCAATCTGTTAAGCTTGTGGTATCACTATGAGATATTTTAGTTTTTATTTCTGTAGTTATCATTTATATATTGTAGAAATGTATACTATTTATATAGTGTTTATTTTGCCACTCTGTATGTGTTTTTAGGCCATACAGGTAAGTGATATAGACATTATGTGTACATTCTTTTTGGTGATCATGATGCAGTGGGGTTAGGAAATTAAGTTTTTCCCACTGCAGTGCAATTTTGGAGTTGATATATTTAATGTACGGGGAGGTGAGGGGGCAGAGCCCCCCCCCCACATGGGGGGTGCAGGGGGTTTGCCCCCTGCAGAAATGTATTAAAAAGTGTGTTTGTTAGTTTTATGCCATTATATGTGGAGGAGATGTTACTTTCATGTGATTTGTAGTGTTTGATGTTGTGATGCACATTTTAGATGTTATGGGTTATGGTTTTGATGTTATGATTTTAGATGTTATGGGTTTTAGATGTTTTGAAGGGGAACCATAAATATATATATATATATATATATATATATATATATATATATATATATATATATATACACACACACACACACAAATAGAGAGAGAGAGATAGATATATAGGTTTACCATCAAAATCTGGAAATGTACTTGTGCGTTTAATCTTGTTGCCAAAATACAGTGTCAAAAATAAAAATGATTTCATGTCACAATTTCAAACCATGTTTACACCGAAGGTTTGGTATTCAATATTTTGAAATTTGAAGTGGAACTGCATTTCCAAATGTTGTTCTTACAGGTTTGCAAAGTTTGCTTTCGATTTTTTCACGCCTTTAAACCATGCATTAGAAGAAATGCAAATTGACAAAGTGCATTTCCGGATTTTAATAGTAAACCATATATATTATATATTGTACAATAGTGGGAAAGGACAAATCCCACGCAGAAAAGATCAAATGATTATTCAATCACTTCTGCTGTAATAAAAGACATACAATTTTATGAACATTGTTCTATACGGAATCCTTCCATAGAAAGATAGATAGATATGTTTATCTACCTATATATATATATATATATATATATATATATATATATATATATATATATGTGTGTATACATACATATACATACATACATATGTTGATACACATGCACATATACACAAACTTGCACACACTTATAGACAATGACACAATAATATCTGCAAAGAAACAGACGGCAAACTATGCACTAACTTTAGTAGTTTTCATGAATAAACAGTGGGTTACACATGATGAATTATATATAGCAAGATTATAAATGTCTATAGATGTTTGTTTTGTCACCTAGACCATTAGGATGATTGTTATTCCATATACCTCAAAATACGTGAATAGTCCGTTTTGGTTATGATGCTTTAATAGTAGGTGATTTTTACAATACAAATAAAACTTGTGATGTTAATTAATGTAAAACAAAGCACTTCTGACCATTTTTTTCAGAATAAAGTAAATAATACAAAATAATAACATACCTTTTATACTAGTTCTACGAGGAAAATACAGTTGATTATGTGAAACACTGGGTGTTTGTCATATCCTATTAGAAGAAGGCGAATACAGAAAAAGTTAAAAGGGTTGGGAGAGACATTTTCTATTACAAGAAACAAGACTGAAAATCAGTGATGGAAAGAAGATAATTCCACGGACTCATTAAGATCTCTAAAGCCCAAAGAAAAAAGGCCCTGAGTTCCCATTACAGTGATACATGACTCTGAGACAAATTAGTCCTAAAGAGGAAACACCTTATTATGGGATAATCTGCATGTCTCTGAATCACATTAACTACCATGAAGCACAGATCAGCACTTCCTGTGGTAGTTAACATTACTAGTTGCTGTATCATATTATTCCTGATGTCTAATGGTTTTCCAAACCCAAAAATGTTGCATGAGTTGCTTACACTTAACCTAAACCCTCACTGCTCCCATCATGTTACCTCCCAGGCAGACACACACTCACACATACTCTCATGCATGCAACCCCTTACACACACTCATGCACACAGACTGCCTCAGTACCCACTCACTAGAACCACTTTATGAAATATGTACATTTATGACATCTTACTGCAATCAACAAGACTAGCCTTTCATGAAATTGAGTCCTTGACAAAGGACTCCATGGGTCCTCACTTCATACTTCTCCCTCCACTCCTCATCAGTACCCCTTCTCCCCGTCCTAGCCCTACAGCATCCAGATTATCTACTTCTTTCTTATTCTTTCATGGTTTGTCTTCCTATTTACCTTTTTTTCTCCACTATTTAATCATATCCTAACCAGTCAAGATTCCATTGTAATAACTGTAGAGGAAGTAACCAAATTAAGCTGTGGGCCTGGGGGTCTGGTGGACTCTCAGAAATCATAGGATGTGTGAAGACTGGTAGAGAAGGGTGAAGGCTGCCAGCCTCGGCAAGAAAGAATTTTGCAGATAATTCTGTCATTTGTAAATATTAATGTAAACTATAGGCTTGTTGTCTTAAATTTAAAGAAATACTGTTACATGTGGAACTGGAAATAAATGTGACAAAAGTGCACTCTGCTGACCAAAGTAATGCTTGTGGTGACCCTTTGAAGTAGACAGTGGTTCCAAAAAGTCTAGATAAAGAAATTCTTTCTATTGTTTTAACCAAGAGTTAAATGGCTAGATTTGAACATGAAAATGTATTTTTATTGCTCTGTTCCTGACCAGCTGCAAGATAACAAAAGGGAGATGTTAAGAATGTAAATGCAGTTAATGTATAGCCTAGGAACTCCAGGAAAGTGAAAAAAATATGTAATGTTTATCAGAACTGCAATAGCAATTTAAAGAGAGAGAATCAGAAGGCATTAAGCATTTTTGTCTTGACCATCCAACTCATCAGCACTCTGTCTATTTCTTAAGTAAGTTATCTTAGACTTGTGTGTTCTTTGTAGGAATAGCTAGAAAGATCAGAGTAAGTGTTTTTCTGTGATGTCAGAACTGTACTACTGATTTATTTTAAGTATTTCTGTGTGATCTCTGAACTCTTGATTAGCACTGACTGTGTAGTAGAAAGTATTGTCTTGTGGTTTTAATTATTTATTATTAAATATTTGAAAACCTTTTAACTGTGGCTGGTTTGTGTCGAGATAAGTTAAGCTCTAAGAGTACATTGCATGTATATAAGGATCCTGTACCAGGTCACTCTAATAAGCCGTGAGACTGTTTAGTCATACTACCAATTGGATAATAATATTGCACAGTCATAATTTGACACCCTTTTAAGGGCCTTTGAGTAGCTGATAATTATTAGCTGGATGGTGGCAGAGTACTACCGTATAGTCTGGGTAAAAGGGGCACAGCTGGAGAGCCTGTGCCAACCTTCCCCAGAAGTGTCAGTGTGGTTGTATAAACTCTTATCTCAAAGTGTGTGTGTGTGTCAGCGACTTGGGCAGGGACACGAAGCACTGGTTGGACAGAGAGGGTGCTGCAGATTTTAGCTTTCCCAGCTAGACTGAGATCTAGACCTTATAGCTGTGCCAGTGGGGAGTCTTATTGGAGACCTGGAGAGGAAGGGAGCAACCAGCCCCAGACTGACTGTGATCTCATTGTGTTTTTAAGGGAAATTACACTTTACTATGTGTATTTGTTATCCTTTCCTCTCACATGAGACATCCTCTCTGGTATTAGTGGTGGAGATTGAGGCTCTTTGATTGCTGGGCCAGGGCATGGGCATCACAGGATGCATCTTAAGAGCTTTTTTATAACCTTTTCATCTGGTGGTGGTGCTTGAAAATGAATCATATGTATGGAAAAAAATCAGTGTTTTTCTTGCTTTAAAGGAAAAATAATTTATGCCTAAAGCTTAATGTTCAAAGCTAACAAAATAGTAGTCCCCAATACACTGCAGTGAAAATGCTTGCAGATATATATAAATCCTATGTGGGAATAGTGCCGGCCTTCCTACCACTCCAGAAAAGATAATTACCTACTATGTGCCCTTCTGGGGTTAGCTTGAAAATGAAAGTAAAATCACAAATGGCTACAGGGATACATTATATACCTGAGAGTCTGAGGATGGAACCTGGACAAAACTTGCACACAGACAGGAACTACATGCAGACTCCAATCAGAAGGAATCACAGCCAAAAACATCAACCAAACAAACATTTGTCACAGCCCAATCACCCAATCAACAGTCTCCATACACAGGAATTAAAGCCATATCTATTGGTTGTGTACACTTCTGATATCAGACAGTAATAACATTGAAATGTAATAACAATTGCTTAAAGTAGCTTTTACCCGCCCACACGCACAAAATGATCATCAGTTACAGCCACTTGTATGACTATGACTGAACTTACTTCATAACATTGAAGTACAATAGTGAACTTCAAATTTTCCATCCTAAAGAACAAAATTAAAAACGATGAAAAATAAATGAGCAAACAAACAAAAAAGTCCACATTTTTTTTTGCTGAAGGGCAGCTCCCTTTTTACTAATTGCACACACTTCCAATTATATGTACCATCTCTGATATCAGACAACAGAGTAAAAAGAATACATTCCACTCCCACTGTTCTGTGACCACACACAGACTATTGCCAGCAAAAGATATCATATGACAATTTGATCACTTCTGCCAGCAATAAAAGCATTCAACATTATGAATGTTCGACTATAAGGAATGTTTCCTCTGTGACTATATACCACAGACTTCAGACTGCAATAAAATGAATGAATAAATACATAGATAACTGACACACCGCCTTGTGCACCAACGCCGAGACGGTGGACATGGACCGTGGCTGTGTGAGTATGCGTAGTGACGTGTCAGTGCAGGCAGGAAGGTGTGGAGGGTAGGGGTTGTGGGGTGGGGGTAGGGAGGCGGTTAAGGGGTAGGGGAGCTTATAGTAGGGGTTAAGGAGTTAGGTTAGGAGCCGAGTTAGGTGTGGGGTAAAGGAGTTTAGGTTAGGGAGGGGTTAGGGGTGGGGTTATGGAGGTAGGGTTAGGGAGCGAATAGGGAAGTCAAGAGTTAGGTTAGGGTATGAAGCTGGGTTAGGCAGATTCAAGGCGACCTTAGGTGGGTAGGGTTAGGGGGAATTGCTTGTGTGGATAGTGCTTGTCATCGGTGCTTAGTTTGTGAATGGTGGATTGTGTTGTGTTTTAGGTTTTATTGTGGTGTGTGTTGTGTGTGGTTTCGTGTGTGTGTAATTCGATGTGTTCAGTCGTTGTATTTGTGGTGTGTGTGTGTGTTTATGGACTGTCAATACTGCATGTCGGTCATGTGGTTTCGTTATGTTTGTGTGCCCAATTAGTGTCAGGTAGAACCTCAAAACACATAGTACTGGTGTGTTAGATGGGACATTCACAAAAACCCAGCAGTTGTCAGGTAAACCCCTATCTACAAACAGCTATCCAAATAAACCTAGTACCTAGGGATCTATCAAAAAATTAAACTTTTAAACCTAAACAAAAATAAATCTACAACATGCAAATCTATAAAAAACTCAACTTCATGCCTCCTAGTGCACCACCTATATTTGACATCCTATTAACATATTGCTCCGCTTAAAACCACTTGTACCAGGCTTGTCCTGACCCCATTCTGCTAACCTACTAAACCCACTATTAAGGACAATGAGGAGGACATATAGCAATTTATAAAGTTAAGCACAAGTCAGCACTATTATAATAAACCGAGATTCTGACTCCTAAATAAAAATAGCTATCATAGCATTTCAAATCAAAAACCACAACAGCACAAATACTGAAATGTATATAAACCTAAATCCAGGAAAACAAAATCAGTACACCTCGCTTATATATCACCTTATACAGAAACCAAATCACAATAAGAAACCATAGTCCTGACCTTTTAATATCTTACCATATACCCAACCCATATACACCCTACCAGAATATCAACTTTTATGGCTTCTACTAAACTATTACCACCCCTACCAGAATTAATATACTCAACAACAAAGAACCCCAACCAACCTGACCCAGACCAGACAAGTAAATCAAAGGAACAAAACATTCAGCACTTCAACATGAAACTACCACCATCCACTAACCCAACTAAAAACAACCAACCAACCAAACTAAACAGGTCTCACAGAGAACACTAGCAAGACTAAAAAGCAATTTAACCCAATCCAACTTAAAAACCAACTCAAACAATGATTAAAATGGTCACCAATAAAATCAAACCCCAATCAATGAAGGTCACTTTTAATTCCTCTCCAAACAAGAAAACCAATCTGAACCATCAAAATCTACCCTAACCATAAAACAAATACCCTTGCCCCCCTGGCTCACAAACATAACTAGGAACAAATCCCTTCCCTCTCAAATTCTGCATAATATTTAAACAACAACAAAAACTTCAATAGAAATTCCATTTAAAACAAACACAAAACAAACAAAAACAGACCATCCTGTTAGACAAATAAACTTCAAACCACAAACAAGCCACAATAGTTTTTTACAAAAGTTTTGAACTACATTATACAACTCCTACCCACAGGTCGCTAATCACACCCTTCCCACCAAACTCAAACCTCCTTAACCCAGGTCCAACCAATCAACCCAACCCACTTGACTCCAACCCTACAAATCCTCTCAAATTGCTATTTATCTCCTCCCAAATCAAATTACTACTCAAAACTACCACCCCACCACTACCCACCATTTCATATATTTACAGTACCTACTTCCTTTCCCACCCCCCCCTCCCTAGGCCACCCCACAGAAGCATACCTCACTTGCAGAATTTCTCTTCTCCAAAGAATTTTCCAAAAAAAACCCTGTGCCATTAATCTACCCCAGAACCATACACATCAAAGGAGCCATATCCCATTGCTTATATTTCCCATCTCATCCATTTCCCACCCATCCACTCAGGGACTATCCCCCACCCTGGAAAATTTCCCATATTATCCCCTATATTACAGGATGCCCTCTGCAAAAAACTATGGACCTTTTGCATCCATAGCTCTTTCCTCCCCTCTTGCAAACATGTATGAAAAATGCAACCTGTTTTAACTGCCACCTTCTCCCTTCCAGCCTCCTTGCTTACTGCACTACTATCATCATGACCTTTCACCTTTTCACGGCTGCCTCATATTTCATTTCAAGCAAGCCTTATTGGATTTATCTAACAACAATTGATATGCTATCCTGTGGTTATCAATACTTGTCTCAAATTGTTTTCACCATCCCAAATACACATAATCTTCTAAATTGAAACATTGAAAAAGGCTCACCCTTGGTTTAATCCATCTCTTAAACTCTCTAATAAAACAGGTATTACCTCGTAATTCCATCTCTAATTAGCATCTCTATTACCCTGTCTATATTAATGACCTTCAAATTCCAATCCCACTCTAATTTCTTCTCTATTTTTGATATGCAGATGACTTACTACCATCCCATCTACATACCATCAAACTGACATCCTAAATAACACTTTTTCTCAAAACTCCAGGAAACTGACCTCCCAACACCCTTCCTCCTTTTCTTAAAAAACCTAAATTGCTACCGATGCCTCCAACCCTTCTTAAAACAAAACCCCTATCTCTACCATATACACTCCTTGACACTCCACCTTATCACCACCTCCTACTCTACTTCAAACCTCTAGGGAATTGACATGACCACACTTCTAAACTTTGATAGTCATATAAACAGCACAATAAAATCAGTTAACAAAAAACTATAATCACTTTATAGAATCAAGTCTAAATAACAAAACCATCACTTAGACCAACTAAGCTGTGAACCCACTTAATCTCAACTCTACTTTTATGCTTCCCTATATATCTCAACTCTTCAAAAAATGCCTATATAACTTTAAACAAAAAAAAATATTGCTCAATTTGCATGCAGCTATCCTATAAGAACTCATCACTGCTGCAACTCTAAAACAACAAAGAACTCATCACTGCTTTAACCATATACAACTGGCAGCTTACCATTGTCCACCCATAATTGCTTCTCCAGCCACCCATTCCAATACTTTCCACTGCCAACCCACCATTACAAAAAATCTCAAATACCATCATTTTACAAAAAAAAACAAACTCAAGACTCACTCTCCAACTCACAACTCCATCTTCTATTCCTATACTCCACTCTGTGACTCCTATACTCCCTATTACCTACACTACTTACATTTATTACCAAACTTCTTCTTTCAAAACTTTCTCTCAAAGAAACTAAAAAACCAACTTACAACTATAACACACTAGCTATGCACCTATACTAACTACTCTTCCTTACTTCTCCTCTAATAATAACTTAACTACTCTACTAATACCTACCTACAACAATATACAAAATACCACAACATTGCTAATCAAATGTATATATATTAAATCTATCCTCACTTGAGAGAGAGAGAGAGAGAGGGAAGAGAGAGAGAAGAAGAGAAAAAATATAATATATTTTTGTTTTTTTTTTTAACATTTGTATCGTCTAATTTGTCCCGCTTTCAATTGGATGTTTTTACTGATGTGTATGATGATATGTCTATTTTATGTCTTTTTCTGGAGTTTTCTTTTCTCCCCGGGCCCTGAAAAAAATGACATGTATCCAGCTAGACTAGCCCGGTTAACAAATGTAAAATAAAATAAATAAAATAAATAAATAATATATTTTGTCAGCTGACTGTTGTCAGAATACGGTCTGCAACTCACTACAACCCAAAACCCCAGCCCACCGTGCGCACACACACACACACACACACACACACACACACACACACACACACACACACACACACACACACACACACACACACACACACACACACACATGCACACATGCACATACACACACACACACACATATGCACTTCTCAGTCACTTAGCTCAATTCCTCCATTTATGAGTTTTTCAGTTTCTGGGTCTTGATATATGGCCTGCATCCAATGTATGACCTTTCCCCTACCTGCCTCTGCTGAGAAAGGTAAAAATCAATGGAGGAAAAAGTACTAAAATCAAGGAAAGCTATTGCCCTTATCATCATCATCATCATCATCATCAACCCTCCCATTTTTTCCATTTTGTACATGGGTTCGGGTTGTCATGTTAACTGTTGCCATCTCTCTCGATTCAGTGCTAGACTCTTGCCTTCTTCAGCACTCATGCCTGACTGTTGCAGATCTTCTCTCACACAATCCATCCACTTCTTTGCTGGATGTCCTTGTTTCCTCTTACCTTGTTCCTCTCTGTCCCAAACTGTCTTCTACTTTTCTGCACATGTCCTAGAACCACTGTAATCTGTTTCTGCAATTGGAGCTACTTTGGCTTCTGCTCTTATGTCCTCATTTCTTCATCTGCCCCACAGTGTGCATCCTACCACCCATCTCAGGGACTTCATTTCCATCACCTGCCTTTACTGGCCTGGTTTCTGTGCCATACAGTAGTACTGGTTGCACCACTGTTTTGTACACCTTACTTTCCAGTTTCTTTGGCAATCTTCTGTCATATACTACACCTGACATTCCATGCGAGTTGGAGGCATACACCCTGATTCTAGCTTTGACCTCTTCATTAAGACAAGCTATTAATCTGTTACACTATTTTCTCTTCCATCTAAATTCTCAGCTTCTTCTGATTTCCCCAATTTGCTGCCATTACCACTGTCTTATTTGTACTTAGTTTCATCCCATGTGCCTTCAGTTTTGCATTTTATTCCCTTATCCTTTGCTGACGTTCTTGCTCAAAGTCTGCCTGTAGTACCACATCACTTGCATACAGCAATTTTGTTGATCTGTCTCCTTCAACTTGTTAGCTAATGTAGTCCATAACCAGTATGAACAGTACTGGATTCAGAGGTGAACCTTGGTGTACACCCACTCACACTGGAAAACCCTCTGTGAGACCAAACACTGTTCTTACTTGAGTCATTGTGTCCTTATATATAGTCTATGGTTTACTATCACATACTCAAATCTACTCAGTTCGAGTGTTAGGATGTCTGGATCACATGTTCAGAAATCTCAACACCAAACACAAAAAATGTCGAAGGCAACATTTTAGTAAAGTCGAAATTTCGATAATGTCGACTTTACTGAAATGCTGCACTGCTACTCAACATTAATGAAAACACTTTTGCAGGGGTCAATCCCCCCATAACCCCCCTACTCATATATGCAAGCTCTGAGTTCACACTACAGAGAGGGAAAGGGTACATTTCTCGATCCCCACTATAGTGCGATCTGTACCACAATGGTGAACCTTACAACAGCGACTGCTCGCTATTGTAAGGTTTGACATTGTGACATTTGTAATTTCAGTTCTGCCAAAGGCAGTTTTACACAAATGTCAATGGCATGAAGTGTGATCGACAAAGTGATTGTAAGCCATAGTCTACACTAATTCTACCAATGTTTCTGAGACTTCAAACCATGTAGTACTACCCAAATCAGCTTTCTTGGGACCTTGTCATATGCTTTCTCCAAGTCTAGGACTGCCCAATTGGACTCTTTCCTCATGTCTAGCTTCTTCTCAGTTGGTCTGAATCTGAACCGCTCATCTCCCATCTTGCTTTCTACTATTTTGCATATCCATTTATCATTCACCCTCTCCAGAACTTTCATGCAATGTGACAGGAGTTTGATTCCACTGTACTGCCCACAGTTGTGAATGTCCCCTTTGTTCTTGTACAGTGGCATAAGTATGGTTATTTTCTAGTTATCTGGTATTCACCTTTCTCTCCACACTGCTATGAGTAAACGTAGGAGCCATTTTTCCCCTAACTCACCCAGCATTCTGCTGTGACCTCATCTGCTTACCTACCTACTTTTCCTGACTTCATTTTCCTTAGTGCTATTCATACTTCTTCTAGGGTGGATTCCTCTTCTTTTCTCTTTGTAGGCTTTATCTGGGGGCAGTACAGCTTCTGTGAGTTTTGTTCATTCAAAACCTGCTCAAAGTATTCATTCCATCATACATAGCGTTTATGTTATTCAGACATTGGAGCTGTTTTGTGGATTTTCGTGCTGACTGTGGTGTTTTGTGACATTTCCGTCATTAAAACTGTGAAAGTAAGAGGAGCCGTGTCTGTTTACTCCACTGGTACTTTTTGTTTTGTTTGGTATTCATTCCATCTGCCTTTGATGTCCTGTGGACTGGTGAGCTGGTTGATGCCAACATCCCTTATGAAGGATATCTGATTATCTTCTTTATCTTTCTGTCTTTGTTTTGGAACCTCATATAGTGTCTTTGTGCCACCTAATTAGTCACTTTCCAAAAGCTGGTAGAGTACCTCCAATGCCTTATTGAACATAGAAGATTGCAAAAATAAGAAGGAATAAAATCATTGAGCAGTGGACCAGGGATACAAAAAAGAAAGAAAAAATATAGAAAAACAATATCCAAAATAGGTTGAGGTAACTGAAAATATATATATATATATATATATATATATATATATATATATATGAAAAACTATAGAAACAGAAACTTTATTATAAAAATGGTAAACGCTGGTTCACCCACTTCTTCAGACCATATACAATCAACACATAAAAAATCAACAGTATTTGAATAAGCAAGAACCAATCAGGTCATAGTAATGAAATCAGAACCAGTAAAAAGAACCAATAAAAATCAGGATCTGATGTCTGATCTATGATGTACAATAGACATGGAGTCGCACCAGGCAATCTGTAGCAAAATCTTATTCCTTAGACATGAGTAATGTAACACAGCACACCATCACTTATTGAGATACAACACCTAGGGTTTATTTGACATTTTCAAGTGATATAAATTTAGTGTGTGATATCATAAGGAGGCACTGGCCCATTATTATGACTAATTATAAACTTCAGAATATATTAGGTCCTTCACCCAGGTTTGTGTTTTAAAATAATAAGACCTTGAAGCAACATCTTTGTTATAAACAATTAGTCGCTAAGGACAAGTTTAGATCAGAGCGTCTAGGTACTTTTCCTTGTCGTATGTGTAGAGCTTGTAATAGTATTTGTAGCACCATGTCTATTTTACATCCTAGATCAGGCAGGTCTATTTACCTTAATTTTTATGCAGACCGTAAGTCTAGCAATTTAGTCTATCTATCCCAGTGTAAGTAATGTGCAAGTTTTTATGTAGGTAAAATGAATTGTACTCTTAAAGAAAGAATTTTAGAACATCATAATGACATCAAAAATCAGAAACCTACAAGTGCACTAGTCAAACACATTTTAGACAAGGGCTCTGAACATAGCTTTAGATTCTTGGTCCTAAGCCTGTCAAAAACTGACATCAGGAAGGGTGATATCAGAACTGAATACACTGAGTTACATTGGATTATTGACTTTAAGGCTTATACTGCCCCTGGTCTGAATGACCATGTTTCTTTAAAACCAGTTCTTAAGAGCAGACCTTTGTTTCACTGATTTTTTTTTATTGGTTCTTTTTACTGATTCTGATTTAATTACTATAACCTGATTGGTTCTTGCTTACCAACTGGTACGAGCGGCCAGGATGACTACGGAGGACCACTTTGAGGAATGTAAACTTTTGAAGTCCATGTTCCTCAAGAGGGGGTACCCCATTGAGTTGATTGCTGACCTTATAAGGGAGGTGAGTAGTAAAAGGGCCTTTGGCCACTTCTGACCCATCCTCTCCCAAGGATGGACAGCAACACACACTTTGGAAACCAACATCTCAGTAGAGATAGAACTGGGTAACCCCGTGGTTAGGAATAGTATTGGACCACAAAGGGAGCAAAATTGTTTGAGATTCATGACTACATTCTCTTTAGATTATGAAGCTCTAATCACAATACTGGGCGAAAACTGGCAGTTGTTACTGTCTGATAGGGATATACAAGGAAAGTTGGGAGATAAACCGCTGGTCACCTGGAAAAAAGGAAGGAACCTAAAAAAACTTACTGAAAGTAGTAACAGCACTTTTAGAGGCACCCCAGGGACATTTAAATGTGAGGCATGGAACCAGTGTCGACACATTGCTACAGGGTCAAAATTCATTATTAGGGGGCGAGTCTATTTCCTGAAGAACAAGTTTAACTGTAACTCCAAAGCCTTAGTCTATGTAGCATTATGTCAGTGCTGCCCTAGGTTTTATGTAGGCAAGACTAACCGTAAGTTTAAGAAGAGGATTTACGAACATATTTATTACATTAACAAAAGGAAAATGGAGAGCCCACTAGCTAGACACTGCATTAAAAACCCTGACCACAGTTTCAAATTTAAGGCCATTGACTCAATTGAGATGAATAGTAGAGGAGAGGCGCCTACACTTATGTTGGAGAAATTGGAACTTTTATGGCAGCTTAGACTCAATGCATGCTTTCCACTGGGCTTGAATGAAATGACTTCTATTCTATGTATGCTAAAATTAAAGAGGTTTAAGAGATAGTAGCTGTACACACATTACTTTTGTTGGATGGTTAAATAATAGATGCTCATTAGCCCTAGGGAGGTTATAATTGCTAAGTTACACCCACCTTTTATAGGTTAAAAGAAACGTTACACAACAGAGTTTATTATGAAAAGATTATTGCTTCCATGGGTCCCTGAACATTAGCTATAAGTAAAGTGAACTAACTACGATTTTAATTAATACTATTTAATTTACTACATGTTCCATTACAAGACAACAGAACTTTGTTTTTTTATAAAACTAAGGCACTCATTTTACCTAATGACTTAACAAAAACAAACTGTTTGACTTCAGTATTTTAGTATTATGCCTTTAAATTATGTGACTGTTCTTAATTGGCTTAATTGTATTAGCAAGTATGAGTCACTAGGATAGTACTTAAACGTGTTTTTTCTTTCTGAGCACTATTGTCTGAAGAAGTTAGGAGAAGTGTTTCCTAACGAAAAGCGCTTTACACTTGTGACTTGGATTTTCTGCAGCCAGATTGTTTTTAACTTTTTATTGCTTGGCAGTTACTGGAGTGTGCACCGGACTACTGATTGCTGTAAGCCAGTTTTACTCAGCTATTAAACCTTGTTGGACTTTGCAGCTCATCTTGTCTTGTGCCTATTGGTTTTTGCTTATTGAAATACTGTTGAACAAACCAAAACTGCAGGATCCAGTGTCTGTAGGTTAACATATGAGGTCTGTATAGGATCATTTCCCTTTCTCCCCCATGATCCTTTCCATAGCTTTGCAGACCTAGCTGGTCAGGCTTTTGGGGGATCCGGGGCGGCACCTTCCAGGATCCTGTGAGACCACACCACTGCACCACCATTGCACTCCTTTATGTACCTGTAAGATTGAACAGTAGTTGTAGTTTTGGTTTTAGTTTGCTTTAGGGTTTCTTTCAGTGGATGTAGGATTGGACACCATCTGGTCACACATTCTGGTTTTTTTTTTGCTTGTGAGAGGGCTAGGAGAGGGCTCTGAGAGAGCATGGGCAGCTGAGCACTGTGGGATAGATGTTGCATTTGCCCTTTGGTGGAGGGGGGGAGAGGGTGAGAAGTTTGCACTGAACCTGTCAGCTAGGATATGTGCTGTGCAATGTGGGATTTTTTGTATTTTTTTGTCATTTTGACTAATTCTGACCCAGGTTCCTAACATAACTAAAGGTTCCTAACATATAAGCCTTGTGATTATCCTTAGTTTCCTAGTGTCCTAAAGCTATTTTTTCTTTTAGATGAGTGTCCATTTTTTTACTGTTTTTTGAGTTTTTTGCTAGAGATGCCTTGGATTTTGCCATTTCCCTTGGGATTTTAGCTATCATGTAGTAGCTTCCTTCTTCTATTGGTAGCTTTTTTATAGTGGGCTGACTTTTGGAGGATTGGGTCTGGTTTTGGGATTGGGTCTTGGTTTATGATGGGATTGTATGGTATATTCATAGAAAAGGTATTATCTTATGAATGCGCTTGTCTGGTCTATGATTTTCCACCAGCCGGGCTTTGAAGGATTTGGGGAAGGATTTCTTGGTTTGAAATTTTGTGAAATTTGCTTTTTTTTTTTTTTTCAAGTTGGTTTCTGGGGTGGGGTGGGGGGTGGGATAAGAAGTGGAAGTGATGTTTATGGTCTGATCTCACCAGTGAGGGGATACACTCTGGTCTGAGCATAGTGTCCCCATGTTGGTGATGATCAGGTCCAGTATTTTTTCCTCTCTTGTGGGAGTGGTAACAAGTTGTAGCATAGCATAGTATTAAATAATTATTACCCTTTTTGGCCCTGGTTGTGTGGGAGCAGAGTAAATGTCCAGCCTATGTTTGAGTTAGTTGAAGTTTTGCCCAATATAATGGTGTTTGGAGAGACCTTCATATTTTCCAGGATTCTCAGGAAGGCCAAGTGGTTTTCCTGGTGGTCTGTAGCAGCAGTTAACTCAAAGGCAGGTTGACCCACAGGCAGTACATGGATAGTTAGTAGTGTTGAGCTGATGCTCTGCCACCAAAGTGCTGGTGTGCCACCAACTGATTGTGGGGTATCTTTGATCTAATTTTGATACTCCTTTGTTTTTTTTTTGGGTGGTCTTTTGTGGTTGGGTATAAGCATGGTATGAGGTATTGGGCTGGTAGGTTCTGGGGTGCTCTGGGGGCCTCGATGTTCTTTTCTGATGTTCTCCATGCTCGATGTTCTTTTGTTTAAGAGGCATCTTGAGGTTTAGTGCATCTTGTTGAGGTTTTCCTTTCTAGTTGTGATACCTTTTGTATTTCTCTTGGTGGTTGTTTGTCTTTTGGTGGGTTTTACCTTTTGGTAAAAAGTAAAAGCAGGAATATCCCAAGAGCCCGGTGACAGCAGGAAGAGCCAAGGGGTGACAGGCTAATAAGCATAGCCTAAAGTCGCAAGCATCACATCAGTGCAGACTGACAGACATTGCTGACAGACAACACCTTAAGCCAAAGCCAATTGTTCAATTTTGATGTTTTCATATTCTCATTCTTGCTGTGAGGGTAAGATGCTACTGGGTGAGGAGCACTCAAGGTCAGGGTCATACATGGGGCGGCATCTCTAGCTCTCTCTCTATGTCTCTTTTCATGTAGTCAGGGGGGTACACATCTCAGGTCATCACACCAGCATGGGACAGCATGGACAATGACTTTTGTATATTGCTGAGCCTGACCTGAGTGCTATGTGTTGTGTATGGATCCTAGCAGGCAGGACAGGCAGACCTTCTCCTTGTTCTCCTTGTTCAGCAGCCTGGGGAGTGGGGACGCAGTGTGCCTGATGAGTCAGAGTCACTAATTACAAGTGGTGTGTTGTGTTGTTTAGCCTTAAGGGCTGTGACTGTTCGGCACACTGGCTTTGTGAGCTATGTGTTGCATGTGTTTTGTTGTGTTGAATGTATATGGTCTGAAGAATCGGGTGAACCGTGAAAGCGCTTACCATTTTTATAATAAATTTTCTGATTTTATAGCTTTTTTCATATATATTTTTTCAGTTACCTCAGTCTATTTTGGATATTGTTTTTCTAAAGATTGCAAAATATTAGAACTCACATTAGTATGTTTTTTCTGAAGTCTGTTAAGTCTGAAACTCAAACATCTGTTATTATTTGCAGGCTGATTTATTTACGAGAAAAAAAAAACATGACAGAGTAAATTATGAGACAAATAGTCAGGGACATTCTGCATAATCAAAGACAGTTGATAGTGTCTCCTCTACATCCACATGCGCACACACACACACACACACACACACACACACACACACACACACACACACACACACACACACACACACACACACACACACACACACACACACACACACACACACACACTCATAAATATTAAGTACTTAACTCTTTTGTATGCTGGCAGCAGCAGAGTGTGAAAAAAGAAAAGTACTAAAAAAAATGTCTCCCATGTTAGTGCCTCTGCAATCCTACATTCAGTTCTTCTTTTGCTCTCAGTCTGAGGATGTATCAGTCATTGAGACAGTCTGAGACAATTTGAAAGGGGCTTTGCTGCATAATGCAGAAGCCTGGTAAGATTCTTGTTGAGTGATGTTTCTGGCATCCTTAACAAGTAAGTGGATTGCTGTAAACAGACTGGCAACTAAATTAAGGTGATTTTCTTTTTCCCCCCATCTCAGATAACTCAGCATATGCATGGAGTTCTGATTGTGTGGACTTCCAATCAACCAAGAAACATGTCAGAAAGTCAACTATATGAAATGTAATAGCTGCCTTTCTGAGTCTTTAATAGTATTTTTTGTTTGTTTTTAATGGGGGGCTGTAGCCCAACAACCAGTACCATGAGCTGCCCCTTATCAAAGAAAGGAGTAGCAATTTTATTCCGTAGAGAACTTCAAACAGCCACAGAGAATGGGATGAGAACTGGAATAAGTAAACAGATCATCTGGCATTGAAGGGTGGAAGGTGCGCTCTGGACAATACGGAACATGTATGCACAGAATAGGGATGAAGAAGGATTGTACAAGACTTTTTTTTTGATAACTATCCACAGACCAGAAGAGATGGAATAAATTTAACGAGGGGAATATAATGTCACCATAGAACTAGAAAAAAAAAAAAAAACAAGTTGCATGGAAGCAGGGAATATAACAAATAATGAGATAAAAATTAGTTAAAGGAATGAAAGAGGAAGGGAGGGGTAGTTGGACATATGGAGGGAAAGGTATCCAAACCAGAGAGGAATACAATTTCACAGAAAGATTCTGGTACAGAAAAGGTTAAACAGGTTCTTAGGGAGGAAAAACTTTATGGAAATAATGGAAGAGATCCAGTTACAGGAAAGACATATTAGATCATGCAGCATGGAAACAAAGTAAATATGCAGGGACAGAAAACCATGAGAAGGGGGTGGAACTGGACTAGCTTAAAATGGAAGGAGACAGAAGACAAAAACAACTTTTATGAACTAATAAAGGAGTTGGCATAGGGCAACATGAAAGACAGGGACAAACAGGAAGAACACTGGTGGGATGGGATCAAAGTCCCTGTCAGGGAAAGACTGATGACTGCAGAAGGAAAGAAGTGAAAGAAAGAAGGAAGTATGATTCAGGAACTGGAAAAAGAGCTAGTTGTGATACAGAAGATAACTGGAAGAAATGAAAGTAGAGGGGAAGCACAGCAGGTCAGAGTAAAACTAAATGGAATTGGAGAGCAAAATTACTACAGAGCAAGAAATTCAACCTTGGCACTATTGTGACTGCTGTTGTTTGGTGGCAGAGACACAAAGGAAGCTACTAGCCAAGAAAATCAATGATCAGGCAAAAAGAGGTACGGAGGATAACAGGAATCAATGAAGAGCATTTAGAAGAGGACAATTTAATCAGGGAAATACTCAAGGATACTAAAGGGATATTTACAAACAACAGGAAGGTACAGAAGTCCCAGAATGCAACTGGAGAAAGAATGTAGATGGATATATACTGAAGGATAAACAAAGAGACAATCCAAATGCAGAGGCGACAATGGATGAGATAAGAAAAGCTGTATAGAAAATGAAGGACAGAAAAGTTTGTGGACCAGATGGATTTCCCCTAGAGTCATACAAAAGGAAAGGCAGAAAACAATAGTGTAACAGAGAGGAAGAAAGCAGTAAAGAAAAGGTGACACTGTGCTACTTGGCTTGCAGAAGGCCTTTGATATGGTAAGGTGAGAATTTCTATAGAAGACACTGCAGAAAAGGCAGGTAGGAGAAAGGTCATGTGTTGGATGCAGGCCATCTACCAAGAGCCAGAAATTGAAAAATTCATAAAGGGGGGATTATCTGAGGAGAGAAGGATAAAGACAGGGATAAGACATGGTTGCCCACTATCCCCAGGCCAGTTCACACTTGTGATTGAGGATTTGGCAGTGGACATCAGGCATAATTTAGCAATGCTTGAAGAAAAGGAGGGGATAAAATCTCAGTTTGTGTCATATGCAGACAACTGCATGTTAATGACAGATGACTTAGCTCCAGCAATGGCAGCCATAAGAGCCACATTCAGGAAGTATAATGAAGTGGTAGGACTCCATCACAACAACAAAAAGACAGTGGTAGTAAGATTGGGAAAAGGGAAGGGGAATGCATGAGATAAAAGAGTTGGAATTTCCCAAGTATCTACGGCTCTGTTTTGGGAACATGCAAAGAGAGATAATCTGGGGAAAAACAGAGGAAGTTGCAAAAATGGTAAGAGACACTACCTGAGGGGGGAGGGGAACTTATGTATTGCTTGTGAGAACAAATACAGCAAGAATGATGCAGTGGTGGTGCTGCGGTAGCGTTGTCTCCTCACAGTAAGACGCTGTCTGGTTCGATTCTCAGCTAGAGCGTCTTCTGCATGGAGACATGCGTGAATGGGCGTACATTCGATGAAGGTTGTGTGTCAGGCCTGGCAAGCCGGTACGTAAAAATCAACTGCCAATCATTAGCGGATCGGAGTTCTGCTGTGGCGACCCCTAACTGGGAAAAGCCGAAAGACACATCATCATCATCCTCTACTTTACAACATAGAAACTAACTCCAAGGACTAAATGCTCCAGTTAATATAAAAAGACAAAAGACATATAGGACTGAGTCAGTAAAAGTAAGAGGAAAGAGTCAGTAGGACATACATGAAAATTAATAGGAAAAGAGGGTGGGGGCTCCCACAAATCTCAAAATATGTATTTATATGTAAGATCATGAGAAGTTTAAACAAAACAGAGTACAGGAGAGGGAAATATGGGGTAGCTTAGTAAAGGACATGAATGAAGCTGCACTAAAGGAACTCAGATGCATTAAATGGGGTGAAGGGATCCTCAAACACTATAGGGAAGAGAACGGTGGTAAGCAAAAACAGAGGAAAATTTAAGAAATCTGGAGTAGACTTGGAATAGCTCAATGGTAAGATTTTGTGTGCAGAGAAAATGGATGGTGGTGAAAGATATAATGCAATAGATAAGTTAAATCAAAAATACAAAATATGAGAGACTGAATGGTGGAACTACTTGGTGGTCAGAGAGACCTGAAAAATAATACAGAGAGGGCAACAACAGACAGGAACAGGCAGGAAGGGAGGGCAAAAGAGAGAGAGGTTGGCACCCTGCAGGAAGGGAGGGCAAAAGAGAGAGAGGTTGGCACCCTAAAGGAAATGGAAGACGTTAAGGAAGCAAAAGGGCCAAACAAATCTATAAAGAATTAGGTAAAAGAAGAGAGAAGGTCAAAGAAGAAAGAATGTGAAAAGACTGGGGTAATGAGGAACAGCTGAATAGAGTTGAAGGATACTGGCAGAAGACAATTCAGGTAGTGAGAAACAAGCAGAAAGCTCACAGACAAGGAGATCAAAGCTTGAAGAGTACAACATAGTTGGTAGCTACCTTCCATGAGACTGGTAAATGAAGGCAGAAAGGAGGCTGCTGGAGGGGTCAGGAGGAAGAGATAGGACTGCTGCATATGTTTTGGAACTGTTGGAGGGCAAAGGAAGACTAGTAGAAGGCACAAATTATTTGGGGTAAAATATTTCAAAAGGAACCAGAGCATCCTTGGGAAATAATATGTATATGTGGCATAAAGAAAGAGGGCATCATCTGGAAATAAACAGAAATAAGCATTATACCACTGCTGAGTAACCTGGATAAAACCATCATCACTTAACAATGGAAAGGAAAAAACAATACTGGAGTTAGAATTACACAAGATGTTCCCTGACATGAGGAGAAAATGACAGAAATTGACTATAGTGCATAAACGAGGAGAAGAAAAAATGGAAAGGCAATTGAAAAATGTAATAGAATACTGCATGAGTGAAAATCATGCCAGGAGTCAAGGGGGGGGGGGGCAAAGGTTAAATGGAGGGGGTGGGGGTAGTAGGAATAGGAAAGGAAATTATGCAGCCAGCTGTGGATAAGATATGTGCACTATGGATGAAGACCACATGTGAATGTAATATACTTTATGGAGATAACTTAAATTGTTAGATATAAGCATCAGTTTTGGGCTGAGTCTGATGGAAATGATCAGATGGACTGTCGTTAAGAATATAAATGAAAAGAGACCAGCCGTTGGTGGTGATAAAATACACAGTACATGCAGACTGCATTGCACAGGTTTTATGGAAATGTGTTTTATGCAATAAAGTCTGATTATAACAAATGAAATACTTTCCTTCTGCTACATTGTAGTCCTTTAAAAAACACATCATGCTTTTATGTGAAACAATACACATTAAGACTGTATAGCATATATTAATAATGTTGGGATAATAAACGTTAGGCCATCTGTTTGAAAATATCGTAAAAAACAATCTTTACCTAACGAATAAACTAAATCCACGCATTATAAAATTATTGGATCTTTGTTCCTAAGTATATAATATGATTTCAGGACTAAATGACATCTCCTTAGTTTTATTTTTGTTTTCATCAACTGGTTGTGACCAGCTGGAGAGATTTCATTTATCGAGGTCATCCATAGCAGAACACTCTGCACTATTTAAGGTTACAAAATATCTTTATGAGGCTGTAAGACAAAGAAGTCTGTTAAACACATTAATGAGCAAACCTAAATAATCCTATCAAAGGGCAATTAAATCTATCACTAAAGTCCTATTCAAAGCAGAACACTAATTAAGGGAGAGAAGATCATAGTGTCTCTCTTCATAAGCTACAGAGCCATAAAAACATAAAAAAACTCCAGATTATACACTTAGCATTCACACATAAAATACTTTATTCAGTAAACTCACCCTACATTTGTATATCTTTCTGTGTTTATATCATTCTGGTAGAGATTTGAAACTGATAAGACACTAATTAAGTGCAAAACAAATGCTGCAGACATATGCTTAGAAATTGTCAGGTCTCAGCCTCTTTGAAGTTTAGAACTCTTTCACGTAAGATAGTAGGATCCAAACTAGAAACCTACACTTGACTCCTGATTTCTCTATACAGTATATATATATATATATATATATATATATATATATATATATATATATGTATACATACAACAATACATACAACAATACAACACACACTACAGTCAAGCAATAGGTTCATGTTCACAGAAGGTTTTGAAATTGCATGACAAAGGATGTGATAATGTGATTTATGTGACCAAATGTACTTCCTGCTCAACATTTTATGTGGGAAAGAAAGTAGAACACTAAGACAGAATTGTATATTATGTTAATTCAGTGATGTAATGTAATACTCTGTTCAGGGATTCTTTTGTCTTTGCATTTTTTTTTTTTTTTTGGAAAAAGTTATAGTAGGGTCTATAGATGAAGATTCGTTACTGTTACTGAATAGACATGAAGCACTTTGGCAGGCTGAGAGGGCTCCATACTGGCTACCCATTTTATATAGCAGTGTTAGATAAAAACCTGATCTGAAGCTATAAATCTTTGATGACTGAGTATTGTAATATTAAGACTATTGAATGAATGGTTTTGTGATTTATTATTACCAAAGAAATGCATCTGGAGCATGTCTCCCCAGGCCTTCGCTGAAAACTGGATTTGTTCCAAGTCAGACTTTCCTGGTAAACAAATGCTAAATAAATAAATAACTAAATACTAATTGTGCTATGTTTTTAGTTTTTAAATAGAGTGTGTTTTTAAAAAGTGCATTGACTGAGGAACTCCTGTTGGGTTTTATTAAAGAATGAAAGTGTTAGCTGACCGGAGGTAATTTTTCATCTTCTGTTTTACAACTTATCAGCTGGTAATCGTGCTTTCATTTTTATTTATTTACATTTTTGAAGTGAAAGTAAACTGAGTATCGCTTTAGTTGTAGCAGTATATATATGTATATATATATATATATATATATATAGATAGATAGATAGATAGATAATAGTTCACTTTACTTTTATGCTTTTGCTCAATAAGTTATGTTTCAAGCATTTGAGGTTCAATGTCTTGCTTTTTTGATGAAGCAACATGCATCCATATATATGTGTGTATGGCATCACTTAAGTTATTGTCTTCCACTTGTCATCTACTCTGTGTTTCTAAAGGTTAGCTACACAGTCCATGTATGCTGTGCTGATGAGGCCATAAGAAGGCTGAAACATGCATGTTCACAGCTAGTGGGGTTTGGCTTTATTGGCCTGAATTTGTCCATATTAAACTTAAAAAGAAAAGAAAGTCATGGGCATTCAGAACTGCCATATAGCTGAAAAGTACAGTTGTGTAAAATCTTACCATAAGGGTAGATGTCCTTGCCTTCACCGCTGCAGTATTCCTTATAAATGGGGATTTCCTGCCATGAAGCCCACCATCCAGCCAGTTTACCAAAATCTACCAATGCTTTAAGGTATGTTGAATGTCCCCTGCACACTCTTTGCATAGAGTAGGGCATAAAGGTGACGTTCAGGCATACCATTCTCAGAAGTGATTGCCCCAGTAGGAACAGCAGTCAAAAGAGAACCTGCACATCCAGGAAGGAAAAAATACCAGGGGGCTAGAGGGGGGGGAGTGACTACTGCAGTGGTGAAGGCAAGGACATCTACCATTATGGTAAGATTTTACACCACTGTACTATGTCCTTACATTCACCATTGCAGTATTCCTTACAAATGGGAGAGTGCCAAAGCTCAAGAAAAAACTTGAGAGGAGGAAGCAGCAGGGCCTCCAAGAAGCCATGAAGAATGGCAGCAGCAAAACCAGCTCTGGCTCTGGAGATGCCATCCAACTGGTAATGTTTGGTAAAGGTATGCACAGAAGTCATGTTAGCAACTTCAAGAATAGGATTAGCATCTAAGCTTTGAAAAAAGTACCAGAAGAAGTCACAGCTCAATTGGAATGAGCCTTTAAAGAAGAAGGAAGCCTCTCTCCATGAAAAGTGTTGTTGTGTCTTTTGGCTTTTCCCAGTTAGGGGTCGCCACAGCGGAACTCCGGTCCGCTAATGATTGCTAGTTGATTTTTACGTGCCGAGTTACCAGCCCTGATGCATAACCTTCAACAAAGGTACGCCCATTCACGCATGTCTCCACGCAGAAGACGCTCTAGCCGAGAATCGAACCGAACAACATCTGGCTGTGAGGCGACAATGCTACTGCAGTACCACCACCGCAGCTCTCCATGAAAGTGTAACAAAAGGAAATAGCCTTTGAAATCCAAGTGGAAATAGTTTGCTTGGAAACAGCCAAACCTAAAGACCTAGGATGAAATAAACAAATTACTGGTCAGATTTTTCTGATAGCTTTAGGTTTATCCAAATAAAATCTGAGCTGTCTATGCACATCTAAGGTATGCAGCACCCTCTCACTGTCAGATTGCAGATAGGGGAAAAAATAGGCAAATTAATAGACTGAATAAGTGACAACTTATTAACTACCTTGGACATGAAAGAAGGATTAGTACACAAGGACACCCTGTCCTCATGAAATATCAGAAAAGGTGGACAAGCCATAAGGGCTTGCAGCTCAGACACCTATATGGCAGAAGTAAGAGCTAACAAAAGAACTGTCTTCCAAGAAGAATATTGCAAGGAAGCTGAAACAGCAGGCTCAAAAGGAGCCTCAATCAATTTTTCTAGCACAAAATTAAGATCTCAGTAAGGAGGAACAGGCTTCCTGGGAAGTCTAATATTATGGATGCCTTTAAGAAATTTCTTAGCCTCAAATCTAGACAAGCAGAAAGAGCTGATAAGTGGGCCTTAATAGAAGAGGCCAAACCAGCATTGAGTAACTCACAGAAATAAGAGAGAACCAAAGGAACATCCACAGAAAGTGGGTCCAGGTCACTAGAAAGACACCAAATAGAAAACCTCTTCCATTTAGATAAATAGGATTTCCTAGAAGTAGGATTCCTAGCCTCCTGCAGGACCTGCAGCACATCCTCAGTAAAAAGATGTCTATGAGGAATCAAAACCCTATCACCCACAGTGTCAGTTGAAGCATGGACAGGTGGGGATGGATGAGAGACCCCTCATCTTGTGTGAGGAGATCCACCCTGTGAGGTAACTTGTGATGATTGCCCCTGGTTAGATGCAGATGTAGAGGGAACCAGTGTTGTTGTGGCCAAAAGGGTGTCACCAACAAAATTTTGGGAGCATCCTCTTGAATCTTGAACAGGACTCTCACAATGAGAGGAAGGGGAGGGAGTCCATAACATAAAATAACATCCTCTTCCAAGAAAATGAGAGAGCGTCCACCTTCCATACCAGAGGACCTGGGACTCTGACACAAAACAGTGGAATTTGTCTGTTCAGAGGGGAGGCAAAGAGATCTACTTGAGGAGTGCCCCACTGGTGAACAATGTCCAGAAATACATCCCTGTGAAGCATCCATTCATGGGATTGAGGACCTGCTCAGATTGTCTGCCACAATGTCCCGATCTGAAGGAATGTAAACTGCCTGAAGAGTCACTCGATATTGGACTGCCAGATCCCATACCAGAACTGCTAGCCGGCAAAGATGGTAAGGTCTCATACACCCTCTGTTTGTTGCTATACCACATGACTGTGGTATTGTCTGTGAATACCTACAGAGATCCTGCAGAGAAGAGGGGATGAAAGGTCTGAAGAGCCAGCATAAGAGCCCTCATCACTTTGATGTTGATGTGCTCCTTCTGCTGATGAGGCAACCACACTCCTTGAACCCTCAAGGAGCCAAACGTTGCTCCCCATCCCACATCTGAAGTATCTGTGGACAGATCCTGAGAGGGAAGAAGAGGCTGAAAAGGGAGTCCTGGATTCACAGACAACTACTGAATCCACCACAGAAGTTCTTTCTTGAGACATGGGAGAAGAGGAACAGGAAAGTCTAGAGGATGCACATGCTGAAGCCACACCGACTTTAGAAACCACTGGAACTTCCTCATGTGAAGTTTGGCCAGAGAAAGCATCAGAATGGTGTAGGCCATGAACCCCCAAACTCTCAGAAACTGCCTGGCTGTAATTTAAGGCAGGGGAAGAAGAGTTTGAAAGAAAAAATGAGAGTTGAGGCCTTTGGAGAAGGCAGGGATGCATTGGCAACATTTGAAACCTGCAACCCAGAAAGACATAATCCTGAGAAGGAGTCAGGGAAGACTTTTTAAAGTTTATTGTGAATCCCAAGTTCTGAAGAAGAGAAATGGTAAAATAAAGATTTTGCAAAGGGACATCTGGAGAAGATGCCAGAATCAGCAGGTCACCCAAATAAGGAAAGATTTGGATCCCTTGAAGCCTGCAAAAGGCAATCACAGGAGCGAGGCATTTGGTGAACACCCTTGGGGCAGTAGAAAGGCCAAAGGGCAAAGTGCAGAACTGAAAATGCCAGGAAGCAACAGAGAAATGCAAAACTCTCCTGAAAAGTGCATGGATTGGAATATGGAGATAAGCATCCTTGAGGTCCAGAGACATCACAAAGGACTGAGGGAGCAAGAGCAGAAAAATGGACTGAAGGAACAACATCTGAAAAGAAGGCACATTCAGAAAGGTGTTTAGATGGGAGAGATCTAGAATAGGTCTTCAAGTACCTTCTTTTCTGGGCACTAGAAACATTCTTGAATAAAACCTTTTTGCCCTTTGAGACACAGACACCTCTTGAATAGCACCCTGAGACAAGAGGTCTCAAAGAACCTCTGGGAAAAAAGGAAGCTGTTCCCAAGGAGGCTGAGGAATGCTCATAAAAGGAGGGTGGGAAATCCAGACCATGAAGTACTCTTGCTGAATGATTGACAGAACCCAAGAATCCTGAGTGATTTGGAGCCAAACAGGAACAGAAAGAGAAAGGCAAAGAAAGAGGAATGTGGCTGGGAACAAGTGAATAGTCAGACAGCACCTGGTTTGTCAGGAAAGGAAAGCTTAAGAATCCCTGCATACTGAGTGGTCTTAGCAGGAGGAGTCCATTTACTACCTTTTTTACCTTTTGAAGGAGGGTGAGACTGCCTATGAGCAAAGGCTTGCTTAAAAGGGTAGTTTCACTGAAATTTAGGCACAGGAGAAACAAAGACATGCTTAAGCTCCTGTAAAGCCTTCCCCTTGTCCTGAATCAGCAGCCACTTCACCCAACAAAAGAGTATTATGCAGAAAAGCATCCATCAACTTAGCCTTAATATCATCGGGCAAAGGTTGAAGCCGACACCATGAATACCTCCTTAGAACTGGACCAGAAGCAGCAGTCCTAGAAGAGGCATCTGCTGCATCATAATTACATTTGCTAGAATGACAAACTACCTGAGAGGAAATCCAAGGCAAGGAAAGATCAGATTTACTCTCAGAATCTGGAAGATCAGAAAGAATCTGACAAGCATGAGAAAGAAGATCCAAGACATACCTAGAGATATGGGTCTGATAATTAATAGCCCTAAAAGCTAGGGTAGCCAAAGTATAGACCTTTTTACCCAGCCTATCTATGTTCTACTGTCCTTGTCAAAAGGCAGTAACGTGGACGAAGGAAGCAATTGACATGGCTTATCAAAGGCTACAGACACTACAGAGGGATCAGCAGCAGGACATTTAAACAAAAAGGAACAATCCTCAGGCACCCTATAAATTCAGACTTCTGGGGTGCAGTGGGCAGAGAATCTGGCACTTTAGAGGCAGTGGAAAAGTCATCCGATAAAGCAGGCAAGACAGGAGAAATGGCCGCAGGTTTAGGCAATTCCATCTGCAGTAACTCATAGTACCTCTTATGGATATCTGAAACCTGGGCACAATCCCACTTAAAAAATTCCATCATCTTAATCATGTCCCCAAAGGAAATTTCCTCAGAAAGATTATCTAGAGTATGAGAATCCTCCTCAGACCCATAATCTAAAGGAGAAGGAATCTGGGTAGAATAAGCAAGGACTCATCATCAGAATCCACCTCAGAAGAATACAATTCTCTGGGGCTTTTAGGGGAAGAGGAAGACCAGGAACTGAAACCCCTTGAGGAGGCCTTAATGACAGTAAAGCATTAAATAACCAAATAACCCCTGAGTAAAGGCCTGCCACTCACTTTGTGGATCACTAGGATCAGAAGAAACATGATTTGTTTTCTATTTCTTTTTTAAGGGGACATCCATCCTAGAAACCTGAGAAGGTCCAGACTCAAGACAGCATTCCACAACTGCAGTAAGAACCTCTTCCCCAAATAGAAACTGTGGAACCCCTCTAGATCCCTTGGAAACAGTCATCAATGGTTCCCTTTGAACACCCAAAATGGATGCCTGCAAAACCTCGTCGGACGTGCGCCTGCCAGATCCTCACTGGCCTCCAACCCAGACTGGGTAGAAGAATCTGCCAAACAATCGGTGAGCCTCTGAGTTCATAATAACCATAAGAGAAACTCCCAGCAGAGGCTGGACAGCAGAAGATTCCGGTCTTACCTTATGCACCTTCTTCTTCCCTGATGGCTGACCCTTGGCAGGAAGTTCCATCCATAGTATCTGCAGCAAGAAGCTTGAGATGCTGGTTCTCAAGATACAAGGAAAGGGAAGAAAGCCTACTACAAAGAGTTTGGGGACAAACGCTTGACAAATAGAAAAGATGTATGGTCATGAGCAGCACCTAGGCAAAAAAGACACTTATCATGGTGGTCTTTATAGGGAATCAGCCTCCCACACTGACATTTACCCTTCCTGCATGACATTAACTCCAAACAGCACAAAAACAAACAGAAAAAGTAACCAAAAACCTAACTGGGTACTTATCTGCAATTGTCAGGACTCCAACAGCCAGGAATAAGCATGGAAATGCCAACAAACAGAAAATTGGTAAAAAAAATGGATGGAAGTAACAGACTGATGGTTAAAACAGTATTCAGGCTGGCAGCAAAGATGTTCTGAGGATGGTACACCTGAACATCACCTTTATGCCCTACCCTATGCAAGGAGTGTGCATGTGATGTTCAGCATACCTTAAAGCAATGGTAGACTATGATAAACTGGCCAGACGATGGGCTTCATGGCAGGGAATCCCCATTTGTAAGGAATACTGCAGCAGTGAATGTAAGGACATCACCTAATGTCCTTGCATATATCTAATGTGCTTCTAATACAAGAGGTTTAAGGAATCACACAGTGGAAACTCTAGTTTGGCTAGATTTTTCTTGTAGTTCAGACCAAACTAGTGGTAACTCTCTTTCAAGGCACAGCTATTTATCATTACTGTACAACAGCATATTACTACATATGTTATACAACCTTCCATTCTAAAGTTGATGTAAAAGTTACAATTGTGTATTGTGAATTAACGGGCCAGATTCCACAAAGTTTGCAGAAGATATTTACAGGTAGTGCAGCACGCCAAAGGAAGACTTCAGCACACCAGCTGTGCATGTGATTTCAGAAAACACACTGAAAGCACTCTGAGTACATAGCTATTCAGTGCAGGATAATTATGGAGTCTGCTCATGCCCATCTGATTCTAAAAAGCATCAGGCATGCCCAACATAACTTGTGCAACAAGCTGCAATGCAGTCTTTCTAGACAGATAGCTGGTACAGGCTGTCTGCAACATGTGTAACCTACACATGTCTGTGCATACCCTGTGAGAAAACCCCATCCCCCTTGAAAAAAAAGTGTGTCTCATCCTGGGTGTACTTGCATCTGAGACATACCAGAGACATATGGAGGATGCTGTGGGAGTGTCACAGACAACTGCCAGATGTATTCTGGCATAATTCTTGGCAGCAATGTAGATAAATACATCCACTTTCCATCCACCCTCCTGGAGTGGAGAACTGTAATGCACTAGTGTTATGGCATTGCAAACTTCCTCCATGTACTCGGTGCAATAGATTACACACACATACCAATCAAGACACCAGTACACCCTGAAGCAGAATGATACATCAACAAAAAAGGGTGGCCATCCCTGAACTGCCAGGTTCTATGTGCAGCAGATGGCAACATATCAAACATCATGACAACACATCCTGGAAGTGCCCATGATGCTGCCATTTGAAGGGAAAATGGACTGAGGGCTGCATTCCAAAAAGGTGACAGACCTGGTGGACTGCTACTGTGTCATTACATGAACCACAACTAGGATGTAAGCTAAGGATATCCTTCCGAGAAATACTCATACTGATTGATTTTATGACTATTCCCCATAACACTATGGTCATCCACTTGAGTCATGGCTAATGAACTTGTACTATGAACCATCCAAACCTGCAGAGGAGGCCTACAGTACAGCACACTCAACAACCAGGAACAACATAGAGCATGCGCTCAATGTACTGAAGGTTAGGTTCAGATGTCTCAACACATCTGGAGGCGCACTGCAATATACACCCAAGAAAGCAGCACAGATTTATTATTGTTGTTTCTCCTGTTACAACCTATTACTACATGTTTTGTATATATAGCTATGTACTATTCCATTGAGTACATTATGTTCTTCTTATCCATTGTATCCATAAGATTGTTTTGCTCTTTAATATTGTTAATTTGTCTCTATTTGTATGTATTTGTATGTCGGTTTGGGGATTTTCCCCTCGGGTCTCCACTGAAAAAGGGTAAATTCTTACCCAGCTGGGCCAACCCAGTTAACAAATGTGAAATAAATAAATAAATAAGATAATAATGGTGTGCTGTGCTGCAAATCATGCTGACTACAGCACATGGAGGTCTGCAGGTGAATTACCCCAAGAACCCCAGATGATTGAAGATGATAATCCACAAGTATCAGAGGAGAAGTAGCAGGACATAGGGGGCAGAAGACACAGACATAGGCAAAGTAGGATGCAACCACAAGTGCAGACTCAGGAAACACAGCAGTATCTAAGGACCAAATTTCAGTCATGACAAGCCACATGTGCATGACTACACAGATTGGACACTGATATTCAGGTGTTGCCCCACCATACCAGCACAAATTGCATCTAATGGCAATTACCCACTAGATGTATACACTGAGCATCAGGCATGACACCATAATCATAACATATATCATTATGAACATATACAAATCTGTCACAACACGGATCATCATCTCAGGGCTCAACTGACACAGGTATGCATACAGACTCATATTGTTGTATCAGTGTATGGTGCACATTAAGGGACACACATCATTACAACCATATCTATCTCTCCACTATAATAAGCTGCAAACAGGTAAAAAATGCAGGATATAATGCACAACTTTTAATATCAGAAGCAAAATATATCACTGTACAGTATGGATAAAGTAGTGTAAAAATTGGAGTCAGCTATGGTTAGTAACACTGTTGGACTCAAGTGGCATCACATGTTAATGAACACAGACAGATGAAATTGTCAGTGCTCTGCACAGCAATTATCATTGCCACAGTGTGAGTATGACAGTACAGGACAGAGTGGCTCGACTGTCTATGTTACTCAAAGTGCAGTCTAGGCTGCTCATGCTGATGTCTCACACCACTGTCTGGTCTGCCTCTATCACTTATGGAAACACTTGGCCCGGGCTGCACCACATAGGAGACTGAGGGGGTGACACCAGCATGTGGAGGTGAAGGAGCATGAGTGCAACTTAACCATCTGGTCATGACTGCCAGGCCCACAGCAGATGGACCAGCAGTGGAAGTGTGTGCACATTGGAGCATAGACACTGATTCCTAACAGGCAAGGCTGGTTCTGCTGAGAGTGGGTCTGCCTCTCTCATGTGGCAATCAGCTAAGCACAGTCAAGGCATGCAGAACTCTGCTTGTACTACAGCACTGCTGTAGTACTGTAGAGGCCAGGGATTCTACAGACCATGCCACAGATAATATGCTTTAATTCTGAGTAGACAATGATGCCATTACCTCACTATGTCTGCACTCCTGGCTACAGCTGGTGTGCAACATGATGTATGGCATGGGTAAGTGCACGGATGTCAGATACCTGATGCTGTTGTGAATAATTTGCCTATAGAAGTAGGTGAACACCCACTGATACCTGCCCATGCACACCATCTGTACACTTTTGTCTTGTGTGATGGCCTGTATCAATGTGTTATGGTTAACTGTCTCCATCAGCAACAGCCTTAAACTGGATCTGTTCTTCACTGACCATCTTGTCCACCATCTGATGTTCCCTCATTGTCAGAATGGCTAGACAAGTTTCCCTCCACATCTAAGGATACAGCCACATCCACATGATGGATACCATCTTGTCTGGACTGTATTACCATGTCACTCTCTTGTGTGCCAGGGTCCATGCTACCATACTGAGACAAATTCCATCCTACATGGTGATCACTGGATGGGCTAATAGAGGATAAAGGTAGTTGATGTGCTAAAAGAAGAGAGATGACACAGATCAGGACAAAGTGCTTACATGTCATGCTAGATATCATTACTGATATATATATATATATATATATATATATATATATATATATATATATGGATTCCTATTACAAGAACGAATGTTCACTACTTTGAACTTGTAATAGGAAGCCTCACTTCTGCGAATGTTCACTTTAACGAAAGTGAATTTTGCGTAAGTGCACTTCACCGAAAACACCACAGCACAGTGGAAGACATAAAAAACAAGCTATGTCCTCCACTATGGTGTGATAGTCATGGACCTTAGGGTTAGGGCACAGGTAAAGGGATAGTTAGTAAAGCTATCCCCTTACCCTAACCCATGCCCTAACCCTAAGGTCCGTGACTATCACACCATAGTGGAGGACATTGCTATGTCCTTCACTGCGCTCCAGTCATCACGGACCTTAGGGTTAGGGCACAGGTCATGGTAAGGAGATAGCCCATAGGGCTATCCCCTTACTATGACCCGTGCTCTAACCCTAAGGTCTGTGAGTACTGCACGGAAGTTCGGTACAACACCCGTTCATTGTACTGAACTTCGCGTAAGTGCACTTTCGATTAAGTGCACTTCCGCTGCAGTGAGCATTCCATGCACTATTTCGAATTAGTGAAAATTCAATCTAGTGTATGGAACCCATATATATATATATATATATATATATATATATATATGTCACTGTGATGCTACAGATAACACTGACTTACCATTAGGTCTTGTCTGTGTGTGGGTCATGGAATCTACATAACAGGGAGTTGACAATTAGGTTACACAGTAAGCATACATGACTTATGTGATGCATATAAAAATAACACACACCTGATAATTCCTTCTGGGAAGATGGTGCTACAGAGGAGGTGCGTACTTCATCTAGTGTATGGAATAGTGTCAGCAGTATTAATCACATCATTGCCAGCACGAACCATTAGAACAGCATTAAAACATACTGTAGGTTTTACATAGACATACCACTTATTTGTGCACTTGATGATGATGATAATGATGCAGTCTGTCCTATAAACGGGTAGAAGGACACACTATTATTACAGAACAACAACAGGAGTAACAGCAATGACATGTATGAAAGACAGGTAATTGAAAGAAAAATGAGCAAGCACAAGAATCTATCAAGTTCCAACCTCACCAACACGAGTGTTGAGGAAAAAATAAAAAACACAAAAACTAGTAGTCTTAAAACTTTGTTGATGAGCTCAGTCACAATAATTTCCAAACATAATGAAACACAGGTGGTGTTCCAAAGCAACAAGTCTTTATTCAGCACAGACAAGTGATCCTCAGTAATGAAAAAATCTGAAATATTTTAAATGTTAAACATATCAACATATCACCTTTTATACACTTCAAAAATATAAAGCTGATATGTTTAACATTGTAAAGTATTTCTGATTTTTTGTTACTGAGGATCGATTGTCTGTGATGAATAAAGGCTGGTTGCTTTGGAACACTACCTGGGTTTCATGATTTTGAGAAATTATTATAACTGAGCTCATCAATTAAGTTTTAAGACTACTAGTTTTTCTGTTTTTAAAGATAGGCAATAGCATACCACTCACAGACTGTCACTGTTGTGAGCTGATGTGTTGTGCTGCAGATTCTGCAGTGTGAAAGTAAAGGGAAAGACAACTCAGTCATACATGTAAGCAACAGAATACTGACAGCATGTCGTACAAACCCAGTAACAGGGGCTGCAAATACTCATGTGCCAGACATTGCGCCTATTGGCCAGATGTCCCTGTGTCAAGAAACCCTGACATTAATTCCTCGTATCACAAGCCTGCTACACATTGCTGCAAACTATGGGCCTGTTGTGGTAACACGCCAGGTCTGTCTGTACTTGCACCTGCACCTGCATGGCTTGGGCTCCAACTGGATGTACCTGAATGTACAATGTTAGGGAAATATCAATATGACAGTAAACAACAGTGCCATGACATGAGGCTGAGGCAATAACAGGCAGTGTTCACAGTAACACTGTATGGAGACACTCGCCTGACATTTTTTGGTATTGTGCAGAATTAGATGGACCTGTGATTATTAATGCAGACAGCATTACTCATGTTGGTTGCACTGTTGTGTCTATACTGCAGTTGTTATGAATATGTTATTACACTTACATTCATCATCATCACCCTGTGTGAAATTGTGTACATGGTTCAATTTTGCTGCTGTAAATCAAAAATGATAATACATGAATATGCATGCTACAGAAATATGCAATAATTTACTCTGTACTCATCCATGTCATGCAAAGTAATAAATACATGCACAGCCTGGAACTCTAGTTTCTATACCACCCCCAGGGATGTATCACTCCCCTCTCACCATATGCAAGGAGACAAGAAATATTGTGATCTCATCAGGATGGGGTCAATGGTGGTCCACCACTGGTGGCATCACTCAATCTCTCATACTGTCTTAACTTGTTGAATACATAGAGGATTATGTCAGAGCAGGGGCACTGACAAGCCTCATGGGATCTATTGTGACTTCCAACCACATTAATTGTGTTAATGATGTTGGCCCACACTTCATTCCACCATGCTTTATTCTCTGCCCACCCAAGGAGTCTCTGTACGTAGGTTCATAGGTTGGTACTAGGCTATCAGCCCTAGTGCCTACACAAGCCTAGCCATAACAATTCCCTGGCTATTTCTTCCCACAATATTTACTTCCCTGGACCCCTGTCTGGCAGGGTGACTGACGTGATCCCCAGGGTGAAGTTCCTATCTCCCATCCAATCGTCAAGGTTCCTTTTGAAGATGGCCAAAGAGGAGCTCTGCTTGACATGTATGGGCAGTCTATTCCAGAGTCTGGGGAGTCTGTGGGTCAGGAACCTATCCCTCCAGCACGTTTTGTTCATTGTGATAACACGGTTTAGATCCCTGGAGCGTGTATGTTGTCACAGAGCATCTAGTATGATGTCATTTTCCTGTGGGGAGAAATTGTTGCCTCTAGGTCTGTTTGCCATCTGAAAGACAGTGATATGCACATAATCATACTCCTGTGGGGGATTAGTTATGCAGATGATTGCATGGTATGTCACCATGAACAGTATGCATTCTTCTGAAATGCATAAGTCTATGAAACACTGACTGTTATAAATAGTAAAATGACATAAAAAAATAACACCAATACCTGCATACATAATAGCTGTAAAATATACTATAGTAGTAGTATAGTGTAATATCTAATAGTACTACAATCTACAGTTATAAAAATACCTACTGATATCTGTAGAGGCTGTATGCAGAATTAATTCCCCTTACACTACATATCTGTTGCTTGAAAGTCCAAAGACAACACTATCATGCCATCATGCCACTAAGTCTGCAAACATTTTACATTCAAATACTACAAACTGACATTTGAACAACTTATGGCAGCATCGGAAAACCTTAGTATCCATAAGCTGGCCACTGACAGTATGGATCATTTTTATATTGAGGCAGTAGTTATAAGACTTGTGTTAAAAAAACATCAATGAATAAATATCCATAACAGCAGAAAGACATAATACATATGGATAAAGTCAGAATCCACAGGTTTCCTTATGTATACTACAGATTGTATGGAGTTACCCTTAAGACATATGGATGATACATAAATATGTCTTTATGTACTGTTTACTTTGGCTATGTAAATCTGTCCATACAACTGCATATGAGAAATTAATGCATTTCATTAATGCAGTTGGCAACACCTGGATGCATAAAGTTAATTCAGACAGAACTGAATGAAGTTACAAGCAATTATCTTTCTTAAAGCACACAATTTCAATAAAAATAACTCTAAATAGGTACAATTGAGAATGATTAATGTTAACATAGGTAATATTTCCCAAGACAGAAATGCTAGCAGGTGGTAATTTACCTTCTCAGTTACCTATGACTCAGGTATCACTGAAAGTGAAAGGACCTAAGGTGCACTTATCTTTAAGTATGAATTACACCATACATAATTAATGAGGTTCATTAAAATTTCAGATTGTGGAATTACATTTGCACACCTCCATTGGCATAATGGTCAAGTGTCCCGTGGAAGTACTCAATAGGTATTAATAAATGGTACCATGTGTGGCACTCACCAGTTATCTTCCAATGATCTGATAACATGACATAAGCAACACATTTAAATATGCAGATTTTGATTCATTTACTTATCATACTATTGTTACCTGTGAACTGGGTGGGACCTCAGTGAGCATTTTTCAACTTTTCCATTTCAAATATATTTCCATTGGGGTATCAAGATGGACACTTCCAGGAGGTTGCAACATGTTCATGCACCCAATTGGACTGAGGAGGAGACCACACAGATGCTGACTGTCTATCCTGAAGTGGAACTTTGCAATGATCTTCGTCTGGAACAAGATTGTGATGGAGCATCATCGAAGTATGGAGATCTACTGGACTGAAGTGCAGGCTCACCACTGCTATGATGACCTACAATGGAGTGATGCAAAGGAACTTCACTGGAGGGTCACTAAGGTGCGGAGATAGCCCTTGGATCCCAGCAGTAAATGTTACTATTCTACGAATACCTGAGCAATCCATCAGAATTTAAAGATATATTAGTGTCCCAAAGATATAAGATAGATGGGTTTTATAGATATTAATTAGCTGTTCTGACAATTAGTTCATCTAGCTATTTGAGAACACAGGGTGATTACTCTCCATATCAGTATAGGTTCACTTCTCATGTGGCTAATTTATTTAGTAATGCATAAATCAGAATTTTGTAGATGTACATCTGTTTTCAAACATATAACAACATCATTTCACACATCCACTGTACTCATCACTGACACCTATAGCACCTAGGCCACTGATGACTATGCATTTCTTAGTTATCCATTACTGAATGACAGTATCACCTACTCTAGCAGTATATGTCTGAATAGTAACACATAAATAACTTATTTATTTAATTTCTCTTAATAAAGAACAGTCCTGTTTGTTTATACAAAGAGGAATGACTGTCAAGACTGATTGCACATATGTTTTCTGTTAGCTGTTGATATCTGTTATTTTGTTACATTGCAATGACCAATAACTGTCAGAGTTTTCTGTATTCATCTGTTATCTACTGGAATATGAATTTTACACAAGCAGTACCTGCTTGTTAAGAAGATGCATGTGTTGCTAGCTTGCCCTATAAGGTAACCATCCATCATCATTATATATTGGCATGTTGTGGTTTCAACTCCACATAGGGGAAACATATCATTAAATTGTTATCTTGGTTTATTTCAGATGTACTCAGATCTTCTCCTCTAGACAACTGCTTGCTACAGACTATTATATGTCAGGCAGAGTTTTGTGCAATATGGCATTATTTTCAAAAGTGCTATCAAAAGTTGTTTTGTAATTCACTGTTAAATTCATTTCATAAACCACCTCATCCTTATCTTTTGAGGGAGTAAGATGGTGAGAGGTAATTTGAAATACAAAGCAGGGAGATACAGCTATGTATGCATTTGCTTTGTGATGTGCACTTTGAAAAGGAATATATTTGAATGTAGTCTTGCCACATACCTTACTGTGCCCATGATGTACAGCACTTTTTATGCCTCTGTTAACAAAAGCTGTGTGATACATGGCATTGATCCAATCTCCCTCTGTCTGAGGAATGAAGGTGTTTTTAATTGTCTGCTATTGGACAGTACATTCTAAGAACATAAGGACAGTATAATGAGTGCCGAAGGTATGGACACTAAGATTTGATTCAGATATTGTTGACATCTACGTCCACTGTACATAATAAAGCATTCTTAACCAAACTGCAGTGTATGCAGACTTCATTCTGAAAGTTAAAGAAGACTTGGCACATAAACAAGAGACTGGCACTTGTTCCAAATAGTTCTGGGTAATTAACAGATAAAGGGATTTATTCCAGGCTCTGTCAGTTGTTTCCAGTTCATTCTGATATTCTACAGTCCTATCATTTCTTACACAGACAAAATTAATAAAATGAGCAGGTCCAAATAATAACATCTTGATGTTTACAAGCTTTTATTTTGCAAAATTTCAGTTATGTTAATGTGGCATGAGACAGTGTTGTTTATGATTCCATTCAAATGCCAGGATGTGTTACATGCCCTTGTTTTGCATATGCTTGCCATGCTTCATACTGGCCAATATTAAAATGTCCAGGTGATGCCATGACTCCCACTGGTAAGCCATGTTATGCATGCCATTTTACAGCCTTGATTGAGCTGTTCATATTGGTGATGGGTACATTCTTCCTGACACGTTCTGTTATTGGACACATCCACAACTATAGAAACAGTGACATATGGAAGGTGTTGTGTGCATTAGAAGCCATTCAGTAGCAGCAATTGTGTTGACTGTACTTCTGCTGCTTGCTAATATTTGCAACATTTTAAACTAAACTGTGTTTTAAATAATAACTTGGATGGATGCTACTACATCTTCTGTGTCATGTTTATATTTGCAGAACTCATAAGTGGATGGGATGTTGATTAAGTATGTTAGATCAGTTTCCTTTTAAGGACAGCTCTGATCTTCATGGCAGTGTAAAGCATGATAGACATTTGCTTTCCATTTGTCGTTTTAATCTTGACCGAGCATGGAACCCGTGGATGATCGAGGGACCCTCAGATGATCACCTATCAGGCAGAGATGATGAGCACCTGCCAGACCACTGCCAGTATTCTCTGATGATGACATTGATGATGATGATGAGGAGGAGGAGGAAGCTGGACCAATATCTACATGTGCCATCATGCCTGCTGTACCACAGAGGAGACAATACCAGGACCAGAGCAGAGACAATTATCAGTACGATATCCTGGAGTTGTGACCGATGTGTTTTAAATACAGATGAGGAATCTGATGGGGACATTCTTCCAGGATATGGCAGGGGCTACGAGCAACTCGTTCAGGGAGATAGACCTTGATGTCATTCATGAGGCTCAGCCCCATCAACCTGGTCCCTCCAGTCTGTAAGTATTGCCTGTGTGCGCCAGTTGTGTTATGCTGCCAACATGCTGATTGAGATATAATTGATTGGACTGTATATGCACAGTAGAGCATGCATACCCCATAACTGCCAAACTTATGTGTTAATTTCATGTGACATTTAATTATGTTTTATTGTCTGTATGACACAAACATTACAGTTTCATCATACATTCAGCCATCCATGCATTATGGCAGTTAGCCTTCAGCTAGTGCTGCAGCAACTACTTTGTAAACATGTATTTTACTGAGAGAAACTGACAGACAACAGATGTTGTCCATAGTCCAGCACTACCACTGGGGTATGGTTCGTATCACTGTATTGCCATATCATGTATGTGCAACAGAAGGATATGTCATTTCCCATTTTGCTTAGATAACAGCTGGCATGCTATCATGCTGGCATGTTGTGGCATTGTGTGCCATGTGTTGGTAATGCTGATGCCATGCAAAGTCATATAAAGGTACGTCATATCTATGTGCAGTCCTCCTGTTCTGACTGCATCACACACCTGTGTAGCATTATTGTATGCACTGCAGTAAGTTTAATTTATTCTGTAACAGTATATTATGCAGTGTTTCCTGTATATTACATATTCACATCAATTGCTTTTTCACATAGGATCACACCGTATGCCTATAGTTGTACACAATAAATGATGATGGTACATGTCTGTGAACATAGTCAGATCCATACTGACACACAATTGTACCTTTTACATGTAAGCATTCACTGACTTATCATTGATGTGCTGCAATGATGCACACAGGAGCTCAGTGATGAGCAGGATGCATGACATACACCTGCAGTTGTGTACTCAACATTGGATATGTGTACGTGATTTAAATTATCTTGCTTACCTATGCCTGTTGATGTTATATGATTGCACATTACTGTGTATATGTGATGTATACATGCCCATTTCTGTCAACAGCTACATGCTCTAGGGACCTAAACCTCGTCACCACAATAAACAGAACATGCTGGAGGGATACAGTCCTGCCCCAGAGACTTCCCATACTCTGGAACAAACTACCTATCTATATCAAACAAAGCTCCTCATTAGCACTGTTCAAGAAAAATCTTGATGATTGGATGGGAGATAGGAAATTCACCCCGGGGATCACTTCTGTGGCTCTGCTCGACAGTGGCACAGGAAAATAATTTTCTTGGGTGGCGAAAGCCAGGGTACCTTTGGCTAGGCTTATATAGTCCCTAGGACCAATAGCCTAGTACCTACCTATGAACCTATGAACATCACCAGTCAGTCTGCCCACGTGACATACATTTGCAATTTGCTAGAATGCATTTTCGGTTAGCTTCAGCAGCATACTGTGTGCCGTATACATGCATTTGCAATATGCAAACTAACATTGTTTCCCTGCTTTTCTCTGATGTGGGCCCATGCTGTCCGCCATACTTCCACCTCCATATTTGCGTATTGTATTTTGCAGATGTGTTTGCCTTTGTTGCAGTTTTTGGCCATTATCAACATGTGCCAAATATAATGCCATTTTATGGGTGAAGGACATCTGCACACAAGTCACTGGCTACTGCTTGTAATACATTCTTGTCCTTGTGATACTTGTATGTTAAACATTGTACAATGTTGAAATCCATGTGCACAATCTGATATATTTTTTAAGCTGTAGTGTTGGATTTTTGAAATTATTCTTACATGTCTTTGGTGTGAGTATGTGTATTGACATTGCTTTCAAGTGTGTTCCATTTAGGCCACTGACAATTATACATATATGCCTGCAACTGTGTGTTATCTTGGACATGGCATATGAGTATGACACATATGCATTCCATTACACTCTTGTTTGGGTTGTGTACATCAACTTGTGTATTTATCAGCCATTTGTCAGCTGTGGTGATGTGAATGTGATTGCCCCTCAGCTTTATTAATTTCTTTATTAGAAAATGTATGGATTCCATTAGCATCTGTCAGAGTTAGCATATTTTATACTAACTCAGTTAAGGTGATATTCAGTACTTATTCTTAAACTTACTGCAAAGATTGTTTTATAGATATGCATTTAAGACTGTCAGGATGCTTGAATTGTGAGATTCTTTCCATAACTTTGTTTATGTACATCATGCTTTGACAGCAGTTTTTCTTACTTAATGATTATTTGCAGGTAATGTTCAGTGTATCAATATTACTGAGATACTCTTTTGTGCTCTGAGATATTCACTGTGGCACATTTACTTATTATATTGCTATCAGCAACTTTAGTGCTAATATTGTCGTAATTCACGGTATTCCACAAACTTTACGGAATCTGGCCCAACATATCCATAGCTATGCTATTTGTGTCATGTCCATATCATGAAATATCAATGAAAACATCTGTCAATCATTATAAATTGTGACACATTTAATCACTTTTATGCAAGTGCAAAAGTACTCTAACAGTCACTTAAATATATGGAAATACAAAACTGCAGACCATTTTACATAAAGAAACAATAATGCTGACCAATATATGTCAACATTTGAACCTTTATTTTACAACTTGTAGTATTTTAAAATCCATTTATTTTTCCTAAGTCAAATGTGCAGTTAGTAAATATTCCCCTGTCACTTGTGCAAGGTGAAGCTGTTCCCCTTCCCCATGCAGATTCCCTCCCACTGAAATGAGTAAGTGCATACCACTAAATAGCATAATGCATTTAACCAGTTTTCTGTACTGTTGTTGAGGACATCTGGTGTGCTATACACTTTATGGCTTCCACATCAGCTAACTTTCATAACCGAGTAGTGCACAGGATTGCTCATAGTTCTCATTAGAATAGCCTGTGCCTTTCACACCACATTTCCATATGACACTAAAACTCAATGCAGCTGAGTAGCTAGTTTATGTATTGCAGAAGGCACCTTGTGAAGCTTTGCATACCATGCAATTCATCTAGAAATTCCTGACAATGTTACCCGGGAAGTAAACCTGACACCAATTTTTTTATTATAATTTAAATTGACTGTTTGGTGGCATGCCTGTTGTATCCATAGGGAAATTGCCTTAAATTTTCATCACACAGTATCTGTGCTTTTACATAACAATACATACTAGCATACGATATAATTTGCTGACATTCATCATATATGAAAAAAATATATATGTTGCTAAGAAATATAGAAGAAATATATGAATTCTGAGCTAAGGCAAGCCTGTTCTCTAACACTCTTTCCTACTCTACTAGAATTTTCTGCTAGGAATTTACTTATGATTCGGCATAGCCCCTCTTACAGAATCATTTTTTTTTCACAAAAGTAAAAACATTGTAAAATGTACTATCAATACACATGTGTTCTAAGTGGTACTCCAGAGCTTGAAACATTTCCTACAATACTTATATATATATATATTGCCAAATATTTTATTATAAATACCTGAGAAAATGATTTAGCATAGGATTCCACATAACCAAAGCAACTACTTTCAAATATTGCAATACATCCTACTGGGAGAACATTGCTATGTATAGTCATCATGATAAGAGTCAGCCAATTTTGTCTCACTTCTACTACCCACTCGATGACTTGTTGTATTGAACTATTCTGAATACTAAATGAGGTTCACTCAGAGCAACTGCTCTTCTTTACCTCTGACTAACTCATAGACCACAGCCATTCTAAATAAAGGACAGAACAGCAGAATCCGGTTCCTTCAATTAAAGGAATTATTCCATATACTTGAAAAAAAGAGAAGCTTTAATTACTTTCAGTTATTTTATCAAATCAGATCTCATAATCTTCTCCTGACATCACATACAAACATTTAACCATCTATTCTTAATCTTAATCTTTTGTTTCCCATCCACCTGGATGATATTGACTATCATATAAGAATTCAAGTTAGGTTTATCCCAAGTTAAACCCCCTTTATTCCTTTTGTCATAATACTTTGAGTTTTCTTATTTTTCCATCCACATAGAATCCTTTTTTTAAATAAGTCTCTATCATTTACAATTCCTTTGTATTGCAATGGATTTGCTACATAATTTGCTTGTTTAGATGCAAATGAAGAAAGAAACGCATCTAAGCAATCACTAGTTTTATCATCAAGCAAAGCAGTAAAACTGCAATTAAAATAATTTTGATGTAACTCATCATAGAATTACAAGAAAAATCGCTGATATCTTCTTCAAATAAAATGTCATCAATAAAACGACATTAAATTATTCACATTGCACATTAGAATTCCACTCTTTAAATGCAAGTAAAAAGTCTGCAGAAACCTTCTTTCAAAACTCTGGGGGGGGCAGTGGTTTTGAGAGGGAATCGCCCTCTAGGCTAAGATGTGTTCTTTTGCTTGCCCACTTGCTGCAGCATCAGCTCTGTTTCACAGCAATGGTATCACTATTAGTGTTTATAAAACTGACTGTTTGCCCATAACCAGTTCCCACATCCTCAATGCAGGAAGATTCAAGTAGGCAATGCCTCACTATTCCTGTTCTAATTAAACTTTGGTCATCTGGTCATAATTAGAACTTTATCCATCAACTGCAACAAGTATCAGACAGTGTCTAGTCTGCAAGCTTGATGATTCTTAATTTTTCTTCCACCCAATTTGTTCCAAATGACTGTCTCTGCTGGAGTTTGTGATGCTATGGAAATGCTGCTGTGCTCTCTATTTTTTATAAAGGTTTCCTATCATTTCCAGTGTACATTATGTTTAAATATTTTGAGCCTTGCTAATCTAAGCTGTTTTTGTGTTGACTTGCATCCATGTTCAAGTAGCACTTTCCTTTGTCTTTAGGTAGCTATCATGCACAGTTATATTCACCATTAGTGTCCTGCTAAACCATACATTAAGCCAGTCATTATCCCATGTGAAGTTTAGGCTACAGTTAAACCAACAGGTACAGAATAGATTTAACAGTCATCTCACTTTCCTTTATTATTCAAAATACTCTGGATGCTGCAGTGAGGCAAACATTAAAAATGAGAATCTGGTTTCCTGAGTATGGCATGTTCTAGTTGTTTTACTATAGGAATAACTGCACTTATATTTGTAAGCACAGACATTTTGGTAGCCATCTTAAGGACTGCCAGTAAAACTGCAATGTAGACTTCAGGTAATAGAAGCTATTCCTTCTCCCCCTCAGGTATTCTTGGGTCTATATTACAACATTGAAAGTTCAGGTCAGTGAACACCTGTTCATCAACCAATATACAGTGAAATGTCATTTCCATGAACAGCCAAAACAACAAATTTAAGAGCAAATCCATGACAATGGCCAAATAATTTTCCCCCCTAGGAATAAATTTGCTAGAGTGGCCGAGACATTTCGCTGTTTATTGGTCAACAAACAGGTATTCACTGACCTGAGCTTTTGAAATCATAATATAGACCAGTATTCTTCCCAAAAATTGGGCGGCTGCGGTGGTGCAGCTGTTAGCATTGCTGCCTTACAGCCAGAGGTCCTCCTGTTCGATTCTCGGCTGGGGTGCCTTCTGTGTGGAGTCTGCATGTCCTCCCTATGGTCATGTAGGTTACCTCTGGGTGCTCCGGTTTCCCCCCACATCCCAAAGACATGTAGTAGGTGGACTCGACACTAAATTGGCCCTAGGTGTGAGTGTGTGCCTTCTGTGGAAGGCTGGCCGCCGGGCTGCAACTCGACACCGTAAAACTCCACTGCCAATCATGAGCAGACAGATGATCTGCCGTGGCGACCCCTAACCGGGAAAAGCCAGCAGAAGAAGATTCTTCCCAAAAATGCACCTCAAGGTTCTGTAACTACTTTCACTTCTCTCTGTTCATCTGTATTCTCTCTCTGTTCAACAATCTTTCCTCAGACCTGCTACAGTCCATACTAACACATTATGCAGGTAAAATCATTATAGATTCCATAAACAAGTTATCCCACTACCACAGGCTGATACCCTCCATTCTCTTTCTTGCAATTAGCAAACTAATGCTCTGCTATTTCTTTCTGAGCAAGATATCTTTATCACTTTTTGCCTCTGGCTGATTACTGACAAATTATAACATGTTCTAACAGTTTGTATTACAATTTTAATAAATGACCACATGCTTATTAATTTCTTAACATTCTGAACATATAATTTTATTGTAACATCTATAGATCCCTATCTTATGAGCTAATGTCATTGCAACATTTGTTTGGAAGCTAATACACAGTGAGTGTCAACTTACTTATTTAGGCAGAATTATAAAATGACACTTTCAGCTTCATGACATAAACTCCTCTCTAATAAGTGTTGTGGAAAAGTCTCAACATTGACAAAGTAATAATTTTGTTACACTTGAAGAAAGAAACCCAAAATACCAGTGTTGCATTAGTGTTTACTGGTTTCAGGCAATCTGCCAATCATTCAGTAGCTGGCAGGGCTTGAGAGAGCAGGTACTACAGGTGGAGATGTCCATGATGTTGTGCTTGCTTCACCTAGTTAGGACTTTCTCCTTCATATTACATTATGAAAGCCATGTATATGATGTCCATCTGACTACTGCTCTTCTAAGGGAGTGGCAGTCTCACCATTATTTAACTGAAGTGCTGTTTGCCTCTGCTGTCATCTAGCTGCATTTGCTTTTGGATTGCATTTATTAATTTAAGGTTGCTTTGCTTGCACTATTTTTCTTTTTATTATTATAACTATTATATTTGTTTTATTTTTAATTTTACTTTACCTCAAAAAAAGTTTTTCTTCTTGGCGAAAGTTCTTGGCTAGGATCGGTTAAAAATAATTTCTTTTCCATCCACTGGTTAAAAGATAATTCAGCCTAGCTTATTTGTGGGAGGAGCTGAGAAATTGGATTTCTTGTTTTGCTGCAATTGTTTAGTTGCATTATTGTTTAGCAGAAATGCCGCGTGACTCTGCTGTTGTCTGACTGCATTTGATTTGGATTGGATTTATTCATTTAAGGTCTGGACATTTGTTTCTTTGTTTCTTTTTCATTTGTTTGTTTTTCTTACTTTTGGTCTTGTATTGCAGTTTGTTTTATTTTTAATTTTGTTTCATTTTATTTTTTCTCCATGGAATTTTACAAGTTCTTGGCTACAGTCAGTTAGAAAAGAATGCTCTAATCTAGCCAATTAGTGGGAGAAGCTTAAAAATAAGATTTCTTATTTAACTGCAAGTATTTAGCTACAGTATTGTTTAGCTGAAATGTTGTGTGACTCTATTATTATGTAACTGCATCTGATTTTTCTTACCCACCCTCTGCATCCCTATTGTGCTTTAACACTTGATGTTTTTTCAGATGCCTGCCCCTAAATTTGACTTTAGATACTCTTCCCACTCTCATGTCACCCACTCATTCTACTAGGCACATGAAGATCAACTGCTAAGGCCCTCCCATCAGACTTTAAAATTCTTTGGGTTATCTTCTGTTTCATACCATTCCATCTACATATTATGCACTGCAAATTTCACAGTATTAATTTTGTTCCATCTTGCTTATAAAATCTGCAACATCTGGGACTAGACTACCAATCACTGGTGACCACAGAAATTGCTTTTTAGTAATCCGTTTGGGATTACTGCTTCTGCTATTCTCCCGGTGAGAGAATAAGCAGATGATCATTGTTTCCTAGCATTCATAGAGTTTACCAGTTACTGGAAAGGCTGAAAGTTTTCTACTTAGGAGCCAGGTTGTGATGAATGCTACTGTTTTGCTCCTGGTGAGAGAAGGAGCAGAGGGTCATGGCTCATGCTCGTCTCTGATAAGGCCATGTGTATGGGACTTCACTGAGTGATCTGGTTGAAGTTTTGCTAAGAACCTCTTTGGGGCCTTTGTGACAGCTTTTTATTGTGTCCAACTAAGACAAGACAATAGCAAGTGTACATAACCCTTAAGTGTTTGGGTTAATTCTATTTCTCGGGAAGCAGCCTGGGACTAATGCTACTCTTTTGCTTCTGGAAGGAAGAAGCAAACTGCACCTTTAATCATTTAAGAATACTCTTGTTATTGCCACTGCATTTGAATGGCTGAATTCTGCATTCCTGCCTATTTTAAGTGTTTGCTGCTTGGATTACTGTCTAACTTGATTATTTCCTGCACTTTCAGCTTGCATTACTGTTTGCATTGATTATTTATTGCACGTCCATGCTGTTTCAGTGATTTAAATTTAGAATGGTTAGTTTAACTGGTCTAATTATGTGGCAAAAAGTTTTGAGCAAACCTTAGAGTGTGCTTATTGTGATTGGCCAGAGGGATATTTTGCTTGTTTTCTGTTCTTCTCAGCCTGTATAAAAGCTTTGCATTTATGAGAGTCTAGGCATCACACAGCAGTGGTTAGCAAAGCCATGTATTGATTCAGATACTTAGGATTGAAAATATTGAATAAAACTACCTCCGAAGTTTCCTCAATACTTAGTTGCACAAAGAGAAGCTAGTTTACACATCACCCATTGAGTTTAGCCTTAGTCCTTATTGTTACCCAAGTTAGCCAGTTGTATACCACTCCCATACACGATCGTGTTGTAGATCACATAATAAGAATCTGTAATCACAGATATGCACTTTCAAACTGTCTCTGCAACACTTTTGGTGGATGTAGGCATCCTGAGACAATGTAGAAATTGTTTCATGTTTACTGACAACCACTTATTTCTTAAACATACTGACACAATATGTGAGAGATGTACGTACGCAATATCCCTGGAGACAAAGCTCTCATTTACAAGCATTTACAATGCCAAGCAGGTTGTGAGAAACACACAGCCATTCTTCCCCCTACCACATACAGCATGAACCAGACACATAGATGAACATATGCTGAAACTCTTAAAGAAAAGTTGCATTTTTTCCCCTTACCAGCACTATTGTGTAAGTGAGGCCCTCAAATGCAGCTAGTGTACTGATTTTATCCAACCTTACTCACACCTATAGGTAATCTTCTAAGATAGTACCTAGTCTACTATCCCTGACCTGTCTTCCACAGATTCTGATAACCATGGATGGACAATTTCCTATGGTTTTTCCTGCTAGTCTGGTTGATATAGGCATTCTGAGACAGTATAGCAACTGCCTTATGTACAAAGACAACCCTCTACTGCTACCACCTAGGAACACAATATGTGAGAGATGCAATTACATTAAGAACCTAGAATCCTTGCTGTCTCAGTCACAAGCCAGTGCATCTGGCACTGAGAAGGTTGTCTGCACAAACCCTACAAACACCACACCTCTAACACCAGAGGGGGTTCTCAACAAAAGCATACCTAAACAAAAGAGACCTTTGAAACAAAAACACACAAGCACATCACAACCCAGAGCACTAAGCATCACACATAGTACACAAGTCTGTGTCTCACAGCCTCTAAGGCCCATAATACACATGTCTGTGTCTCACAGCCTCTAAGGCCCAGCCACAAACCCAATATACTAGTCATAGGAGACTCTATTGTGAGACACACAGATGTGCCCCTCACCAGGTTAGACAAGCAGAAGGTCACAGTAAGTTGCTTGTCAGGTACTAAAATCCACCATATCATGCACGCACTCGAGTCTCTTAACAACGGGCACTGTTATGACTCTGTCATAGTCCATGTTGGTGTGAATGACTTGAGATGTATTGCTCTGGACTATATGAAGAGAGACATGATTCAGCTCAATCAGTATGTGTTCCAGGCAGGTATGTCCCTAGCTTTAAACAGCATCCTACCATCACCCAGAAAGATGCCTCAATGCAAACAGAAAATGACTGACTTTAACAATTGGCTTAGTTTCTGGTGTCATTCCAAGGGGATCCAGTACCTGACAGCCTGGGAGGACATGACTGACAGACCACAATATTTTGCTAGTGATGGCCTTCATCTGTCTCCCCTGGCCTTCAGGCTTCTGGCAAAGGCTCTTGTCTCCCCCATAGTGCCTTTTCAGGCAAAGTCATGAGCAAAGATGAAAAGTTCTTCTAAATGAAATGTAAAGGTCATGCTGTTAAATGCTAGGAGTCTTAACATGAAACTGCACTCATTGCAAGCATTCCTTGCTCTGGAGGATGCTGACATTTGTGCAGTCACTGAAACCTGGCTCAAAGCTGTGGGGAGCACCTCACCCTTACCAGGTTACTCATCCTACCATATTTTCAGACCCCAAAAAGAGGGCTACAAAGCCAAAGGAGGTGGAGTTTCGATATTTATCAAAGACATACTCACCTCCAGGCTATTCACAGGAGACACACCAAGTGCAGTTAACTGTTGACAAAACACCTATTCAAATCATAGCTAGCTGCAGACCCCCCAACCATGACTCTGGATGCCAACTACACCAATCTGGACTTACTTGAATCCATCAAGATTTAATCCTCTACTCTGATCCTTGGTGACTTTAACTACCCAATCACAGAGTGGAAGACCTATTCTAGCCCAAACATGAATGCCCAGAGATTCCTCGAATGTTGACAGTGCCAATACATTGGATCAGCTGTCTGACACTCCTACGAGAGGTGAAAATATCCTGGACCTAACCAACATGGGTAGCCACTGCAGCACCCCTACAGTGTCATCGTCCTTGGTAAGATCCGACCATAAAGTGATCACTTTTGAAGTCACCATCTCACCTGCCCCGCCCCTGTCAGGATCAAACAAAAAAACTTTTCCAAAGCTGACTGCAATCTCCTCAGACCAAGTATAAGCAACTTCACAGCCACCGTCCCTTCAGTTGGAACTAGCACTAATGTCCAAGCCTACACCAAAAAACTATATTAGCACCTACATAGCTGTATGGACTCAGCAATACCTGACAGGACCAAATCATCTTCCTCAAAGAAGAGTAAACCTGTCTCATGGACAGCAGTAATAAACAAACACTATAATAAAAGAAAATGTTGCTGTCCAGGACCAAGCACGAGCCAGTGCCAAACTGGAAGCAATCTCTCCTTTGTCTGAACAAGCAAATAAGTTCACTGGTGAAATCCTGTAAGGGTAACTTCGAGTCCAAATTGGCCACATCCACTAAGGACAATCACAAGGCCTTCTTCACATATGTCCACAATCTCAAAGATAACACCCACGTCTGCTCTGAATTCGTGGTCAATAAAACCACATACACAAACACCATAGATATAGCCAACGTGCTGGCAGACAGGTTCAGTAAAAACTTCACCCCCTTATCCCCCGATCAGTAAACCAGGAAATCCCCAGAACCTACACCCCTCCCCTCATCACCAGGGAGCAGGTCCTTAATGCCCTCTCAAAGACAAAAAATATAGTCTCCATGGGACCAGAAAACATTCCTAGCTGTATCCTACATGAACTCAGGCATGAGCTCTCCACTCCATTAGGCACCCTATTCAACCAAAGCCTGAGCACCGGCTTTATCCGAGCTGAATGAAGGGCAGCCTCTGTCATCCTTCTACACAAAGGTGGAGCATCCAGTAATCCAGGCAATTATAGGGCCATGAGCCTAACTAGCCTGATCTGCAAGGCCATGGAATGCATTATCATGGACCTTATAAACAAGGACATTAACCTCCAAACACTTGACACAACACAGTTTGGTTTTGTCAAAGGGAGATCATGCCTGTTAAACTTGGTTGACTTCTTCAGAAACAGTCACCGAAGCCATGGACAAGGGGAAGACGGTGCACACCACCTACCTTGACCTAGCCAAAGCCTTTGACACTATTCCCCACTGGGGCATAATAGATAAACTCTCCCAGATAGGCATCAGCCTGTATGTTACCAGATGAGTAGCTAACTGGCTCACTCATAGAACCCACTCTGTCAAAATAGGGTAAACCACCTCTAGTGGTAGACCCATAATGAACGGTGTACTCCAAGGATCAGTCTTGGGGCCTCTACTGTTTGGGGTATACTTTTATGAAGTGCAAGCCAAAACCAGTGGTCTCTGGCTGACCAGGTTTGCAGATGACTGCAAGCTGGGCACTGTCTTAAATTCCTCTAGTGATGTGAACATCCTTACCCAAATTAATGACTGGTGCCAGAAGCATGGAATCAAACTGAATACCAAGAAATGCATCATTATCCCCTTTGGGGAAAATGGCATCCCCACTAATTATCACATTAATAACAATGTATTAAGCATGCATTTAGTCGTGAGGGACTTGGGAACCCAGGTTGATAGCAACCTGACTTTGAACTGCCACGTTGCCTCCGTTGTATGGAAGGATTTCTACATGGCCCACCTCATAATTAAGGGTATTTCATCCAGGAACAAAGAAGTCATAACATACCTGTACTCCTCCCTTATCAGACCCATTATTAAGTACAATGCCCCCTTCGATATGTACCTTGCCAAGCACATGCAACAGCTGGAGAGACAACAGAGGTTCCTGACCAGGAAAATCCAGGGTCTCAAAGACCTATCCTATACAGATAGGCTTAAAGCCCTGTCTCTCTACTCAGTCTCATACAGACTGCTCAGAGGTGACTTGTGTCTGGCATACAAGGCCATCTCAGACCCATACTTGATGGAGTTGCTGCATATCCGTAAGTCCAACTCCATTTGTGCAACCCACAGGCAAGGCCTTAACCTAGTTTGTGACATTAATAGAACTTGTTAGCAGGGTAGATTTGTGTCCCAAAGACTCCCCGCCTGTAGAGTATACTCCCTCTCCATGTCAAGCAGAGTACCTACATAGCCCTCTTTAAGAGAAACCTGGATGACTGGATGGGAAACAGAAAATACACCCCTGGGATCCCAGCTGTGTCCCTGCTGAAGAGGGGGAAACGAGTGCTGAAATTGAGGGAACATGGGCCAAATTCTTGCCTAGGCTTATAAGGGCCTCCAGGGCAATAGCCTAGTATCATCCTTTGAACCTATGAACCTATGGACTTCCTAAACCCAAAAGTCTCCCAAACATTACGCTTACAATAAGAATCCTTATGTAGCAACCTCAAAAGCACTTTACCCTAAAACACCCACCACAACACATTCAAACGCATTTCACACTATCTCAACCTCTAAGACCATAAGGCAAACCACTACACAACATATATTCATAGAAGACTCCATTGTTAGCACATAGATGTCCCACTCATCTACTGTGCAAGAAGGGATGAAAGGTGGAGGTGAATCAAAATACATCAAAAATAAACACACCTAAGACCGGTCAAACATTATGATGGATGGCGCAGTGGTGCAGCGGTAGCGTTGTCGCCTCACAGCAAGAGGTTCTCCGGTTCGATTCTTGGCTGGGGTGCCTTCTGTGTAGAGTCTGTATGTCCTCCCTGTGTTCGTGTGGGTTTTCTCCGGGTGCTCCGGTTTCCTCCCACATTACAAAGACATGCATCTGGAGCCTTTCTCCCCGGGCCTCAGCTGAAAATTGGCTTCGTTCCAAGTCGGACTTTCCTGGTTAACAAATGATAAATAAAATAAATAAAAATAAATAAATGACTATCCTGAGCTTTCATAGGCGTCCCATACCACATCCTTGAATGCTACGGACCCCACTCTATGGTCTGACACATTTATTTTCTGTGCTTGTCTTGAACTCCTGTGACTACAAGTATTGTCTCTAAAGCCATCTATAGACTTACAATGCTGATATAAGTATTTATTTTTTGCACTTGCTCTAACTATCTCAGTGCTATTTCATAGTTCTGTACTGCATTTATTGATTTCCAAGGATTCCTGATACTGTAGAAGTTCTGAGTTTTGTTGTAAAACATTTGATACTGCACTTGAGTTCAAAACCAGTTTGTTTTACCTTAACAGGATTTTATTCTGCACTCTGTTGGGAGCAGAGGGCTGACTCAACCCATCCAAGAGTGGAACTACTGGTGAAAGGCATATTGTTTGTTTACCTAATTGGCCTGAGGGCCTAACTATGTAATGGTCTTTCATCCTGCTGGTATAAAAGCCTTACATTTGTGTGGGACTGTCATCATTTATTCAGAGCTTCCCTGTACCTGGATTGGACTGCTGTTACTACAGGGCCTGTATCTAAAGCCATCTGTGGACCTACAAAGCTGATATAAGTATTTTTTACACTTCCTGTAACTATCTCAGTGTTATTTAATAGTTCTGTGCTGCATTTATTGATCACTGTTTTCAGCCTGAATTTGTTAAAGAAATGTCATCTGTTACTGTACTACTTTTAGGTTATTTTAACAGTATCTTGATATTTACTAACATCCTCTGATACTACAAACATTGTTCTGAGTTTACCAAAGTTCTCCGGACTTTTCCAAAATATTTCTAAGTTTTGTAAAGTCTTGTATTTGTAGACATTTTCCTGCATTTGCACACATTTGTCTGTGCTTGGGAACATTTCTCAGGGTTTATGAACTCATTTTCAGGGATTGCCGATACTGTAGAAATTTTGCCTTTTGTTGTAAAGCACCTGTTACTGCACTTGAGCTCAAAATCAATTTGTTTTACATTAAGAGGGTTTTATTCTGCACTCTGGTGGGAGCAGAGGACTGATTCAACCCATACAAGTTGGGAACTGCTTGTGGGAGGCTTACTGTGTGTTTATCTGATTGGTCTGGGGACTTAACTGTGTAAACGTTTTTAATTCTGCTGGTATAAAAGCTTTGTATTTGTGCGTCACTGAAAAATGTTTTTGGTCCCTTGTATATATGCAAACCTCTCCAGTTTAAAATCTTCTATAGGAAACACTCCCCATAGTCCCCCACAGTTCATAGCTGCTCGAAGAGCTGCTGGTTTGTGCAGAGGGCAGCACCACTCCAAGTTATCCTATAGTATACTACTAAACACTCTCACTTAAACCTTTAAGTGACTCTTCCCTGCTCTGTCCCATCTACTAAGGATCTGGGAAAATGGATAGGTGCTCCTCTGTTTCTGGCCTGGTGAACATGGGCATCTTGATGCAATGTAGTAACTGCGTCATGTTCACTAACAACCACTTCATTTTAGAACAGAAAAACACAGTATGTAATAGATGTAGATACACAATATCATTGGAGGCAAAGCTCTCACATACACAGACAAAAAATGCAAACCAGGTTGTCAACATTACATCCAAAATGCTCACTAATAACACTAGGTAACAAACACATAGACCCACATATGCAGAGTTGCTAACATGTAATCAACCCAAACCTCCAAGACCTCCTACAATCAGCTCTCAGTGGCCCCGTGCACACTCAGAAAAGATAGTACTTCACACAACACATAACTCTGAAAGTCATAGTAGCCCTGCTTCCAAGCCCAGAAGGCAACACACTACACAGCCAAACATTCTAGTTATTGGGGATTCCGTTGTAAAACACGATGTCCCCCTTACCAGGCTAAACCAGTAGAAGACCACAGTGAGCTGGCTGTCTGGATCCAGGATCATCTGCCAGATCACACATGCACTTTGGTCTTTAAACCACAAGTACCAGTATGACATGGACATAGTCCATGTGGGCCTAAATGACCTAAGACATACCTCACTGGAGTATATGAAGAGTTACATAATGGTGATCTATGAACATGTGTCCCAGGTGGGAATGAATCTAGCTGTGAGTAACATACTACCTTCATCTATGACAATGCCAGAGTTTCCAGCAAAGAAAATGATTGACTTCAACAATTGGATTAGTTTCTGGTATCACAACAAGGGGATCCAATATCTGTCATCCTGAGTGGGGGGGGGGGGGTGATCAACAAACCATGATGCTTTGCCAGAGATGGTTTGCAGTTGTCACCAGTTGGCTTCCAGATACTGACAAAAACTTTATATATTCCCATAGTGCCTTTTTTTAGGGTGCGCCAAATTGCTAAACCCTTCAACATAACAAAAATCACCCATGACCAACAAAAGATACTGCTGCTCAGTGCTAGGAGTTTAGATAAAATTCTGCACTCCTGGAAACATTCCTCACCCTGGAAAATGCAGGCATATGTGCAGCTATGGAAACATGGTTCAGAACCATGGAGAGCACTCCGATTATCAAAGGCTGCAATGCCTTTCATACATTTCAATCCACCTCAGCTCATGATAAAACAAAGTGAGGAGGTATCTCCATGTTCATAAAGGATGAATACATTGCTACATTGATCCAACAACATGACTCGCTTAAGCTGCTTAATGCCCAGCTAACCATAGGTATGGCCCCCTATCATATGCTTGCTAGCTACAGATCCTCTAAAATTACTCTGGAAAACCACACCTCCTACCTAAACATACTGGAATTTCTTAACCTTCAGCCTAACACCATACTTATGGGTGACTTCAACTACCCCTCCATAAACTGGGGGACTTATACAACCCATAATTCACTTACTCAGAGGTTTTTGGACTTCATCAATGCAAACACCATGGAGCAACTAGTTAGCCCCCCAACTAGGAGTACAAATATCCTAGACTTGGTAGTCATGAACATAGAGGGATGCTGCTCGCTCCCATTCATTAACTCTTCCCAGAAAAGATCTGACCACAAAATGATCTCCTTTAGTATTAAAACTAATCTAGAATGCCCATCAAACTCCCAGACTGTTAATTACTTTGCTAACACCAATTACCTCAATGTAAGTGACAGTTTATTAACCTTCCAAGCCCACATAACATTGAGGCCTACTCTATGCTGTACACAAAAGCACTGTGCAACCACATTCATAGCTGCATAGAGGATGCAGTAACTATCTGAGTCAAACCTATGGTTGCTTGCAAAAATAAACCACCCTAGTAGACCCCTAACAGAAATAGGCTATTTAGCAAAGGAAACAATCCTCTCTAAAGCCAAGATGGAAGAGACAAAACAGTGCAAAATGGCACTCATCAGTCTAAACAAACAAATTAGACAGCTGGTCAAATCTGCCAAAGTAACTTACAAAACAAAGATAGCCTCCCAGGTATAAGATAATCATAAGACTTTTTGTAAGTATGCTTGTAAACTCAGGGGAAATACTCAGCAATGTGCCAAGTTAATCATGAATGGCAACACTTATACCTAGCCTGACACTATAGCAAACCTGCTGGCTGACAAGTTCAGTTAAAACTTCTTCCCCTGCACGTCTTAACACACCCAAGGAAATACCTACAACCATCCACCTACCAGTCATTACAAGGGAAGCGGTCCTTAATGCATTAGCTATATTGAAAAAAAAACAGCCTTTATAGGTCCTGGCAACATTCCAGGGTGCTTCTTAAATAGCTTAAAACAGACTCTATCAGCACCACTAAAAATCCTCTTGAAGCACAGCCTTTAAACAGGCTTTGTCCCTGAGGAATGGAGGACTGCAGTAGTTTTCCATCTGCACAAGGGCGTGGGCATTAACTGACCAAGGCAACAAAAGGCCCATAAGCTTGACCAGTCTTATAAAGTTTGACCAGTCTTATCTGCAAGGCCATGGATAGAATTATAATGAACCTGGTCAATAATGATATAGAAAATCTCCAAATACTGGACCAGACCCAATTTAGCTTTGTCAAAGGGAGGTCTTGCCTGCTCAGTCTGATGGAGAAAATCAACAAAGCCATGGATGAGGGAAAAACAGTACACACTGCTTATCAAGACCTGGCCAAAGCTTTCAACACAATACCCCACATGGGTATCATAGATAAACTTATTGTTTTAGACATAAATCCATGCATTATCAGGTGGATAGCAAACTGGCAAACTGAGAGAACACATCTTATCTGGATAGGCAAATCCACTTCTGTTAAGAAACCCATTACTAGCGGTGTCCCACAGGGCTCAGTGTTGGGTCCCCATTTTCTAATATATACTTCTCTGAAGTGAAGGCCAATGTACTCACCAAGTTCACAGATGACTAAGCTAGAAGCAATTATCAAATCTCCAAATTATGTTGACATCCTACAAACAGGCCTAAAAATGACACATACTACTGATGTTAAAACCCTAGTCTGAGACTAAATGCTAAAAAATGCATAATCATACCCTTTAGTAAATCACATATCCTTGCAAATTATAATATTGATAGCACACTCCTAAAAGTAGACAAAGTGGTGCGGGACCTAGGAACACAAATCGATAGTAACCTAAGCTTTTACCACCATGTAGCTATAGTAGTGAGGAAATCATTCTGTGTGGCTCAACTTATAAGTAAAGCATGGCATCAACGTCAAAGGAAGTCATAGTGCCATTGTACTCATACCTCATTAGGCCAGTAACTGAGTACAATGCTCCCTTCTGCATCTTCTGCATCTTCTGTATGTACATAACCAGGCACTTACACCAGTTGTAGTGGCCTATAGATTTCTCACTTAAAAATGCAAAGTGTATGACACGTCTTATGTAGACCAACTAAAGGCCTGATTCCTTTACTCCATCTCATATCGTTTTTGAGAGGTGACTTTTGCCTAACCTACATATCATTCTCTGATCCAGTACTGAAGAAAGTGCTACATATTTGGAAGAAAAATTATAAAAGGATAACACCTTCCATGGTATTAAACCTTATTTGTGACTCTAACAGAACTTGCTGGAGAGATAGATTTGTATCCCAAAGGCTACCTTGTCTATGGATTAAACTTTCCATCAACGTAAAACAAAACCCACCCCTCATTCTCTTCAAAAGAGAATTTGGATAAATGCATTGGGAACTGTAAATTCACTCTTGTGGTATTTTCCATGTCTCTTATGGATAGAGGCAGTCTGTAAAATGACTCAGGGCTCCAACACCCAAAGACCAAAGACCCACTACACCGATACTACCCCATCTCATATGTGGGAAATTGTGATATAATATTGTCATATCTTGTAGTTTATTAGCTAGGCATGTAATGTCTCTTTCCATTAGTTTAGTAATCACCCATGAAACTATGATATGTATAACACATACTTAAATGCCTTGGAGACACTCTCCATTCAACCTAGCACCATATCCATTGGTGACATTAACTACTCCACCATAAACTAAGGATAATATACAACCCAAACATGCAGGCCCAGAGATTTCTGGGCTTTATAATCACAAGCACCCTAAACCAGCTAGTTAGTGCACCTGCTAGGGGTGCTAACATCCTTGACCTGGTCCTCACAATCACATGCCCATAGTTAAATGTCCTCACTGGTCAGGTTGGACCATAATGATGTCTCTTTTGAAATAAAGAAAATACCTGGAATCCCAGGTAATCCTGGAACTTTTAGGAATTATTCTAAAGCATACTTTCTACTAGTAGGTGACACCCTAGCAAAATTTCAACCGCTCCCCAAACTTTGAAAACACTGCAGCCTGTGCAGAATTGCTCACAAACACCCTGTACAGTCATGATCATGGCTGCAAAGAGACAGCTGTACCAGAATAAGCACAAGCCAAACTAAAACAAAAGCCACCTTGGCAGAATCCCAGCATCAATCGATTGAATAACAAAATTAAGCAAATCATGGCAGAAATTGGGATATGCATTTTCCAGCACAGTTAAAACTCCCTCATCAGTCTAATCAAGGAACTCAAGGGGCTAATCAAGTCTACCAAAGCCAAACTTGAAGTAAAAGTAACCTTCCATGTCAAAGACAATCACAGCAATCCCAAGGCATTGTTCATCTAGGTCTGCCACTTCAAAGGCAATACACAACAATGTGTGGAACAAATTGTTAATTGAGCCACTTATACTGACCCAGAAAATATAGCAAATCTACTGCTGACAACATTAGCACAACTTTTAACTCCCCTCCACATCCCCACAGAAAATACTCTCTATATAACTATAGCTATAACTCCCTCAACTGTTACTAGGGAAAAGGTTCTCAATGCACTCTCCAAGGCCAAGAATACTGTAGATATGGGCCTTGATAATATCCCAGAATGTATTCTTAATAGTTTGAAACATGACCTATCAGGACAACTAGAATTCCTATTTAACTGTAGCCTCCAGGCAGGCTTCATGAAAGCAAATGGAGGACTGCAACAGGCACCCCTTTGCACAAAGGCAGGCCATCTACTGAACTGGGTAACTACAGACCAACAAGTCTGACTTTTCTCATATGCGAAGCAATGGACAGAATTATTATAAAAATGATAGACAATGGCATAGGAAACCCTCAGACACTGGCTCCAACCCAGTTGTTTTTTATCAAGGTAGATTACACCTATTCAAACTGGAGGACTTCTTTAAGAAGGCCACCAAAGCAATGGATGAAGGCAAAATAGTGCATACTGTCTACCTTGACCTGGCCAAAGTATTTTATGCAAATCCCAACTCAGGCATTGTAAATAAATTCACGTTTAGGTATAGGCCCCAATGTAATCCATTAGATAACCATATGACAACACAACACTGAACTGAGATAAAGTTGGGTCATATTAACATTTTATTGCCCCTTTTCTTCCACTGCTATGATCTGCTCGATTCCAAGCAATCATATTATTTTTCCTCCCCTTGGCAGAGGGAAAGGGAGTGGTAAAATCCAGTTGCAGATAGAAACACAGGAAGGTTACTACTTTCTAAAGTAAAAACTACAAGAAAAAGCTAGCCAAGCTGGAGTTTTCACTGTGTGATACCTTAAACCTACTGTAATGGAGGCCCACAGGATATAAGCAAATGACCCAGTAAGGACATCAAGTGTTTCAGCTATAATGCTTCTAAACATCCATGAGTCTTTTATTTTCCTTTTTAAGACTTTATGGACAGAATCAGACCAATGAAGCGAAAAGCAAATAGATATGGACAGTTTGGCCATCTTATGAACTCATCAGTACAACATATGTGGACTGTTTGGCTATATTCTAAAAAATCAGACTCCAGGATTCAGCAGGCAGCCATTCAGGAATAACTTATTCCTGCACGGCAAGGACTGTGCCTGTGTAGCATGGCAGCATGCCATGCATATTTATGAAGGTGCGCTGTCATGCTGTAAAATGGACATGGTATTGTGCATGAGTGCAGGGGGTGTGTCTGAGAGCAGAGCTCTCACTAAACATACACTCCCTGCACTCCAAAATTGCCATTTGACAATTGTAAACGAGCATACCTGCCCAGATATTTTGCTCTAAGAAGTTGACAGGTATGCTCACTTATAATTGCCATTTGGCAATTATAAATGAATATACCTGTCCAGATAATTTGCTCTAAGAAGTTGACAGGTATGCTCGTTTATAATTGCCATTTGGCAATTATAAACAAGCACACCTGTCAACTTCTTACAGCAAAATCTCTGAACAAAGCCTAAAATGATGGGGGGACAAGTAGGGACAGATTTTAAATATATGCTGTTACAAAATGAGAAAGTTGATAGAATAAGTTTTGTATTAGCATGAATTTTCTAAAGGATGTAAAGTTTTAAACTCAAGTGTTTGTCATTATTTAATGACATCAATCATCAGCTATTTGCCAGAAAGCAACACACCAAAAATATGAGTCAAAAATCTGGGCAGTCAGAGAAAACCTGTGCATTCGAGAGGTATGCAAATGAGCAAGAATGCCTGTAACACCCCCACCCCATCAGGGTACAAAATCTTGACAAAGGTTTATCATTAGCAGGGATATTCAGAAGGGTAGGAAGAAAAAACACAACAAATCTATATATTTTTTATAACAGCGATAAAATGTAAGCATAGCTGTGTGGGTGTGTCCATTGCTTAGCTCTGCTTAGTCCAGCTTAAACAGCAACAAAAGTTAAATAGCAAGAGACATCCAACTTAAGCAGTGCTGCAATAGTGTAGTGGTTAGAGCATACATTTTGCAAGCAGCCATTCCTAGTTCGATCCCCACTATGACCAATTCATATTTTACATGTGAAAGCAGTACATAAATATTTTTTTTTTGTAATTATCTATGAAATAACATATATTTGTTAACCAGAGTACCGTAGTAGGTCCAAATGTGAGGTGTCAGTGTAATAAAGTTGTGAAACCCCCATATAAACACAAGTGCCCCATACAGAATAGTCACACAGGAATAAATGTAATGAAAGCACATTGGAGATGTCAGGAACAGTAAACAGATTTGTAATATGTAATGAATGATGAATGAATCCCATACAGTAGATAGTCTATAAAATAAAAAAAGCAATGCTAAGCATTGTACAGCTCTGTTTACTAGGTGTAAGCATTGTGTAAATATGACTGCTAAGAACTGAGTAGCCCAGTTAAGTGGCATTTCCCATTGGTAAGCAATGCTGAACCTGACCCTTTAAGCACCGCCAACCTTAGCTAAGCAGGATTGCCCGTAGCTTAGCTTAGTTCAGCATATTTAAAACCATCCAATTATGGCAAAGGTTGGGAAATTCGCCATATTTAAACCCCGCAGGTGGGAATATAGCTCATAACTGGTTGCAGCTTCCCACTGTAGGCAGTATGCCAGGAGTTGGAGAGGGCATGCACTTTTGGGTACAGTGCTGGGGCATACAGGAGTCCAAGGTCATGGTAGGACTCCTGGTAAAGAACCATGATGAGAGACTGCTACAGAACCAGTACCAGGGCTCCCAATATAAAGCGGTAGCCTGTGGACCATTTTGCTCACAATCTAACCAGTGCCATTGGTATCCCTCAGACTGGTGAGCAGGTCCAGCATCACTATGCTGACTTGAAGTGGAAAAAGAGGGAGGTCTTATACCAGTGGGTCCAAGAAGCAAGGCAGAGGGGTGATATCCCAGCACTGTGTAAGTTTTCTTATCAAGAACTGTTTACTAAGGTCCAACCTGTGTATGTGATGGATAGGTATGCCTTAATATTTCTTTATTCCCTTTACAGCTGCAGCTGAGCGGGCTGTGAATCAAGAAGCCTATGCTAGTGGGTTGCAAAGGCTGCATCACGAGGCTGGTGAGTAACAATCCTGCTTGTAGTAGTCATACCAAATAAATATAAAGTATTAGAAAGTCACCTGGCAGTATAAAAACTGTGTATGGGTTGTACTGGATAAACCAGGCAATATGACAGTAATAGTCCCATATAGGTCATATTTCAATAAAACTGTAGCTGCCTGCCAATAAAGTTCTAAATCCTGGACTGATTGTGTTTACTTTGGTATTGCATGACATTTAGTGTTGCAGTCTCTGAATAGTAATGTTGTGTTAACCACTGTTACTCACACTGTGCTGCATAACAAATATGTCTAGTAATGTCTGTATAAGACTGTTGTAAGTACAAGGTATGATTGTAGAAACAAGTGAGACTTAGACATTGAAGGAACACACATCAGTTTCTAAATAGCTCACTGTAATGACACCCAAATTGTTTTATTTTTAGCACACACAGCCATGGTTTGAATCCTGGGAGTGGTAGTAGTAAGCTGTATGCATAATCATACCTCTCAACTGTACAGATGTTTGCACAATGTCCAGATAACTGGCTCATATGTTTGACCTGTTCCTCTGTCTCCCTGGCAAATCACTGGGATGATCAGAATTGTAGTCACTAAATAATGACATACATTTGATTTTCATACCTCAAATCCTTCAGAAAATATATATTAAAACAAATCCTGTTACTCTAGCAACTCTCCAAGTTTATAAGAGCAATATTCAAAATATGTCCCTATTTGTACCCCTGTGTTATCAAGCTTTGTCTAGAGTGTGTGCATTAAGAGATTGAGAGGTATGTGCATAATATTAACTGGAATCTAGGAATATGTGTAGAAACAGTCAGGTAGTGTTAACAAACATTCCCCCCACAGGTTTTCAGATATGAAAACTGTAACTGCCTGGCAATAACGTTTTAAATCCTGGACTGGTAGTGTTTACTCTGGTATTGTATGGCCTGACGTGAAGCATTCACCAACATCTGATATCAGAATAGTACTGTTGTGTCAACCACTTCTCACACTGTGCTACATAAAAATATGTCTAGGAATGTCTGTATAAGACTGTTGTAATTACAAGGTCAGATAGTGCAAACAAGAGAGACTTACAAAGAAAATACTGAAGGAACAGAGAGTGGTGTCTAAATAGCTCACTGTGATGAATCAAGAATTGTTGTATTTTAGCACACACAGCCATGGTGTGAATCATACCTCTAAACCTGGAAACATCAAAAATCTGGACAGGACCCATAAAAAATAGGTACAAATCTGTATGCTGATTAACATCTAATTTGCATACATAATTATGTAACCCCACCCACTCCAATGTAATTGTGGGATACCAACTTTCGAACGCAAATTGAAGAACAGACAACCAAACCATGGCACCAGAGTCCCCCTGCAGCCATTGCAGTGTCCTGTTACCTGGCTATTTTGCCCCATTTACCATAAACACTAATGTATGCATTGCTGCTTTACTTCTACAATGATTAGAATTTTTATTTTTACATTTTACAGCACAACAATGCAGAAACACTAAAATACATCATCTGGTAAACAAAGCAATACTGTCTTACAATGAAAATAGGCTTGACATTAAACTTTGCCCTTGAAACTCACATTCATTGAAACAGCATCGAAACCCACACCACATCCAAAGAAAATGCATCTGGTCAGTGGTGGATAAAGATTACCTTTGGGCTGTTTTCAAATCATTGGCCCCTTGCACACAAAACAAAAAACATACATGTGTTCTTTTCTTTATACACCTTCCTGACTTTATTAAATTATATTCCTTGTATAACACACATGTTAGAGAGCATTTTAAATTTATTGTTTGAACATCACCAGTAATCTGTACTGTAGGCAATGAAACAAAACATGAACTAATAATAACAAAACTGCACAATTCAGTACTTTTCCATCATAAAAGTCTGCTTCCACACCCACACTATATATAGAATGACAGTAGTGTAAGCCATAGGCATCTTGCACAGCGTATCGCACTTGAATTTTCAATTTCATTTTTTTTTGGGGGGGGCAAAGGGTCAACCAGGGACACATTTTAAACATTGCTTGTATAATTTTGTAAAGTTGCTAGAATAAAATGTTGTGCTACCATCATGCATTTCACTGGCAGGTTTTGAACACAGGACTCTAGGTACTACATTCAGAACAACATACCACTATCCCAAATCAGCAGCTGCCTAAAAAGATAGGAAGACTAAAACTTAATAGCCATCATGTACTGAATTAATTTCTCACTTCTCAACATAACTCTTAACCTCAACACAAAAAACATGGACAAACAACAAAGCCAATAGGGGAATACAAATTCAGTTCTCACTTCTCACTCACCATATCTCTGAACTGTTAGCACAAAAACAATAATAGGGGAATACAAATTGTGTGCTCACTTCTTATCATAGCTCTAAACTCTTAGCACAAAGGAAAACATGTTCTCACTTATCATAGCTCTCAACTCACTCAGAAATGGTGGTAGCTAGGGATAGTAGGCTGTTTTTACCCTGTACTAAAGGTACAGGGTTTAAGCCTGAATACCTCTAGCCATCAAGCCCATTATATGGGGGCATTTACACACACACACACACATGTACTCGTTCCTTACCTGTTTCAGCTTCTGTTCAGTAGGGGATAGTGTTAGAAGTTGCAAAGAATATTGTGAAGCGTATGATATTAGGATTTAAAGTTTTGGCTAAGAGAATACAGGAGTTAAACTCTGTGCTTCATATGAGAATAGAACATCTGAAGAGAAGGCAAGAGGTAATGATGTCACCTGAAATCATAAGTGGCACATTGCAGACATACAATTAAAACAAGTTGGAACTGTTTGTCAGAAAATAAACTAAGACATATTGGGTAAATATAATTTATGATTATCAGTATTTTGGTTAAGGCTCTGCATATGGTTTGTTTTTCAAAGTGCAGTATAAGTTTATTTTAAAGGATGTGTAGTTTATTAAGTCAGTAATTGTGAAAGCTTACTCCTGAAGTTGCCTACATAAAATCTGAAGAGGGCATTTCTGTACAAATCTTCAAAATGTGTTAGTTTTACTAGTACTTTGTTAGGTGACAGCAGTGTTAGGGTGAGGTTTCAACTGATGTAACGGTTGGCTGCCCTGAACTGGGATGCAGATATTTATGGACGCTATTTAGGATGCTAAGGTCTAGTTTATTACTGAAGGATGGCTGGATAATTTTGTGATAAGATACAGTGCTAGGTTCTAACCGGAGAACTAAGGATGAGCCTAACAGTTTCTTGATAGGTTTGTTCTGGAGAGAAAAAGGTTTTTGATAAGCCTCTGTAAGCTTTACAGTTGCAGAATAGTTTGAAATATATCTGAGAACTTCAGCTGTTATTTTGCTTTAGGAGTTGTGTGCGACAAAACACATACATAAAATGTGGCTGTAGGAGTTCAGTATGACAAAATACGCAGATAAAATTTGGTTGGAGGAGTTAGGTAGGTGCTAAGTAGCTTGACAAATAAATGACAAAAAACATACATAAAATTTAGCTGTAGGAGATAGGTTTGTTGGTATGTGCCCTAAGGAACAGGAAAATAACACAACACACACACACACACACACACACACACACACACACACACACACACACACACACACACACACACACACACGTACTCGTTCCTTACCTGTTTCAGCTTCTGTTCAGTTGCTGCCGCCATTAATCCACTGCTCTGTGCTTCAGCTTCCCGGCTTGGTGAACTGTTCTTTGCTGCCATTAATCCCTGCTGTTGTTGCTGCCATATCCCTGCTTCTGTCGAACTGCTCTGCACAAGTGTCTGCCATACCATATCCCCTGAACTGCTCTGCACAACCAATCCTGGCTCCTCAACGAACGAACTGCTCTGCAGAAGTGTTTAGCTTCCCTGTTCTGTTCAATAATCCTGCACAAGCGTGGCCTGCCACTTGCAATTCCCGCTGTTTTAAAATTTAAGTCAGCCAGCCAGAAATGATGATATGAGCTCCTTCAGCTCAATTCTGACTGGCTGGTAGCCTGACGGAGCTGACGTCATTGTGCACGTGATGATGTCAGCTCTGACAGCGCTAAGATTTTAAAAAAGCTAAGAAAAATCGGAAATGAAGGGGTGCCACTTGGGAATCATGGCACCCCTTCATTTGGACCCCAAAACTCGGTAGAAACCGAGTAATTCAGAATGGTTGGGAGGTCTGGTGTGAATCCTGGGAGTGGTAGTAAGCTGTATGCATAAATCATAACTCTCAACTGTACATATTTTCCCGGAATGTCCAGATATTTGGCTCATATTTTGGCATGTTCCTTTTTTACATAGGAAATCAGTGGGATGATCTCAGGATTGTAGTCACTGAATAATGACATAGATTTGAGTGTCAGACTTCAAATCCTTCAGAAAATGTATATTAAAACAAATCATGTTACTCTAGCAAATATCTAAAGTTTATTAGAGCAATATTCAAAATATGTCCCTATTTGTACCCCCATGTTGTCAAGCTTTGTCCAGATGTTGTGCATTAAGAGATTGAGAGGTATGTGCATAATTACAACTAGGAATCTGGGAATATGTGTAGAAACAGGTAGTATTAACAAACATTCCCTCCACAGGTTTACCAGGTAAGACAAGTAGAATTTAGCTATAGGACAATTGAAGTATACACTGTGTACAAACATACCACTGCCCAAACCAAGGCCATAGGGTATTGTAATAATACCTGTAGAGCAATGATCATTAAAGTTGTGAGTACTGCAAGGATATATAAGTTAATTGACATCTCCCCCCAACCATATCTGCAACAATAATCTAAACACACAAATCAATGGGTATGTTTACACCAAACCTACTGTTGGGACATCTGTCCTATTGTTCAATAAATATTTAATGTGTTTCTATTAATGTTCCATGTTGAAATACTATAATTGGTGGCATGTTGCTATCAATGTAACCTGCATGTTGTTGTAATTGCCACTGTTGTTCCATATATGCATGTGTTCTGTTTACTATGCAACTGTTCCAAATCTGGTGTTTTGGGTTAATGGGAATATCACTAATCCTGGATTGTGTTGACTATTACTAACTCACATATAGGTTCATAGGTAGGTACTAGGCTATCTGCCCAAAGGCATTTATAAGCCTAGCCAGAATGTGTTGGCTTTCGCCACCCCCTTAGATTAGTTCCCTGTGCTTCTGTCCAGCAGATCCACTGAAGTGATCCCCGAGGTAAACTTTCTGTTTCCCATCCACTCGTCAAGATTTCTTTTGAAGAGTGTTAGTGAGGAGCTCTGACTGATGTAGATTGGGATCTTGTTCCAAAGCATGGGAAGTCTCTGGGACCAGAATCTATTCCTCCAGTACATCCTATTTATTGTTGTGGTGAGGTTTGGATCCCTAGAGTGTATGGCTCGCGGGGATAAGGTTTTCTTTAGGTGGAGCATGTCCATCAATTCTGGGTTGGACATGGCCTTGTATGTCAGGCAGAGATCACCTCTGAGTAGGCGGTATGCAACCAAGTACAGCTGTAATTTCTTCAGTTGAGCTGCATAGGGCATCTGTTTGAGGCCAGTGATCCTCTTGGCGAGGTACTTCTGAGGTCTTTCCAGCTGTTGCAGGTGTTTTGTAAGGTACATCCCAAATGGGGCATTGTATGCTATGATGGGTCTGATGAGTGATGAGTGATGAGTAGAGGGGTACAATGACCTCTTTTGATCTGGATGCAAACCCTTTTGTGATTGGGTGGGCCACGTAGAAGGATTTTCTAACCACTTTGGCAATGTGATTATCAAAGTTGAGATTACTATCTACTTGGGTCCCCAGATCCCTTATTATGTCTTCTGTATTTAGGGGACTACCACCTATGTGGTAGTTTATGGGTACTTTGTTTTTTCCAAATGGGATGACTATGCACTCTTTGGCATTTAGCTTGAGGCCATGATTTTGACACCAGGTATCCGTCTCAGTGAATCCCTTTTGGAGGATGTCTGTGTCAGCCGGAGAGTCAATTATAGCCCATAGTTTGCAGTCGTCTGCGAACTTGGTCAGCCATAGACCTCCTGTGGTTATCTGTATCTCTGAGAAGTATATGACAAACAGGAGGGGTCCTAGGACTGAGCCCTGGGGAACTCCACTTGTAACTGATTTAGAGTTGGACCTATCTCCCGCAACTCTCACCATGTGGGTTCTGTCCATGAGCCAGTTGGCAGCCCATCTTGTGATGTAGGGGTTTATATTCAGGCTGGTGAGCTTGTCTATAATACCAGAATGGGGAATGGTTTCGAAGGCCTTTGTGAGGTCTAGGTAGGCTGTGTGTACCACCTTTCCCTTATCTATAGCCTTGGTAACTGTCTCAAAGAAGTCCACCAGGTTCAGGAGGCATGATCTGCCTTTAACAAAGCCGAACTGGGTAGGGTCCAGTATTTGGAGGTTCCCAATGTCTTTTTTAATGAGTTCCATGATGATGCACTCCATAGCCTTGCAGACCAAGCTAGTCAGGCTTATAGGGTGATAGTTCCCAGGGTCTTGTTGTGGCTCCATCTTTATGGAGCGGAATAACTGCTGCTATGCGCCACTCTATGGGTACATAGCCTATGGAGAGGCTGAGTTTGAACAATGTGTTTAGGTGAGGGGTTAGTTCGTCTTTGAGCTCGTGTAGGACGCAGCCTGGGAAACCATCCGGTACCATTGATGCTGTGTTTTTGGCTTTGGAGAGGGCTGTTTTAACCTGAGTGTCTGTGATTTCAGGGACTCTGCATTCCTCTGGTATGGTTATGGGCCCTCTTGGGGGTGATGGGGGGGTGAAGTTTGGGCTGAACCTGTCTGCCAGGATGTTGGCAATATCGGTCGGTTCAGTGTATTTTGTGCCATTCTGCACTAACTCTGAGCAGATCTGAGCATTGCCACTTAGATTCTTGACATAGCTAAAGAATGCCTTGTGGTTATCTTTGGAGTCCTTGGAAATTTTTCTTTCAAAGCTCACCTTGGATGATTTTATGAGGGATCGTAGTTTTGTGCTGATACTGATCAGGGATGTCTTCCATGCTTGGGATTTTACTCTTTTCTGTACTAGTTTCCTCCTTCTATTGTATAGCTTGTTTATGGCAGGAGTCCACTAGACTGGTTTCCTTTTCTTGGAGGAGTGAGTCTTGGTTTTGCTTGGGATGGCATAATCCATGCATTCTTGTAGGTGCTCGTAGAATGCATTAGTAAAGATTTTTGCAGCTTGGACAGCGTTATCCTTCAGCATGGGGACTTTGAAACTTTTCACCTCGGTCTTAAGTAACGTGAAGTTTGCTTTTGAAAAGTTTTTTACTGTGGTTTTCTTGTCCGATGGTGGGGGAGGAATGTGGATATCCAAAGTGATTTGTTTATGGTCAGATCTAACCAGCAAGGGGTTTACCTCCAGTGTGGAACACTGGTCGCCCATGTTGGTGATTACCAGGTCCAATATGTTGTCACCTCTGGTGGGAGTGTTGACCCATTGAACCAGGGTGTTTGAGTTTATAAATTCTAGAAAATGTCGGGCAAGGGAATTAGTACTTGAGTAGTTCTCCCAGTTAATGTTTGGATAATTGAAATCACCCAATATTAGGGTGTTTGGTAGGACCTTTATGTTTCCCAGTGTTTCCAGGAATGTGCAATGGGGGTCCTGGGAGATGATGGGTGATCTGTAGCAAGCTACAATTTGAATTGCAGTTTTGCCCATTGTTAGTTGCACGTGGATGATCTCTGAAGTATCATGCTGTGCCACTAACCTGGAGTTGTGGGTATCCTTGATGAATATGGATACGCCCCCACCTGCTGGTTTTGGGTTCTGTGGCCGAAATGCATGGTATGAGTTGTAGCCTGGTAGTGCTTGGATGCTCTCTGGAGCCTTAAGCCAGGCTTCTGTTACTGCACATATATCGATTTTCTCCACACTGAAGAGTGCCTCGAGTGCATGCATTTGAGGTTCAGACTTCTGGCATCGAGTAGCACTTTCCTCAGTTTTTTGTTACTTGTGCTATTTACAGTGGTAGGTTTGTCTTTTGAGCCTTGCCTAAAAAAGGCACTATGGGGGTGGCAAGAGCCTTGGCCAGTATTCGAAAGCCTAAGGGTGACAGGTGCAAGCCATTGCTAGTGAAGCAGCGTGGCTTGTCGAGCATGTCATCCCAGGTGGTCAGACACTGGATCCCCTTTGAATGAATCCAGAAACTTAGCCAATTGTTGAAATTGAGAATTTTTTCTTTATACCGTGGTATCATTCTTGGTGAGGGCAGGATGCTACTCAGGGTCATGGTCATACCGGCCTGGGATACATGATCAGAGAGTTCTTCCATGTCTCTTTTCATGTAGTCCAGAGAGGTACAGCTCAGGTCATTCACACCAACATGGACAATGACAGAGTCATATTTGTACTTGTTCTGTAGTGACCTGAGTGCTTCTGTTATGTGGCAGATCCTGGCGCCCGACAGGCAGCTAACAGTAACCTTCTCCTTATTCAACCTAGTGAGTGGGACGTCACTGTGCCTGACTATAGAGTCACCTATTACTAGTATGTTGGGTATGTATTTTGCCTTAAGGGCTGTGATTGCAGGGAACACTGGTTTTGTGAAGTATGTGTTTAATGGGTTTTGTTGGGGGGTGGAGGTTACTTGGATGTTTGCTTTGGAGGTCTCTGTTGGTTTTGTAGATTTTTATTTAGAGCCTCTGAGTATGTTTTCATATATTTATGTGTGTTTTTTCCAGTGCTGCTTTAATGGGTTTATGTAAGACTGGTGGTGTGATGCAAATATTTCCCTTCTCCTCTTGACTGTTTGATCCAGTCTTGGGTTGAGAGAGCTTAGCCTCCAGTTTGGCTGTATAATTGCATCTCTTGCATGTATTAGTGTTTGGTGGTAGGAGGAGGGGGTTGTCTGTGTACATGAGACAGTTGTAACATTGCCTCAAAATGCCCAGATTCACAAGTTGGACTGGAGAGTACACCTGAAACTGCCCTTTGGACATGTTTCGATAGGTACAGTGAACTGTTTTACTGGATGGCTGGTAAGGTTGAATAGAGAGCCTTGTCCTTCTGTACAGTACAGGAGGGTCTAGTGCTACGGTTTATAAGTGCTTGCTATACGTTTTGAGTAAGTGCCAGGCTGAAAAATGAGTGGCTTGAGTGCTTAAGTTGAAAGTTTGTCTAGTTGCAAGGGAAAAATTGAAGAGGAGACTTTGTGGAGCTGGGAATAGTTTTACACTAGCTAACCGGTGCGCAAAACAGGGCAAATACGGTATTTATAGCAGGCAAATGAAAGAGATAGAAATTAGCCCAAAATGGCCAATAAACTACTAATTTCTGGGCTGAAACCACTCCTTCAGGGACAGACAGGCTGCTCAAAGCTCCCCTCTCTCACAGGTGAACAGAGAATTTCCTTCTATCCAAGTAAGATATGGGCAAACACAGAGATTTGTATCACAGCCTTGAATTCAGCACTAACCAGAAAACTGGACTATACTAGCTTAGAAAGGCAAGAAAGAAGCATATATATGTATATATATAAAATGCTTGTCGATCAAATGAACTGTCAATCAAATGAACTGTCGATCAAATGACATGAACCCATATATATATATATATATATATATATATATATATATATATATATATATAAATATATTTGTTCTAAAACTGCAACACCATAGCACATTTGGGAAGGCTGGTCCCAGTGGATCCACCTTTCTCACCTCATCCGGCCATGGCAATGGGCCCCAGCACACCTGGGACCTGCCCCAGGACCTCCTCATCTGCTGGACCTGCACCACATTTGGGTGGATCTGCCTCAGGGGCTGGGTCTCATCCAGCCCCCGGACTGGGCGTAGGCAGGATCCTGTCACCCAAAATCAGGTCTGGGGTCTGGTGCATAGGGAGCTTAGCAGAGAATTTGGAGATCTACTATGCCAGCTTGAGGGCCGCGTGGTGCAATTGGAAGGTCAGCCTGTCCCTCTTGCTCAGCCCCCTGCACAGCCACCTTTGGGACAGTAAACGTGCAGTGGTGACTGCCCATGGGTGGGGACCTCAGTCCCACTGTTACCATTTGGGGGCTTATGGGCTTCTGATTTCCAAACACCCTTCCCCGTTCAAGGTGTTTATCCCCCACATGTGTCATATAATGTCCCTGTATGCTGTCATGTCTGTCTTCTGACCAAATCTACCTCCCAAAATATAACTACTATCCTTCCCCAACATCCCACTCTCACCTTGAAAAAAGGGCAATCTGTTCCCCCCAAAATATTTTGCCCCATACATAATTGTCCATTTCACACACATGTCCACTGGACACAGGCAGCCTGGTCTAATTTGCTTCACAACACATTATTGTTGTCCTCACCCCTCTCTCAGGGGTTTGCATGTCCAAATATACCCCCAAATTCAGTATATATGCACAGCTGTTGCTTTAGAAGAAATGGAGAGCTATGTACCATTGCTACACCTGTCCTGCACATCCCTAGCTACTTTTACCTATTGTCTTTCCCTCTTTGTGCCCTCTTTTTCACCATTTCCCTATCACCCCTTTTCCTTTTCTTTTAAAGAAATTAGTGCAGGGGTAAGCAGGAGTAAGCACTTTAAGAAGTAGTAATCGGGATTAAGCCTGTTCGTTTGGTGGTAAGCAATGCTTACACAGAACAAGCAATTTTCTGGCTACCTGTCTGTAAGCATATTTAACCAGACGTTAGCATTGCTTACCACTGCGCAAACCCATGCAAACCCGCTTACAACTGCTTAAAATTGCCTTAATCACTCTGTATCCAACAGCCCTTGTTCTGCCCAGCAACAACATAATCAGCCCTCACCAGTCTCGGACCCAAGACCCTGTATACCATAGCCACAGCAATTTATCCTTAAGCCATCTGAGGTGTAGATAAATCTGATGTTTTCTCAAACATATCATGCAGCCCACTCATTCAACAGTAGGGAAAATGTATGTATTTTTATAAATATATATATATATATATATATATATATATATATATATATATATATATATATATATATATATATATATATATATATATATATATATATATATATATATATATATATATATATATATATATATATATATATATATATATATATATATATATATATATATATATATATATATATAGTGCATTCAGACATTGGATCCACACTCTGAACCTGTCACTACAGAACATCTGACCAAAGGTACTGTAAATGGGGGTGAAGGGGCCCAAAATAGAGATCTCTTGTAATTATTGCCTCTTTCCCTTCCTCTACTACTGAACTGTCCTGGCTTGAAACAAAATAACCAGCACTTGCAAGTCTTGTACCAGGACCCTGCACAACATAGCCACAAGTTATCAGTAAGCCATCTCAGCCATCTCAGCTGAAAAAGGTTGGGATGATTTCTCTAACATACCATGCATAACAGTCAGTCTACCATAGGGAATGTACAATGTGGTAGCAGTAAACATTCTAATGATACATACACACACACACACACACACACACACACACACACACACACACACACACACACACACATCTACATATATACACACACACACACACACATATATAGATAGATAGATAGATAGATAGATAGATAGATAGATAGATAGATAGATATACATACACACATACATATATAAATATATAAATACTTATAGATATATATAGATATATATATAAAGAGAGTATATATAGAGGGTGCACAGCATATCAAACAATCATTATTCCTACAGGTGCCACCTTTTCAAATGGCCAGTGTTTGATTCTTTCCTACAAATGAGAATTATTACATGAAACTTATACCCACACACAAAATGCAAAGGACATGACACCACACATAGTCTGCATACATAGAAATGTTTGTGTGTGTATTATTTTAGTTGCTTATGCCATTTCTTATAACATTTAGGTGTTTGAAATACATAACTGATTAATGCAACTCTCAAAGAAAACATATGATCCAGTAATATGCAAAACGTAATGTATGCTAATGCCTAGGCTAAAGCCTTCTAATAGTACAACAGGAGAAAACACACTTGCCTTGAAGATAACAGTCAATCAATACTTAATTACAGATGTAGTTCAACAGCGTCCATTTACACTCTGTACTCAACCCATAGGGGGAAAAATATCAGTTGTCACAATGTAAATGTATCTGTTGCATAACATTGCTTAACTTAAAACATCAGTATCACACTGAAAAACAGAGCTGTGTGTAAGACAGTAAGCTCTAGCCCACCACTGTTCCCATGGTGAAACATATGAAAATGTACAGCCATATGCCTTAATGTTTCTTCTTACTGATAACCCTCACATGTTGCAACAACCTATGTTAAAACATTTCCTCCCCCTCCCCCATAAAATGTCTTACAAGGCCATATAACAGTGTTCTCCATACACTGACCTCTAGACTGTACAGGGTCATTCATGTTTTGTCCAGCTGTAGGCCTCATATAAATATACTTTACCCCACAATTTGTGTGGGAGTCTACAACATTGCTAGAATGATATCAGGAATGTCTGCACTAAATACACAATTACCTATCAGCCTCTTATTGCATGACATCTGGATAAAGCCTGGTATATAGGTGGAGGACAGGGGCTGAAACACAGGGCCATATTTAAAATATTGCTGTTATACACTGTGAAAGCTGCTGGTGTTACAGGACTGGTTGCAACATACCCTTACTCAGGAATATGAAGTCAGAAACACAAATGGATGTTGCCATGTACTGATAGCAATCAACAGAGAGAATGCCACTGATATGTCAGGGACAAGACCTGTGTTGGGAACAGGCAAAACATAACAGGCAATCCTCTGGCCATCATGTGGATAGGCCCATAATTGAGATATGCAGTCAGACTGCATGCCATGCAAAACTAGCATGTACACACAAACCCTGTATTCAATGCATATAACAGCAATACTCACACAGTGTCCCTAGGTCTGGAACCTTATACAAACATGTACTTAGCATGTGTCCACAAGTCCTGTTGTAAGGGATAACACTGCTGCCCACACACAGGAAAGATGTCTTCCAAACAGGAAAGGTAAAGGGACAATGCCCTCATGATGTATTAATTTATAGTAGTGGGTTGCTATGACATTGGCTATTGGAAGTACTACACAGCTGGCTGCATGCAATTAGCAAGTGGGGAACACCAATTGGTGAAGAGGCCATCACCTGATCATGAGCATCACCTACAAAAGCCATGCTAAGAGAGAGCGAGCGAGAGAGAGAGAGAGAGAGAGAGAGAGAGAGAGAGAGAGAACTGAAATAATACTAAAAAACAAACAAGGAGGACACAGAAAAGAGCACATTCATAAAACATGTATGTGAAACATGTCAGTGTGTAATTGAATGTAGTAATTGGTCTATAATAATGGGACAGATGATTTTGAAAGATTGATATGCACCATCAAGACTTGCTGTAATGATGTCCTGCTGAACAACTGTTATGGACATAACTTCTGGTCCTGTGGGCAGTGGGCTATACCTGTCAACTGTGCAGATCTGCACAGAATGTCAAGATTTAAGCTGTCATAGTGTTTGCTCTGTTCCTCCAAACATCTATATTAGTCTGGCAAATAGCAGAAGTTGGACATAATGAAGTCATGACAGACACGTGAGTTTAAGACCTGTGTGTGCAATGTTAACATGTGCAGTATTGTGGCCCCATTGCATATCATGGAAGAGGCTGGCATGTAAACAAGGGTGTGTACACTCTTCTTATCCACATTTTGAAGGTTGCCAGTGTAATTGGATTTTATTGTTCATACATGCACTGCTGATGATGAAATCTGCAAATCAGAGAACAGTCATTAACTATTGATATCAGTCCTCATATCATCCCAGGTATGTGTCAGACAAACACATATGGGCTTTGAGTAACAGAGCAAACATAACTGCCACACATATACACATTCAGCAATGGTGTGTACACTTGTGAGGTATAGTGCACAGTACATGCCATGGTGCTGTACAGGTGCACAGCAATACTGTGTACATGGATGCAGTGTGTTCCAGGGGAAGGGGCATCACCTACCTACACAACTCATGCATCACAGAGATGTATAATGTTGGTAACAAGGTTTGAGTATAGCTACAGTGCATGCTGTTGAGTGCCATATGTCATGCATGTTGACTGTTGGGTAATGAGAGAACTGTGTAATATCTTTGTGCCACCTCACCTGTACGTGTGTGTGTGTGTGTGTGTGTGTGTGTGTGTGTGTGTGTGTGTGTGTAAAGGTAAGCAGTAAAATACAGGTCTTAAATCACATTTTTTGCTTTCCCATCACAGGTAGAGAGGTGGGTCAGGGTCCCTCCTGCAGGCAAACTAAAGTTAGTGTCCATAAAGACTCTGACAATGATGATAGGTATGATGAGACAAAGGCAGGGTTGGCAGGGACTGAAGCTGTGCCATCGGTTGACATCCCACTTTTATCCACGCCATCTCCGTACACAGTCACAGTGCCCATACATACCTCATCATCAGTGGCCATAGATGAGGGACAGTTGGGTGCTGGTATGGGACAGGACAGTGTGGGGACTATGGCAAGTGCATCTGTACACAGCAGCCATAGCCAGATGATCAGCGAGATACCACACAGGCAGATGTACAGGGGTGCTCGCTGGTCATCAGACTATGGTAAGTGTGTCTGTACACAGCAGCCATAGCTGGATGACCAGTGAGGTACCACACAGGCAGATGTACAGGGGTGCTCATAAGAGAGCTGCTGGCCATCATGCCCCTGGCAGAAGTGCCAAAGCAGGTGTCACAAGACACATGCTTTGGGCCATCATGGAGGCACAGGCATGTATGGAATGGTAAACCAGACAGAGTTTGAGGCTCCAGAGGGTTACTCATTCTGCTGTACTTGACAATATCCGTGATCTTGCAGGTGCCCATCGTTATATTGCAGAGGTCCTGGATAGATGGTTGGGTGAGATGGTGGAAATCCTCAACCATGTGGTGTCTGTGTTGTAGCATGGTGGAAGCAAGGCATCATCTACTTGGACGTCAGTCAGCAACACCAACAGGTGGAGGTCTATGTGGACGTGCAACAACTCACAGCTGCTCCTGTAGTGGCAGTACCAGCACCAGCATTGCAGGGGGGGTGCTGACCACACAACAATGCAGCAGGCCATGTGTACATGGTCCTGGCTTGTCCCAAAAGGGACACAGATCCGGCAGATAATTGTTATCATCAGGGGAGAGTACCATATATGGGCTTCTACCTGGCAGTGCCCATGGAACACCTGGCAGACACAGTTCCCATGTCCACGGCCAGAGATGGTGAACTGTACACCCTGCCATGTACGGTCTGCAGCTGTCCAACAAACTCCCATATAGGGCAGCCGCATGACAGAACTGGGTGTATACATACACACGCACATCACCAACACAGCTAGGGCACTTCCATACCTACACACACCACATCTCCACAGCCCAGTTGATAAAGAAGCCCCTAATACACACACATGATGTCAACCAAATGATTTAGCCTAGGCCTCTGGCAAACCCACCACACACCCTGTGCATATGATGATACCTGTGCCACATCCCTGTAATCCATACCATTGTTGCAGGGACATGCTAATATGGTTCTGATGCACAGGGTGAATGTACTAAGGTTTAGCAATGTAATGCTGTTTAACGTGTTTTCAGCTGGTATGTTTAATGTCTACATGTCAGGGTGTGTAGCTGTCCAGCCATGATGCATTATAGCTGTTATTAACACTGGCTGATTGTGGTCTCCATAATGTATTCTGTTTATGTTCTAGGTGTCTATGTGTCAGCAGGATGTTGGTCTGCTGTCCTTTCGTACAAGTGGTATGGCACTGTAGTGACACATTGACTGTGTCATATCCTGGTACAACTGAACACAAGTAACAGGTTTGTATAACAGTTACTGCATGTGCCACATGGCTGATACGTCTGAGGGGTGTATGCAAGTGAGTGCATGGTGGCTGTTGTCAGCAGCTGTTCTGCAGTGGGCAATAGTAAGTGCACTGGGTGGCACACACCAAATGTTTGTGAATAACATATATACACACATATACACACACACACACACACACACACACACACACACACACACACACACACACACACACACACACACACACATAGAGGTTTTGGTGTTTTATGCAATACACAGAGAATACTTTACACATGGTTGTACTTAATTTTGCAATGAACTCATTCTGGCATATGTAATTCCACCAAGACCAAATAGCCAAAACATCACATCAGTAAATAGTGTCAGTTCAATGTCATTGACAATGGTAATGGCAGGGTCTAGGTCCTCTTCCCCAGTATAGTGCAATCCTAGAGTTGGTAAACATAGGTGTGCTGGTGTGGGTGGCACAGCCCCCCACTTTGGAGGGTGTGGGGTGGCATAGAGCCACACATAGTGTGATTAAGAAATACTTAACCTGTTATCATAAACTGTACAGTATAACA